>NC_071503.1:4714532-5032318 GCF_028408465.1 Anastrepha ludens | reverse complement strand
CCAATACAGTCTTTTAATAAAAAAATTCCAATATACAATAAAAATTGTCTGTATTCCGTCGATTTCCAATTATTGATTTCATTGAAATCCCTGCACACGCGACCAAAATCTGTAGGATTATATTTTGACAAAAAATAATTTTTTCATTAATTTTAGTGACATTAGCTCTCTTCATTAACAACTGAGTCAACTTTTTAGTTACACCAAGATCGACTAGGTGCATTGGATCAAGTGGAAATTGCGACACCATTTTAAAACCTGATTTTTCTAAAATGCTTTCGCAAGTTCTAAAAGTAGAACTATGATGTGCCGGTTCTACTCTATATTTAAAGGAAACATCAGAGCGTAGGTTATGAACTTTTTTCGAAAAGCAAATCCTTTTATTTACATAACTTCCTACTTGATCACACTTTGAGCAACTATTTTTACCATTGTGAGACTGTACACCTGTGACAAAGGCACGGGCAGGTGTATCAAAGCAAAATAAACGGATATCAAACTTTTTCTTTATGGGATTTGATCCCACTTGAAGTCCGTTTTCTTTCAAATAAATTACTTCCTCACAAAAATCTTTTAAGTAATCATTGACGTTCCACGGTTTTTCCGTCCCAGAAAAGCAAGCAATGGTAAACGGGTACTCGTTTGGAAAGCCAACGATTGCTCCAAGGATGGGCCACAAAACTTTACTCGAACTGTTATACAACTTAAGCCCATCAATGCCTACGTCAATTTTTACTTCATCCTTATCGTGAAGAAAAGCAAATGCGCCTATTCTAAAATGGTATTGGATAACGCGATATAAAAATTCCCCACTTGGAATGGATTGAATCACAGCTTTTTTTTATTTGTTTTAAAAAGAGTTTTAGCTGACAGGGGCAAATCTTTGACGCCTATTCTTTACATATCTATCTATACATTATGGGACACCCTATTTCCTATAGCCCATTTTTTCACATTTCGGGAGCACTATCGCTAATTTCACTGGACATTACTGACACATTGGAATAGTCTGAGCTACTCTCCTCCAAAAAAATTTCACTATTACCACCTGTATCATCGGAATTCAGATTTTTTCTGCGTTTACCAAACTACTGAGGAAATCGACTTATTTCATGCCCACAGCGAAGCGAATAAATTTGCGAGTAAGAAAGCGGTGCGACAGTTAATTTCTGGTGCAGAAGCTTAAGTCGGCGGAATTATTCGTTTTGTTTTTTGGCACGTATTTAATTCAGGTTCAAGTCCTGAAGTCATTTTTTTTTTCTTGCACATTTTTTTTTTACAATTCAAACCAGGAAAGTTTGGTAAAATTTTTGAGTTTATTTTAATTAAAATTTCTTTAAAATACTGTTTTTTTGTATTTCATATATTAAATGGAAATTTCCTTTCGGTATAAAATAGTTCATACTGGATATGACCTGATTTTTATATATAAATCAATCAAAACAGAAAATATGTACATATGTATTAAATCTCTTTCATCAAATCCAAATTATATTGATGAGAAAATATTCTAATATCCGTCCAGAAAGCCAAACGCGCATACAGACATACATATACATATAATTACGCATACAAACTTTCAACTATGTAACGCAGAATATGTGCATATAAAACTGCGAATCGAATAAATGATTGATTTAGAAAAGTTCATTATTAATTATAGTTTAGTGCAATCGTGACAGACGTGTCGTGTATGCAGTACATCGTCCCATATTTAACTCAGGTTCAAGTCCTGTACACACTTTTCTTTGTTCGATAACTTTTATTTAATTTTTTGTATTTGGTTTAATTAGAATTGATTTAAAATAGTGTATTCAGGTTTTTCTAATACCTGTTATTTAGAAATTTGTTTTCTATATAACATTATTCATACTTCTTTTGAATTGATTTATATGTAAAACAGCCATAAAGGCAATCATATGAATATGCATTCCTATATTTAATCTCTTCAGTCAAATCTGAACTACTTATGTACATACACATATTGATGAGAAAATATTCTAATATCTATGGATGCATCCAGAAAGCCAAACGCGCATACACTCATATGTATATAAATATATACAAACCTTCAACGAACACAAAATGTATGCATATAAAAACAACAACTGCGACCGTCTTCTTGTCCGTCAGTGAAAAGATGGGATATGTATACCCTATGAGCAAAAAGAACCGGGAAGGTGATGTTGACTGTTTTCTTCGATTGCCAAGGCATAGTCCACCATGAGTGCCTTCCATCGGGCCAGACAGTCAATAAAGAATATTATTTATCCGTTTTGAAGCCTTTGAGATATGCTGTATGTTGCAAACGGCCGGAAATGTGAGCAAACAATTCTTGGATTTTGCATGATGGTAACGCGCCATCGCACTGATCACAGAGAATACGACGAAGGAGCTGAAGGCCATGTCGGCCTGCCGGGGGTGTTTGGAAGACTGGGTTAAACGTTGGCACAAGTGTGTTGCTTCAGACGGGTCATATTTTGAAGGAGATAATATAAATGTGCATTAAATTTAACTCTGTTTTGTTTAATTTAAACATTCCTAGTACTTTTTGATCATAGGGTGCATATATGCGGCTTTGCGGATAGAAATGTGTGATTCGCTGGAATTGTTCAAGGAATCTAAGTCGCATTAACTCGCGACTGTCGAACAGTTAGAAGACATATTTACATACATATAAGGGTGCATACATATTATACAGACGGAGCCGCGGCCACTCGACATGACAAAAATTCAAGATTTAGTGCCCATTTACACGAGGAGACATCTGGAAGGGAAACATTTTGTTCGGGGGTGAAGGACGGCCGCGGAAGAGAGAAGGGAATTTGTCTCCTGTACTGGCGACACGCTTTGCTCTTCTTATTCGTATTTCCAATCTTAAAGCAATTTTTGACAGTTGCTTCATTTGTTTTCTTCTTTTGTGGGAGAAGGTTCTGAGTTATGTGTTGGTTTTCAAGCAAACGGAAGATAACAAAGATGACAAACATCCGAACACTGCTTGGGAAATGCACGATTATTTTTGCTAGTAAAGTAGGTATAATTTAAAATATATTATGGGGTATGTTTATGTTGAATTCTAATTTTTCCCGCATTTCTAGATACTCAAGTTAATTTTAAGTTAATTATTTATGTATAAAGTATTTGTAATTTAATTTTTTTATTCAAGTACAACAATTTATATATATATTTAAATAAAAAAACAACAAATTATTTATTATTTAACCAGTTTGCATTTTTCATTCATATATTTAAGAAATTGTTGACGAACGTTTTCCGCTTTACATGTAAGCGCGTGCGAGAATACATCCTAACCAGACGATGCTAAAGTATTCAATGTCAAAATGTTGCCGAAAACAATTTTGCCCGTGTGGCCACGAATGAGACACGAGAAGAGAATTTCCAGTGTCTCCCTTCCAGATGTCTCCGTGTGTACATCCGGTGTTATCAAATATTGGCAAGTAAATCCACGAGAAATATTTCAATATTGACTATTTTCGAATGGTCGCGAAAATTGGCACATGGGCGGCTCGTTTCATGAATGAAATTGAAATATGAGCTGGAACTTATGAATGAACTTTTTGTTTTTGTTCTAAATTGTTCAGCGCCGTCGCTGATAGAATCATGGCCGCTGCGACTGTGTCTACGAATGTATTTTGTTTTTGTAGTCGCTAGGCTTAGATTTTAGCTTCGGGCGACATGCGCATGTGAGATATGTGTTTTTGTTGTGTTCTAGAACATTTTAGAATGTGTGGTGGCAAAGCGGCCATCGCGTTGCGCTTGCTATTGCTTTTGCGTCTATCAAAGTATTGTGTTTTTGTAAGTACAATATTAGGAATATCGACTGGTGAAAGACAAAAGTACACGGAAGCAAGAAGGGAGCGCTGTGCTCGCGCATATATGCATGAATGTATGAACGTGCATGGATATGAAAGCAATTATTTGTAGGAAGTTTAGAAGGCAAGTAGGTATATATGTATGTATATATGCTAGGACATAAAGTGGGTATATATACATACATAGAGCAGAATTGTTTTTGCACTTGTTAGGAAGAAACTCGTTCACTCGTGCGTATGTGCATTTGATTTCTTGTAAGAATGTGATGTGCTGTGACATGTGTACATATGTACATAAGTCAAGGTTATTGGGCATACATGCATATGTACATATGTATGTAAGGAAGATGATGTTCTTACGCTTGTGCATTATTGTTTTTCATATACAAATGTACATACATACATATGTATGTAAATGCTGTCGAATAGATAAACAATAAATTGACAAACAATATAAAATAAGTGTAGATTTATCTTAAACCGTTTTATTTTCTAAATGCAAATACCTCCTATTGACACGTACACACATATTATGTATATTGTCATATACCATCATTTACATATGTACATATGGAGTATACGTTCATTCATGAATGTATGTAATGAAAAACTTCATGAATTACTTTCAGAATTTATTAAAACTTATTCGCGTCGTGCGCATACATATCTACGTAGACATCACAAACCTTTTGTTCACAACGCAGGCGCAGAAATAAACGCTCTGCGTATTTATCCTCCCCACGTGACTCGCCATCAATTCTCGGCGCAAATTTTTTTTTTTTCGTTTTTAAATTTTTTTTTTTTAATGTAATCGTAAAAAAATTTGTAATAAATTTTATGTATTCGCTTATCATTTCAAAAGTAACAAAATGATAAAAAAATAAGCAGTCAAGAAATAAACGCTCCGCCTATTTTTCCTCGCCACATGTTAGACTCGATTTCAATTCCCGGCGCAAACTTTTTTTTATAAATTTTTTTTTTTAAATTCGTTTTTTTTTATAATGTAATTGAAAAAAAATTATGTAATAAATTTTACGTATTCGCTTATTATTTCAAAAATACGAAAATAGTCAAAATTTAATTGGTTTAATGTCGAGGTGAGAAATGTGTCGTGTGTTGAGGTGAAAGATGTGTGGTGTTTCTAATTTTTGTGTGGGGAAAAGTCAGAGAGGTGTCTATAAACTCGGTGTGTTAAATTTCCTTATCACAAATCTTTCAAATCTCAATTGTACTAAAAAAAGCTCACAGTAACATTTGCACCTTCTCATTGCATTAACATTCTCTGGTCGCATCGGTTCACGCTAGAGCTTTTTGGAAAGCTCTTTTCACGTGCTAACACGTGTTTGATTAATTGTTGTTTGCTTTTAGTCGTTCGTGAGTTATAGCGTCGCAAACATGGAGCAAAATAAAGAGAAAATACGGCATATTTTACAGTACTACTACGATAAAGGCAAAAATGCATCTCATGCTGCCAATAAAATTTGTGCAGTTTATGGACCCGATACAGTTTCCATGTCCACCGCACAACGATGGTTTCAACGTTTTCGTTCTGGTGCAGAGGTGATCGAAGATGCGCCACGGTCCGGAAGGCCTGTCGTTGGAAATTGCGATAAAATCTCTGAATTGATCGAAAGAGACCGGCATAGAAGCAGCCGTAGCATCGGCCAAGAGCTGGGCAGGAGTCATCAACCCGTGTAAGCCATTTGAAGAAGCTTGGATTCAAAAAGAAGCTCGATGTATGGGTGCCACACGACTTGACGCAAAAAAACATTTTTGCCCGTATGGATGCATGCGAATCGCTTCTGAATCGCAACAAAATCGACCCGTTTTTGAAGCGGATGGTGACTGGCGATGAAAAGTGGGTCACTTACGTCAACGTGAAGCGCATAAGGTATGTATGTATGTATCTAGAAATACGGAATAGAAATATGGGGAACGGCTAAAAACACAAATATTCAGCTCATACAGCGAACACAATCCAAAATATTACGAAATATAACTAATGCTGGTTGGTTTATTTCCAATGAAGCCATACATCTTGACTTAAACGTAGACACTATCCAAGAAAGAGAACCATTAAAAGAATCAGACGTACCAACACAACCAGGGGAATACATACATTTAGATATTTATTTTAATGAGCCCAACACATATTTAGTAGCAGTAGAAAATTCTCCAAATACATAACTATCAGACAATTAGACTCCAAAATAGAAATGGACAGAAGAGTAGAAGAAATCCTTATCAACAATTTTCCGAACCGTAAACGACTCATGACAGATAACGAAAGTTGGCTGAATGCACCATTGTTAAAACAAGTGTGTATAAAATACAATATTAACAAAATACAGACACCAATATATAGATCAAAGACAAACGGTCAGGTAGAACGAACGCAAAATTCCATATCAGAATTGTCAAGAATATTAAAAGTAAAGAATTCAACATCAGCAACCGAGGAGCTATTTGTAGCTATAAAGGAATTGAGCAACACAACCCATACCGTTACAGAAAAAAAACCAAAGTATATACATTTTAACCTAATAACATACAGCAAGGAAGACATAGTAAAAAATTGAAAGACGCATCGGAGAAAACATTACAACGTCTAAACCAGGGAACTAGACACCGAACTTTCAAACAAGGAGACCAGATATTGGTGTTAAGGACTAACATCAGAAGTAAAAGCGACAGTCGTTGCAAAAAGTACGTAGTGCAGGAAGATCGTTAGGACACGATTTCGACTAAGGAGGGAAAGGTTATTCACAAACACAACGTAAATAATTACACAGTTACAGGAGACTTCATACAATGAATTACCTGATATTACTAGCCATGGTCATCATATTCGCAATTCAAGCAGAAGGAGGCACGAAAATAACAATCAGAACTAACAGGAAATATACTTTAAATAAAGGGTGACTTTTTAGCTATTATCTTTTTAAACAGTTGGTTTAAACAGCTGACGCACGTTTCGCGTTTTGTTTCATTGTCAAACATCTTCAGTTTGGTCTATAATTTAACCATGAATCGTCTTATAAATGAGCAACGCTTGCAAATCATTGAATTTTATTATGAAAATGCGTGTTCCGTTAAGAAAATTTATCGCGCGCTTCTTCCATTTTATGGTCAGTTTAATCGACCCACTGAAGCGGCTATTCGAGCTATTGTGACTAAATTTAGAACCAAATTTACATTATTGGACCCCAAACCACCAGCAGAATTGTCGATTTTGGATTGAAGATCAGCCAGAAGAATTGCAAGAGTTACCAATGTATCCAGAAAAGGTCCCAGAGTGGTGCGGTTAATGGGCTGGAAGTATCATTGGACCGTACTTCTTTAAAGATGCTGCGAATTGTAACGTAACTGTGAGGGGTGAGCGCTACCGTGAAGTGACTTGCATGAAATGTGGTTTCAGCAAGACAGTGCCACATGTCACACAGCACGCGTAACAATGGACTTGTTGAGAGGCGAGTTCGGTGAACATTTTATTTCACGTTCGGGACCTGTCAATTATCCACCCAGATCGTGCGATATAACGCCTTTAGAATATTTTTTGTGGGGCTATGTTAAAGCTCATGTCTATTCAGACAAGCCTGCTTCAATTAACGCATTGGAAGACAACATTAAAGCATTTGTATGTGAGATACCGGCCAAAACATTGGAAAGAGTATGCCAAAATTGGACTATGCGGATTGACCATTTGAAGCGCAGCCGCGGTCAACATTTGCATGAAATAATCTTCAAACATTAAATTATATGGATTGTACTATCGACTTAAATAAAAATTTCATGCATTTTTCTGAATTTTACGTGTGTTGTTTTGAAAAAATTTCCTATAGCTCTTAAAAAACCACCCGTTATGTGGTATTGTTAAGTTCGTATCGTTGCAAAAGTAGCAGAGTGGTGGTTGGACGTTTTTGAAGAGATGTTGTTGGGTTAGCCTGGCGTGGCCTAGACGGAAGCGGGTGTATGGTATATAATCTGTTGCCTTCTTGTTATTTTTGTTGGTAGTGTTTTTGGCTGACGAGTTGGGTTTATCTCTTTGTAGTAATGAGTATATTCAGACCATTGGGTTATTTCATATCTTAGGCAGTTTTTGTAAGCTAGTTTTTTAATGTCCTGTTTTGTTGATGGTATTGATGAGTTTAACCGGGGATTTAGTGGCTAATTTGGCAGCAGAGTCGGCAAGTGTATTGCCTTGTATTCCGATGTGGCCTGGTATCCATAATAGCTTGATGTTTTCGGTGCATTCAATAAGAATGTCTCTATCTGTGATATTGTTGGGTCGGCAAAATTAGCATGTTTATGTTTTGCGGCATATCGGCAAGCAAAGAGGATCGCTGTTGCTTCTGCTGAAAAGACTGATGAGTACCATGGTAGTACTGCAGATAGAATTGTTGAGGTATCGTCCACTTCGCTACACCCAATGATATTACTGTTTTTGGATCCGACTTCATATAGGGCTCTCCAGTTTACATGCGACTTGCGTATATTTTGAAAGGATTGTAAATATATTGATATAGGTGTAGTTTCTTTTTTGTATTTCGTTACGTCGAGCATGATTTAGTTTTTTTCCAGAGTCCAAGGATGTGCGCGAAGTGGAAGTGTTGGGAATGGAGTTATTGTTATATCTTCCTCTTTTACCAATTCTACAAGTTTCTGCAGGGTAGAAGTTCTCCTCGTATTACGCTTACTTTTTAAAATTTTTTTCCAAACAGCTTCGTTACATGCCAACTTAAAAATCGTCCCTGTATTGATGTAAACTATCCGACCCTTTAGTGTTGAGAGTCCAGGTTCTGTTAATATATTTATGATGTGGTACGAAATGCTCCAATGGCCAGTCTTACTGCTGTATGGTAGATTGACGTTAGTTTTGCTTAATGCCTTTTTGAAATTAGGGAGAATATTGGAAGGGCATGATCTATTTTAGCTAATATTGTCGCTTTTATAATTCGCACAAGTGTGTTGGAATTGCTCTCCAATTTTATATTGCTTAAACATTTTATAACATTCAATCTGCTTTGAAGTGAGTTGTGCAGATATGTGATGTGATCAATCCAGGGGTACTTATTATCAAACACTAATAGCGTTTTCGTTTCTACACAAAAATGTTGCCATGCCGACGTGCAAAAGTTATTCAAAGTCGCACTTCACCCTGTGAAACTGCCACCATTTTTAAGGTTCAGTGCAGCCCTTCACATTTATAAAAGAACACAAACTGTAACCCTGAAAAGCAATCACCTGTTTTTTCGCGCGCTAATCGGACAGCGAATTGCAGAAATTTTTGGTGGACAGTTTAAAATAAAAAAATAAAAGAATGCTATCTAATGAAGAGAGTCCTATTAGCAGCAAAACACTTACAGGTAAAATGAGAATGTCTTGACTTTTCTATCAAATGTGAAAAAGTGAAAAATGCTAATTATTTAAACGATCCTTTTTGGTAGTATGGACGGAAGGCGAAACGAGACTTCTGCTGGATAAATACGCTCCTATTTGCCGGACATTGGTCCCTTCAAGCAGTTAAAGACTAAAAAGGACATGTGGATGAAAATTGGCTCAGAGTTCGATGGGAAAAGTTGGAAGCAGTGTGAAGAAAGGTATAAGACCATCATGAAACGTAAAAAAGTGGCGGTGGAAAATAACAGCACCTCAGGTGCAAAACGCCAAAAGATACAGTTTGAAGAAGAGCTCGAAAAAATATGCAAAATAGATGATTCCATTGAGCCGGCAGTAAAAATAAGTAGCCAATGTATGATAAAAAAAGAGGTCGCAGCAAAAGAAAGAGGAAAACGCTGTAAGAAACTATGTTAGAAATTGCTGCTAGGAAGGAGGAAGCCAGAGAGATGCGACACAAGGAAAGAATGGAGAAAGCTGCAAGAATCTAAAGCCTTTTGGAAAAGTGCATCAGTGAAAACAAACCAGGTTGAAGATGTGGGCGTGTGAGGTAAGTTATTAAATCCGGTTTGAATGGTGTATGCTGCTTATGATCCATTAAATGTTAATTGAAATATTTTGGTTTTGCAGGCTTCTGTAATTTAGTATAAAATGGGAGGAAGTGCCTTTCGTTCCTGGTCCAACGTTTCGCCTATTTATTTTTTACTTTGTACCTGCTTGAAGCAAATAAATATGATCTCTCTTATTTTCAATAAATACAATATATAAAACAAAAGAAAAAGTAGTTTTTTAATATTTATTGAAGTTTCTTTCAAGGTACATCTTGTTAATGCAATTAGAGTGTTCGAAAACCGTGCTAGTCCAAAATTTTACATATTTGGTCTCTTCATTGACTGGCCTTAAAACGTTACTTAGCTGTTAATATTGTACAAATAAGGGAAATGCCGAAGTAGAAAATTTCCGAGTTTCATAAACAAATTTAGGTACTTTAAAAAAACGTGTCAAAAAAGTGACTTTATTTGGCTTCTTTTGATTTCGCCCAGCTCAGTAAGAACAGTGTCGCTTACTTCGAAAGGAAAATGTTGTTCCTGAACGGAAGCAGAATCAACGCAGTATTCTTTTTTCTCTATAAAATCTTGTTTGTCTATGCAAATATTATGAAGTACGCAGCATGCTAGTATAAATTTCGCTGTAGTCTCAACTTCATGAAAATCGAATCGCATAAGTTGCCGGAAACGACATTTTAACAATCCAAAGGCGTTTGCAATTCGGACCCGTGTTTGACTAAATTTGTAATTGTATCTCTTTTCTTGCTCAGTTAAATTCCCGTAATCCCTATTTTGAATAAAACGCGTGATTTCGTGAGAAAGAACAATTCGGTATTTTATTTGTAACGGCACAAGCAAGACTGATATGCAAAGCCTACTTGCATGCATAAGAGTGAGAAAAGACTTAAGGACAGAAGGTCTAAAGAGAATGAAATAAAGTTGCCATGTAACTAAAATATACAAATTATTTCAACACTCCCACTTTTTAGTTACATTTCATATTTATAAATAAAACAAAACAAACTTTCAGATATACAAAATTTGATTTCTTATATGAATCTCAAACCTAGTTGTTCCCTAAAATTAATAAATTTATCTTTTGGAAGCGCCTTTGTTAGGCCGTCCGCCAGTTGATCAGTTGACGCAACATATTGTAGTGCAAAAACTTGCTCCTCATACTTATCGCGTATGTAGTGGTAACGCACATCAATATGTTTTGTTCTTTTGTGAAACTCCGGATTCTTTATGAGTCGAATGGCGCTTTGGTTGTCAACACAAAACATCGTGAAGTCTGGACCACCAAGATCAAACCAAAAACGCTTGAGCCACACCAGCTCTTTTACTGCACCAGAAGCAGCAATGTACTCGGCCTCTGTAGTCGATAAAGATACGCACTTCTGACGTTCTGAGCACCAACTCACTATGCTATCGCCGACCATGAATACAAAACCTGATGTTGACCTTCGCGTTTGAATATCACCCGCGTAGTCTGCATCGCTATAACCACGTAATTCAAGATCGCTGCTATTTTTATAAAATATACCCATGTTCATCGTTCCATTGAGGTACTTCAGTATACGTTTCACTGCTTTAACGTGCGCTGCCGTCGGCTTTTCAATATACCGACTCACGTTTGACACAGCAAAGGCTATATCCGGCCTTGTACCCACCGCCAGATACATAAGACTCCCGACTGCCTCTCTATAGGGAAACTTTATCAGATCACCATCATTGTCAAAATCGCTCAAATTGGTAGAACTGTCAGCCGGAGTGACTGCAAAAGAAGAATCTTGCATATTAAACCTTGCAATTACCTTCTTGGCATAAGCATTTTGACCGATGAAAATTGAACCATCAGCGTCGCGGTGAATTTCAAGCCCTAAAAAGAACTTTGCCTCGAAGAATTTTACTTTAAATTCTTCCTGTAGATGCTTCATGAGCTCCGTAATGAGCTCGCTGTTTGTTGCTGCAACTAGACCATCATCAACGTAGATTACCAAAATCAAACACCCATCTTCAGTATTACGCGAAAAAACACATGGATCGTAATTTGACATCTTGAGCCCAAAATGTTGAAGAAAATCTGTAAATGTTTTATTCCAGCAGCGTGACGCTTGCTTAAGTCCGTATAAACTTTTTGCCAGTTTGCATACACGGCCACTTCCGTCGTCATACCCTTTCGGCTGTTGCATAAAAACGTTTTCGCTTAGATCGCCATACAAAAATGCCGTCTTTACGTCAAACTGCATAAGATGCATTTTACGAACTGCTGCCATAGCCAAAATGCATCGAATTGAAGTAAATCTTGCCACTGGACTAAAAGTTTCTTCGTAATCAACGCCATACTCTTGAGTAAAACCCCGTGCAACCAAACGTGCTTTGTAGCGTTCAACTTTCCCTTCAGTATCTTGTTTGAGTTTATAAACCCACTTGTTGTCAATGATTTTCTGATTTGAAGTTTTTTCAACCAGTGTCCACGCTCCATTTTCGATCAATGAGTCAAATTCATCATCCATGGCTTGCTGCCATTTCTCGCGTTCGTTAGACTGCATAGCCTCCGCAAATGATTTAGGCTCCTGACATATCATAATAGCCGCCGTATGTTGTGCAGTTGTTCTGCTGCGTAGACGACTAGCTATACCACTTCTATCGTTGTTATTTTTGTTGCTTACATTTACCGCGTCATCGTTGTCAACAAACCCAACGTCGTTATCTTGTGTGTCTTCTTCTTGACACTTCTCAGCGTCATGCAAGTTTTCAAAGCGTTCTTCTTGCATTTTATCTGTTTGCAATTTAAACGTCACTGTTTCCGGAAGGAATTGCACATCACATGAAATTTCAACTTTTTGATGTTTTGGGTTCCAAACTCTAATAGCTTTGTGATTGTCAGCATACCCGATGAAAATTCCCTTCCACGATTTTGCATCCAACTTGCGCCGCTTTTCCTTAGGTAAATGGACGTAAACTTCTTCACCAAAACTTCGCAAATGATTAAATTTTGCAGGCTGCCCATACCATAATTCATATGGCGTTTTCTGTGCCACCGTACTGGTTCCCGTACGATTCAAAACGTATACTGCCGTATTGACTGCTTCCGCCCAAAATTTAAGCTGCATTTCTTTTGCGTAAAGCATCGTCCGTGCTAGTTCCATCACTGTTCGCATTTCTCTCTCTGCACCACCATTCTGCTGCGGCGTGTACGGTACTGTGAGTTCATGTTTAACTCCAAACTGATTAAAAATCTTAGTCAACTTATCATTGACAAACTCAAGCCCATTGTCTGTCCGCATTCGCTTGATCATTTTTTGATCCATTTTCTCAGCTTGCATCAAAAAACTTTTGATAGCACCAGGTGCTTCTGATTTTTCTTTCATGAAATACACGAAACGTAGATGTGAATAGTCATCTTTAATAAGCAGAAAATATCTAGCCCCGCCGATCGATTTTTCTTGCATTGGACCGGATACATCCGCAAAACAGAGTTCTCCACAGCCTTTCGACTTCACTTCACGCGATTTAAAGCTGCCTCTATGTTGCTTGCCCAGTATGCACCCTTCACACGTAAATTCCTCTTCAATGAAATCTACATTGGAGCTCTTGAGGAACTGCCTAACATGTGTCGAATTCTGATGACCCAGTCGATTATGCCACGTACGCAAAGCTAACTTCTCACTTACCGAAATATTTGCCATGCTAATTTCCGGAACCTTGATCAGCATTTGAAACAATTTACCATGACGAACTCCCACTGCAACAGTACTTCCGTCTTTTCTAACGAATTTGCAGTTACCGCTATCCGATCGAAAATGAAAACCACGATCTAGCGCCTTTGCTTGTGAAAACAAATTATATGTAATGTCCGGCACGTGAAGCACATTTGTCAAAACTTTCTGCACCCATTCTTGACCGTCATTAACTAAAACATTGATGTCACCTTTTCCTGCTGCTTTAATAGCACGCCCATCGCCAACTTTGACAATATCATTGTACTGTTCAAACGTAGTGAACCAATCTCGCCGCTTACTCATGTGATCGGTTGCACCCGAATCAAGTACCCAGCTGTCTTGCTTACCCGTTACACTTTCTCCACACACCAACGCTTCGACATTTTTACGTAGAGTCTCATTCTTTGCGGATTTTGCCATTTGCGGACAGTCCCGTTTAAAATGTTCTTTAGAACCACATTTAAAACATGCGCCTTTTGTTGTTGTTCTGCTGCTTTTACTTTGTTGCTTCTTCGTATTTTGCCGATTCTGATGCCTGACTACAAACGCCTCTACTTTATTTTTTTCTTGAGCGCTCAAACGAATTTCTTCAGCCATTAGCCTGGCTCTTAAGGTGTTCAAATTCTGATCAGATGAACGCACCGATTCCCAAGCACTATGGAAATGATTGTATTCCGCCGGCAACGAAATTAAAATTTTTGTCATAATCATCGAGTCTGATATGGTTTCGCCCTGATCACGAAGATGCTGTACAATTTCCATTAACTTTGACAGAAAAGTCGCAATATCATCTTCTGTATCTTTTGCATAACTGTAATACTTCTGCAGCAAAAACAAAACACTCGCTGTTGATGTTTGCTCGTATACACTTTTGAGTGTATCCCACATACTCTTCGCACAAACACAGTTAAGAATCTGCATAAGCGGTTGTTTTCCCAATGCTGTACTTATTGTCCGGCGAGCTCTAGCATCAATTTTACGCCAATTCTTTTGTTCTTGCTCACCTGTCCTGGGCAATAGCTCTTCTCCGTTGACCACACCATACATGTCACCAGCTTCCAAAATTTGTACCATTTGAAACTTCCATGTCAGCCACTGTGAGCTATCTTGCAGTTTTTCAATTTTGATGTCACTTTCCGAAGACATTATAATAAAATAATACGTTTTCTTTTTTGTTAATTATTAATATGAACCAATTATTGATATTTAGCAATTCGCGCAACCTGCGGGATCTGGGCCCATAACCTTTTGAATAAAACGCGTGATTTCGTGAGAAAGAACAATTCGGTATTTTATTTGTAACGGCACAAGCAAGACTGATATGCAAAGCCTACTTGCATGCATAAGAGTGAGAAAAGACTTAAGGACAGAAGGTCTAAAGAGAATGAAATAAAGTTGCCATGTAACTAAAATATACAAATTATTTCAACACCCTATACGGCGTTAACAAATAATTTCGGATCGGATATGCAGAATCCCCTAACACATGATATTTTGGTAAGCATAGCTTTGGAAGTTCTTTACCAATGAATGATAACTTCAACACACGCGAGTCGTGCACTTTACTCGCCACGCCAGTGAAAACATCTAAAAATTTTAAATTTGCATTACATATACCCTGCATAGTCACGGAAATTGTGCCATGCCTATTTATATATGTTGAACGAATTTTTTTTTTCGGCGCCCTTATCGAAATGTAGGTTCCGTCAATGCAGCCTAATACGTTAGGAAAACCTGAGATTGCCGCAAACTCATTTGATATAATCTCTTTTTCAGTAGCACTTTGAGGGAATTTTATGATGTCTGGTGAAAGTCCAATCAGAAACGACACAACATTGTTTATCACGTTATGGGCACAAGAATATGACACATTAAACAGGTTGCTAACCTCACGTATGGTAGTTTTATTGCAGCAAAACCTACAAAAGAAAATTTTTTGAATTAAATGCATACACATTGGAGTCATTCCATTGTTACCATAAAAACAATAACACGTGTGTGTTTGGCGTTGCTTGTGGTCTCCCTCCTTTATAGTTCCTCCTTATATAGTACGAGCTGTTTGTGTATTTTGCGATTAAATCATTCGCACTTTCACGCTCAATGCGAAAATTTTGTTTAAACTGTAAATGTTAATAAATTAAAAAAAACATATAGTCTAGGTGTCTAGTATTTTGCCCACTAGTTTGAGAGCGGTAAGGGTAAATGGGCGGTAGATCTTCAAGAAACTCCACCCAGAGAAAAGAAAAAGCGTTAACACCATTCTTCATAGTATGCATCTTTCCTGAAACTTGGTGGGCGAAAACTAAACCGTGCCCCTATGAAAAAATTACCTCGCGGCCTGTGTACAAGTTGACTACTTCATTTACAAAGTCATTTACGCGTAAGCAGTTAATTTTTGGATTTAAAAGTACGCCGAGCTCCTCGTCATCTGAAGAAGAGGACGACGACTCCAGGAGGTCATTTATTAAATTGTTTGCTAAAATCAAGTATCGTTTTTCCATTTCCCAGCTAACAATGTTCTTCCACCTATGACACCAATTATTTCTATGGAGGTAACTATGTATACATATGTAAACTCAATATTTTCGCGCAAACACATTTAGCAGACAAAATACAATTTCTCTTACTGATTTTGGTAATTTCAATTTGCAAATATCACGGGCAGCTACAATATTTTAATAGTTCTATGTGTAATCTCAATTTTCGCTTTTTCCATTCACGACTGCTAAAATGAAATGTCAAAAATGTGTAGACTTTATCTGTGCTGCTCGGACACAGCCGATTAATGTGACCAAGAAAGAGTCAAATAAGGGGCTACTTTTGTTACTGATCAGCTGATTAATAGGGCAATTACCTACACCGTCGATACCAGAGAGGGCAAGAAATGTTGCACTTTCACATTTTTTTAGGTTTGCCCTTGGAGAAACGATAAAGTTGCCCCTTGGGAAGATTGCATTCATTTTACAAAAGATCACAAAATTCGAAAGTGGCAGCACAGGGCAACACTTTCATGTAGAAAAGAAAACGCTATAAGCCTAGTATTTTAAGACTATTTACATAAGTAATATTGTAATTATTTATACATATGTTTATGTCTTAACAATTTTATTTGTAGCATATGTGTCGGTATTTAGATTTATTAGTAGATATAATTGTTCCGCTGGCATTGCACCAATTATATAAGACAGCTTAGTCGGTCGAATGCTATGAGAAATAGTTTTACAGAAAGGGTGACCCTTGGGGGATGCCATTTTCGATTGACCACTGCTCAGATATTTTATTACCGACTTTCACACAAATTTTTCGACTTTGTAAGTAGTGGCGTATATAGTTAATAATTTTTGGACCGACTTTCCAGTTTATTAGCTGTTCTATTATCGTATGTAAGCCAACCCGATCAAAGGCGTTTTCCATATCTAACGAGAGTATTGGAAAATGATTCTTGCAGGAGATGGAGTTAGATATCTGCTCGTCGAGTGTTAGTAAAGCATCTATTGTGCCACATCCTGGTTTGAAGGCGGTTTGATGGTTTGAAAATAGCTTTTTTGTTGTTGCAAACCACATTAGTCTTCGTGCTATCATTTTCTCCATGACTTTTGATAAACAAGGTATAAGTGATATGGGGCGGTATCCCTCAATGGTATGTACATGTATTCTGTTCGAAGGGAAGTTACCGTGTAGGATATTAACCTTCTTCCAAAGAGTACTTGAAGGGGTTGGTGGTTTATATCTCTGGTAAACTTTACGAAGCGTTCCCTTTTCGAAATTTTGGCTTCTCTTTTGAATTTGGCGTTTGCCTTTTTGTATTCTAAAATACTTTCTTTTGTGTGGTCGCGCTTTTGCAGCTTTCCAGTGATAAACTTTTTCGCGCCTGAGAGAGGATAAATTTTCATTCCACCAGTAAGTAACCCGAGTGATGGTTTGGTGTACCAGTGGGAATTGATCCGTTCGCGCAAAGTTTAATTTTCCTTGTTAGGATTGCTGTTAATTGGTTGTTACTGTTTCTATTTAGTGTAAGATTGTCAAAGTGATAATCTATAAGGGTCTGGTAGGAGGACCAATCTGCTAGCTCTAAGTTGTAGCGTTTGATATTATCTGTGTGTGGCAGAGTGTTGTGATTAAATAAGCTCAGTGATATTGGGTAGTGGTCGCTGCCGTAAGGCTCATCAACGATTTTCCATGCAGCAGCGATGTTGAGGGGTGGATTGTAGATGCTAAGATCTATGTGAGTTTGTGTGGATGTTGTTGAAAAATGTGTTGGGGATTTGTCGTTAGGTAATATCAAATTACTGTTTTGCATAAAGTTAGTGATCATTATTCTGCGGTTTTGTTAAAGTTCGGGGAGCCCCAAACCCGACTCCAGGCGTTTAAATCGCCCAAAAGCAGGAAGGGGGTATTTAAGTTTGGAAAGAGATGCTGTAAATCAAGTTCTGTGAGGCTATCGGTAGGGAATATGTAAGAACTAATTACTGTGAAATGGATATTAGATTTAATTTTAATTGAAATTTCTATGGCAATCCCACGTGTTTTCGGTTGGTCATTGAATTAGACGCAGCTTAAATTTCTTCGTATTGCGTAGACAAGTGTAAACTTTCGTATTGAAAAAATATCACAAATAAACAAATAAAGTGTTTTCGAGCTACATTTGAAGAAAAAATGGGAAAAGCTGCTGTTATGAGCTTATTGGAACGTCAAAAAGTAGACTTTCTTCACTCGCAAGGACTGTCCAATCGGAACATTGCCAAAAAAATAAATCGCAGCTCCAGAACTGTTGACAGATATTTGAAGGATCCAGAGGCATATGGAAATAACTTCAAAGGGGAAAAAAGGCACTATCAAAACAAGCAGTACGTCAAATTGTTAGAATTGCTTCGAATTCGACTAAATCTGCTGCTAAGAGCAAGGAATCGGCCGGAGTAAAAGCAAGCCTATCAACTGTTCAGCGTACGATCAGAAATGCAGAACACCTGAAGCGTCTAAAAATCAAGAAAAAAACCCCTTTGAATGCAATATGCAAAGAAAACCGGCTTCAATTCGCGAAAGAATACATGACGTAGACTGTCCAATCTGACACTCGACTAAATGATTGGCGTTCATTTGTATTTACTGATGAAAAAAGTTTTAATTTAGATGGCCCTGATGGATTTCAATATTATTATCACGATTTGCGGAAGATGAGCTATATTTAAGTCGCCACCATAGCCGAGAAGGGGGAATAATGGTGTGGGGTGCTATCACGTTTTATGGAGCAATTGACTTGATTTTTATCCATCAAAATATGAACGGCGATCGCTTCAAAACATTGTTGGAGTCCGTATTTCCAAAATTAAAAGATCTATTTGGACCAATTCCTTGGATTTTTCAACAAGACAATGCTCCTATTCATAACTCTCGAGTAGTGAAATCTTTTATTTCGAGTCAAAACGCTAATATCATGACCTGGCCACCATATTCTCCAGATCTTGACGTAATTGAAAATGTCAGGAGGAAAGCAATACGAAGATAAGGAAACATTAACATTAACATAATTTAACATATATTAAACGTGCTTGGAGCGAGATTTCCTTGAACTACTTAGATTCCTTGTATCATTCTATGGAGGACCGGATTTATGAAGTTATTACTAACAAAGGAGGCAGTACTCATTACTGAAATTATTTTTTTTTTTCATTTCAAATAAATTAAATAGTAATTTAAGTTAAAATCCAAATACTTTTCTTATAAAAATTAAAAAGCCAAAGTGCGTCTATTCTAATGACCAAGAAAAATTCGCCTTATATTGAGTAGCTTTAAGAAAATGTTTGAAAAACACAATTTTGTTAAATATGTATAATCATTTGAATATTATATTTAAAGTATCATTAAATAAGAAATGTTTTTGCATATCAACTTCTTTTCTATCGTCCTTTAATAAATAAATATGAAGCAAAGTTGTAACTAAACGTCTAACCTAAGACCAGCAGTATATGCAGACATGACGGTAGAAATGGCCACAAAATGCTTTGTGTTTTCATCGAAGGGAATCAAAGCGAAAGTACAAAATCTATCTAATAAATATAAAATAGGTAACTTTGTTCAACATCAAAATGTAAGTACTTCTAAAAAAAATGTTCTTGTTTTACAGAGATGAGAAGAAGGTTGTTGGGGATTCAGGTACTCATACAATAAAATGGACCATATCGTTGGCAGTTACAAATCTTTCACTTTGAAAGCGATGGTAGAAGAGAGTTCAGGTTAGTACGCTATTACACCTAAATTTATTGTTTCTCATTTCCGAATTTATTACAGTCGAGACCCTTGAAATTGAGACTGAGGAAGAATACCATAGCAGCTCTTTTCAAAAGCAAGCATCTTCTCCTTTGGCTGAATTTTCATTGCTGAATGAATGTCCTTCGCAACCTCCGGAAAAGTGAAAAAAAGTCAGAAAAATAAAAATTTTCAGAATGAATTTTTGGAAGAATCTCGAGCGGTCAATCAAACAATTGCTTTAAAAATAGCCAGAACCGTTTTGACGGTGAGTTGTCTATACTTGAAGCAATTACTAATGTGTTATATAATATTTATTAGAACAAAGTAGTTATTTCTTCATAAGATATTTAACAACTGAGGTAAATCCAAAACTTTCTCATCAAAACACGATTTACACGATTATTTCAAAAGATAGGAAGCATACCGTTATAATGGAACGTATCTTCAACAACATTTAAATTGCAAACAGGGAATCATCACATTCGTCCAACGATCAGCACCCATACGGAAGGAAATTACGTGATACGCCAATCGTATGCTGAATTGCAGTCAAACCAACGAATGCAAACGGATCGTAACTTTATTTCAATTCACAATAGTTTTCAAGTTCCACAATGCTTTGAATCATACAATATTTTTTAGGTCACAATGACGTGGAACTGTTGTAAAATTTAATAAATACATCTAAAATATAACCATTGATCCGACTTTGTTTTTATATATGAGTTCTAGTGAAATTGGTGGAGATGAAGAAATTGTGCGGAGGCAGTCTGGCACTCCCAGACATAGCGTGAATATGTAAATGGTTGCTCATTTGTAAACTTCCCTTGCAGATTCCTGAAACAGCCAAACAATAAAAGACAAAATAAGATATTGCTTATTAAATTTTACTCGAAATTGAAAATATATGTACACATACATGTGCAATCTTCTAAATAGTTTTTAAGTGGAATGGAAAGCCTTTGCCCTCTGTACCATTTAAGTATGTTCACAAAAGCTAGTAGCTCCTTCTGAATCAAGTTATCTATCATATTAATGAGGGCAAGCTAAACAGACGAGCGGAAAAAACTTAGGGGTGGGATCAATATCTACACTATTGTATAATTTAGTCCACTTCTTTACCCAATGCGATCCCTGCCTTACTGCTTCGACAGCCAAGATGCGATGGAGTCTGTTTGCCCGAAGACTAAGGCAACGTACATTAAAAGTCATATGGGTATAGAGAGTATCGAAAAATTGCGGTACCAATCCTGTTTGTAGCTGGAGCATATTGTTTAGTTTGGCGTGTTTAGAGGTAGAAATATTCACTTTTTAAAAAGAATCGGAAAGAATCTTCTGCCTGTTATCTTCGAGTTCCTTTTCAGCCACGTAGCATGTATTGCAATTTTGCCTCAGAAAGTTGTTTGTCCAAATGTTTTATGTAACTAAGAATTCCTAAGTAATGCGGTCTTTTCCAGATGATTTTTTGTCTTTGAGCCCTTCGAGTGCAAATTGCGGTTCGCGCATTGCAAATGGTGCGCCGAAAAAAGAGGCTAACACCATAGGCTGGACCCAATGTATACCAGGTCCATCCCCTGTACGATCAAGCAAGGATTTAAAATGCTCATAAAAGTCAGATACGCGGCTTTTCAGAGAATTGACTAGGCTCCACCAATCTCTAGAATTTCTGACGGTGCTCAGAAGGTCGTCAACCTCCTTACAGAAATGGCCATACTTTTTTTTAGCTCATAATTTAAAATAACAATTCCGTTGAGCTACATACTTTATTCTGGACTCTGCTGTGGGGAGTTCGTTAAAATCTTTCAAAAACTTAAGCGTTTTCGCGCGCGTTTTGAAACATTCAATGTCAAACCCAGCATTTTCTGGGACAAAAAGAGATTTGCCCCTACTGGTTATCAATCAGATACATGTATTCGTAAAGTCCCAACTAGTCATTTTTGTGAGCAATTCAAAATGCCCTTTTCGGTTTCTATAACAAAATGTCGGTAGAGACACTTAAAGGAGCATTAACCTTCTTTCTGACTAATATAAAAGCTCTTCAATCACAATATAAAGTCGAACGAACTGATAGCATAATCGATAACCGAATTTTCTACAAACCCACATAAAGTCAGTTTCCCATGATCGTCAACAGGCATTCTGTCGTTCAAAGTAATTCCTGCAACTTCATTTGCTAAACTCAGCAGTTTTTTCCTTTCGAATCTATTACCGGGTTTTTAGATTCCCTTTCTTCAGTATCTCCATGTAATTCGGCTAATAGAACCAATTACACAAGTTGAATCAGGCTGGTGCTCAGGCAAAATGTTTTTTCATCGATTAAAATCTTCCAACCATCTGTTGCAATTCAAATACTGAGGAATAACCAATGAACGCGAAGCATGGAAATAGACAGAAATCGCAACACATTCCGAAATTTTTAAGAACTTCCACTTGTAGTCCGATGTCATATTGTATGTAATGATTTTTAAATTAGCACATTCATTTTCAGAGGCGAAATTTGAAACATGGTGTTTTACGTTAACTGATGGATTGGACACTGGAAAATCCCAGTTTTTGAACTTATTCTATCTAAAATTTTTTCGTACTTAAAGTCATTTTCAGAAGAACTGTTGCCATATAAGCTACTTAGTATAATATCAGCCGGCTTACCCTTACAAAGGGTGGTTAAGCTTCAAGGGCCGGTGTTGATTTTGAATAAATTAGGAAGCTATTGCCCTTTCTCTTTATTATGATAATATTGGTATGGAACAAAATATCGGCCAAATGGGCGCCGCGGACTCGGCGGCACACCTCCACCCGATGGTCCAAATTTTCGATGACGCTGAGGAATAATTGAGGTTCTATGCCGTTAATGTGCCGAATTACCTCACTCTTTAGCTCTTGAATTGTTGCTGGCTTATCGACGTATACCTTTGCCTTCAAATAACCCCAAAGAAAGAAGTCCAACGGTGTCAAATCACATGATCTGGGCGACCAATTGACATCGCCGCGACGTGAGATTATTCGGCCATCAAATATTTCGCGCAAAAGAGCCATTGTTGCGTTAGCTGTGTGGCAAGTGGCACCCTCCTGTTGAAACCCCATATCGTCAACATCCATATCTTCCAACTCGGGCCACAAAAAGTTCGTTATCATCTGACGATAGACAACACTATTCACAGTAACTGGCTCACCAGACTCATTTTGGAAAAAATACGGCCCAATGATACCGCCGGCCCATAAACCGCACCAAACAGTCACTCTTTGTGGGTGCATTGGTTTTTCGGAAATCACTCTTGGATTATCATTCGCCCAAATGCGTCAATTCTGCTTATTGACGAATCCACTGAGGTGAAATTGTGCCTCATCACTGAAGATGATTTTCTTAGAAAATTGGCCATTCACTGTTGCCATTTCCTGCCACCATTCTGACCATTGACGACGCTTGAAATGGTCAAGAGGCTTTAGTTCTTAAGTCAATTACACCTTGTAACCGTGTAAATGCAAGTCTTTATGCATGTAATGTTCATCAACGACGAGCGTGAAATGCCGAAAAAAACTTGAAGTTTAGGTGTGGTTCACATTCAATTTTGGCCCTTGAAATTTAACCACTTTTTACATACATTTTCTGTTGCTGTTAAAAGACATCCAATTGTTGTTTACGCAAATTGAGTGATTGCCCACCACCACCTTGTGATTACGGTCTAGAAGGACCTTTCTTGTATACATAAGCCCCTATTTACTTTGTTGCTTTTCCGCCCTAAGGAATTTTTCTATGTATCATATATTCTAGTACCGAACAGATTCTTAGTATTTTTCAGAACCTCCGTTGCCATATCGATGGTCTCAAATTCAGCTACAACTCCCATTTTGTCATCTCTTACATAAATTTACCGCGCCTCCGTAACGCCAATGAGCTGAGTTTTTCGCTGCATAATTTTTGAACAGATGATTTGACCTTTAACTATCACATTCTTTGTCTTTGATTCGCTAAACAGATGATTTAAATCTCTTCTGTCCATTTGTCATTGTCACTTTATCTGACCTTTTTAACTTAGCCTTTTCTGCTTCCAGACACTTTATTTGTGAACTTACTGACTGTTTCAGCGCAACAATATCATCTTTGACTGCTAAGCTTCCCCACACGCTAAAGTTGCCTTCAATATTTTTCAATGTAGACATTATATCATACAATGAGACATCAGGTAACGTTTCGGCGCTTTACGTTATGCCGCATTTTACGCTGGGGTACGCTGCATAATTTGGTTTCTTACCGCCTGGTATCACCATTTATAGAGATGTATACGTTCAAGCTACCCGTCAATTGATGGCCAGTCTTCGAGAAG
This sequence comes from Anastrepha ludens, assembly GCF_028408465.1. Taxonomy (NCBI): domain Eukaryota; kingdom Metazoa; phylum Arthropoda; class Insecta; order Diptera; family Tephritidae; genus Anastrepha; species Anastrepha ludens. The sequence goes on along the minus strand of NC_071503.1, from coordinate 5,008,241 downwards.
CAGAACAAACCTTGGCAGCACCACAGCAATAAATCAGGGGAATCAGCATCACTTGAGTAGTTGCGACAAAATTTCCAGCATAAAAGCAACAACAATTGACCAGCAAAGCCCTGCTTTTGTTGTTAGTACTTTGATTCGGTTTAATTAATTTAATAATACAAAAATGAATTTAAAAAGAAAAATATGAAGTAAATGAAGTTCGAAAAGAAAACATAAAAACGAAGCGATTGATTCTCTGTCGTGTTCTGCGCTGAAGTTGTGATCGGTTCTGGTTGCCCAGTTGAGCTTGATTATAATATTCCCTTCCAACCGTTTATTTCTAGTAGCAAATTGCGCAATTAAATTTACTATTGCTTCTCTTTGACTTTTTTTTTCTTATCGTTATTAATATAAATAAACAAACCAAAAAACACTAAAATATTCCACCAAATATATTGCATTCTCCATGCATTTATGGTGAATGTTTATTCTGCTACAGCAACAACCACCAAACCAATTTCTTTAAAGAAAAACCTTCCAACACAGTTCTGAGAGCTAATTGTCAATTTTTCAGCCAATCGTTCAAATATTGACGACAACATTAATTTTTGTGGATTTATTGCTAATTACTACAAATGTGAACGTACATCGTGTTGTGAATTAGATGTAGAATATGTCTTACTCGAAACTTGGCTCAATAATGATTTTTTTGATGCCGAATTTTTTAGATAGCCTTCAGTATAAATTAAAAAAATTAATTCCTTCAATAATATGCTGGGAAATATTCTGGATCTTATTTCTGTCGTTAAAAATTCTATTTTCCCATTTCCAAATCTGATTTGCATCTTATTCCTTTTATACCTCCTAATTATACATCCACCTAAATATAACAGTAGTACCCGCTCTTTTAATTTTCAAGATGCAAATTTCGATTCTTTAAACCCAATCACCTAATAAGTTGATTGGTATACCATGACGCTTTTATATTCAATACTTTTAAAGTGTTACACAATAATATTTTCTTACTCCTTGTGCGGTATATATATACTGGCGCTTACACCATTTTCTCTATTTTTTCTATCATTTTGGTGTTTCATGCACGGATATTCAAACCTACGAACTTCCGAATGGTAATCACGCACCAATCTATTCGGCTCCGGCGGCTACTGTGTATACTAATAGGACTATGAATAAGTTCGTGCGGTTTTACAACAGATGGCGTAACTTGATTATTATTCCATCGATCCACATTTCCAAACATTCATTGGAGAGCTACTGTCGTAAGGCACAAACGTCAGTATAAGTTTTTTATTTGAAGCGTAAACAACAATATTTTTACCACACTTGAAAATGTCGAATTTCGTGCCAAATAATGTGTTTTTGCGGGGAATTCTTCTTCATTATTTTAATATGAAGAAAAAAGCAGCCGAAAGTCATCGTATCTTGGTGGAAGTTTATGGTGAGCATGCTCTATCTGAGCGAACGTGCCAGAAGTGGTTTGCACGCTTTAAAAGTGGTGATTTTGGCTTGGAAGACGAAGAACGCGAGGGTGCGCCGCCAAAGTTCATGGATACCGAATTGGAGGAATTGCTCGATCAAGATCCGGCTCAAACGCAAGAAGAGGTTGCAAAAACTTTGGGAGTTGATCAATCAACCATTTCCAAACGTTTAAAAGCCATGGGAATGATCCGAAAGGTAGGCCATTGGGTGCCGTATGAATTGAAGCCAAGAGACGTTGAACGCCGTTTTATGGCATGCGAACAACTGCTTCAACGGCACAAAAGAAAGGGTTTTTTGCATCGAATTGTGACTGGCGATGAAAAGTGGGTCCATTACGACAATCCAAAACGTCGGGCAACGTATGGATACCCTGGCCATGCTTCAACATCGACGTCGGCGCAGAATATTCATGGCCTGAAGGTTATGCTGTGTATCTGGTGGGACCAGCTGGGTGTTGTGTATTATGAGCTACTGAAACCGAATGAAACGATTACGGGGGATGTCTACCGACGACAATTGATGCGTTTGAGCCGAGCACTGCGAGAAAAACGGCCGCAATACGCCGATAGACACGACAAAGTTATTTTGCAACATGACAATGCTCGGCCACATGTTGCACAAGTGGTCAAAACATACTTAGAAACGCTCAAATGGGATGTCCTACCCCACCCGCCGTATAGTCCAGACCTTGCGCCATCCGATTACTATCTCTTCCGATCGATGCAACATGGCCTGGCTGACCAGCACTTCCGTAATTACGATGAAGTCAAAAAATGGATCGATTCGTGGATTGCGGCAAAACCGACCGAATTTTTCACAAAGGGAATCCGTGAATTGCCAGAAAGATGGGAAAAAGTAGTAGTAAGCGATGGACAATATTTTGAATATTAAATTTGTAACCATTTTACGTCAATAAAGTTTCAAATTTCGAAAAAAACCGCACGAACTTATTCATAGTCCTATTAAAAGAATTAAAAGGATGAAAAATTGAAGAAATAAATACTTGCAACTCTTCTAGTCGAACAACAACATCATTAAGTTTAGGTATGAATGAGTTAAATGAACTTTATTAATCTTTGTATAATAGCTACGAGATACGAGTATAGCTTAAGATAATTTAAAGCCTAATCAAAGTATTTTTATAAAGCGTTTTTTAATAAGCGGTGTTATTTTGATACTCAAAGAAAAATGCTATTTTTTAATATAAATGATCGGATGTTTATTTCATTATAAAGAGGGAGGTATGCCGTTAATAGTGGAAAATAACATCAGGAAAATGACCACCGTCGTGGACGCTTACAGGACAATATCTTTTCATGAAATTTTCCATAACCGAATTGAAAAGTCGTTGCATTATGTCCTCGATAGCATCACGAATTCCATCATTGAGGTCTTGAACCGACCCTGGGCTGTTGGCGTAGACCATTTCTTTCACGCGACCCCAAAGAAAAAAGTGGCAAGGTGTTAATCATAAGATCTCGGTGGCCAATTGTGATCACCTCTTCGAGAGATAACACGGTTCGGGAACTTTTCCCGCAAGATGTCAATAGTTTCGTTGCTTGTGTGGCATGTAGCGCCGTCTTTATGAAAATAAACGTTGTCCAGATGAATACCATAAAATTCCGGCCATAAAAATCGTTAATCATCTCTCGATGGTGCAATCGGTTCACCTCTACTTAACTTCAATCATTAATCTTACTATCATATGCGTTCACTTTTTCTCGCCCATTGATGATCTGCGACAGTACTCCTCCTATTCTGTACACGCTTGCGTTTGTATCTACAACGAACTTTTGACCAGCGACCGGATACTGCTGGAATACTTTCTCCTGCCCTTTGTGGAAACAAAAACGGAACGAAAAGGAAACAAAACGACGGTAATACGCGCACAGTCCTAGGAAACTTCGCACTTCGCGCACATTTCTTGGTTGTTGTGAATCTTTTACTAATTTAATTTTTTTCTTCGTCCATCTTGATGCGCTTAGTTGCAGCTTTATGTCCGAAATACGTGACTTCCGTTTTAAACAAAACACACTTCTTTGGATTCAATTGTAATCCCGCGGAGACAATGCGATGAGCGACTTCTTCCAAATTTTCCAGATAGTCTCTAAAATGTTTACCCCTAATGATGATGTCATCTACAGAGATTAAACACGTGCAGTCCTCTCAGCGCATTCTCCATCAGGTGATCAAAGGCTGCTGGCGAGTTGCACAATCCAAAAGGCATCACAGAAAACTGGAACACAACCCCTTTTCTTTGCTAATTCTGCCCATTCGCGGTCGCAGTCGTCAATTTCTATCTGCCAGTAACGACTTTTTAAATCAAGTGCGGAAAACCATTTCTCATCCGATAAAGTGTAATGGGTATCTATCCTTTTTCGTGACTTCATTCAGTTTTCTATTGCCTATACAAAACCGGGTGCTAGCATCTTTCCTTTTAACCAGCACTGCCGATGAGCTCCACGGCTTATTGATGGCTCAATTAGTCCGCTTTGCTACTTATCTTGTATTGTACTATCTGATTTGCTTCCTCGTGCTTTGCTAGTGGAACTCGTCGTGGAACTTCACGAATTCTTTTTGCATCAGTTCTTTCTGTAGCAAACCAATTGTTCCATATTACTGTTTACCAAGTCTGCGCGGATGATTCCGTTCCTTGCACCTGTGTCCTGAGTAAACCCTAGAGATTGATCATTTACAGTTACCTTTATCGTTAAGTTGTTTTTTTTTGTCCAATTTGCAAGATAGAGACTTTGAGCCATGCCGTTAAGGGAACCAGTTTTCGCCCCTTAGAGCTGATTCGCTTTAGGTTAAAGGCTGCCTACACCATTGTCAGCCTCAAAGCTTCGCTTCCTTTCTCTTCGGTTGGATGCGTGGTATACTGCAATTTCGTGTCATATGACAGGTCTTACCGCAGTTGCAACACTTTATATTTGAACTGCTAGGTCGTGGTATTTGAAAAGAGGACTCACGTACCATTCTCCTTATTGTTCCTGATAAAGAGGTACGCTCTTCAACTTCAATCCGATGAACTTTGGGCACTTGTTTTTTTTTTTGTTTTTTTAGTCCGGAGGTTGAAATATAATTAAATGTCCAAAATATTATCAAAGGTGCCGTCACACCAATGGCATGTAGGGCGTGCTCCTACTAACACTATAAGATTCGTCCCTGGAATCGCGTTAGCATTTCTTCAAAGTGGAGGAATGTTTTTGTCTATTGGCACAAGAGGTTCCTGCACCTGATTCCTGTGGGCGTATGGAGACTTTACGCCATCGATAGTATTTATTCCTCCCATTGCCTTCGAAAGCAGTAGTGGGGGAATGAAACATCGGGGGATGTGCAATAGTCCGATACTCACAGACTACTGTCTTGCCTTCGGTTTGGTACTGTAGTGAGTGTTTTACTCAAGCGTCTATACCTGTCATCGTTTTGTCTAAAACAGGTCATCTCCACTGCCAAGTTGCTAGTAAAGGTGCTTATAAAACTTAGTTACAAACGAAATAAAATATAGTTTATAAAGTTGTTTCCTTCTTCCTTTCATCCCATCTTCTTTTCCATTCTGCCATCGAACGCATTCTTTCTGCAGCCTTTTCTGCTACCGTCGATCTCAATATTTTCACTCCATACAGGCGATACAACTCCATCGCATGGATGTCCACTGCAACGACGCATATTACATCGTCTGATACCGTTCTATAAGCGCATGCAGTACTTAGTGCGCTGCATCTGTGGGTGCGAATCCCCCATAACTCGATACAGTCTCTCCACCTTGCCACCTTGTGTTTTACAGAGCCATCGCTGTACTCTCGCTGCTGGATCATTACATTTTGCGTCCAGCTGATCTAGCCGCTTGTCTATAACTACCAACACAATGTCATCAGCACAACCTACGATCCCTTCCTTATCGGGAAGTTTCAGTTTTAGGACCCAGTCGTACATTACGTTCCAAAATGTTGGCTCCAGGACCAATCCTTGAGGGACCACATCAGTGACTTCATACTTTTTTGACCCATTATCAGTATCGTTCTGTAGGATACGATTGCTGAAATAACTTCTGATGATGCGCAAAAGATAATGTAGCACCTTCAAATGTTTTAAGGCTTGCAGTATGTTAGACCATTTTGCCGAATTAAAAGCATATTTACATTTCGCGAAAGTGCTGACCCGATGATAACTTCTATGTTTGAGACTATTCAGAGACGATAGCGTCGTCTGAAACCAAACTATTTATCAGAGAGTCCATTGGAGCTTTCGAAGTTCTCCTGTAGGCGATCGCATATGATACGTTAAAAAATTTTCCCTACTGTATCCAACATACACAGGGGTATGTATGCGGATGGTTGGTCAGGTTGCTGCTTGGTTTAAGTAGCAGCACCAAGTGTTGCAATTTCCATCGCTTTGGGAAAGTTTCTTCAGCCAGGCATGTACTGCATAGGTTGACAAATGTGTGGGGTTTTGATCGAATCGCGGTTTTAAGCGCATTGTTAAGAACCCGATTTGGGCCAAGCGCTTTGCAGTCTTTTACACGTTTTAGTGTGTTAAGCACATCTTCCGGTGTCACCGGTGGCACGTTTACGATTGCATCCAAGTCATATTCTTCGTCGCTTGTTTCCTCCTGTGGGGTAAGAGCGCCAATACTGTGTGTTGCAATAATTCTAGACACGTAGGTTGCAGTGCTCTGGTCTTTTTCAACTTTTTAATGACCGTTTTATTCGCCAGTCGGGAGTATGTGCACCATCTTGCATTTGTTAAAAGCAACTACTTTTACTTTCTCTTATTTCCTTTTTCAGCTTCTGTTTTCGTGCTGGTTACTCTGCCTGCAGACCATTTAAGATTGGTCACTGATGAGCGCTTATTGCTCTTATTCGCAGTTTGATGCAGGGTTTTCTCATATCAGCTATTTCAGCAGTCCACCAGTAGGCAGGTTTGTGTTTTCCACCATATCTACATCTGGGCACCGATCCATCACAAGCGGCTGCCATATGTTCCGCCATGCCATCCGCACTCGTGACGGGATGGTAAGCATAATCGCATGCCGACCTAAATGTCTCGGTATTGAATGCCGTTTTTTTTTCATTTTTATCGCCTTAACCCATTAATGACAAAGTATGATATAGCATACGCAAAAAGAGCTTTTTTCAAAAATTCACCAAAAACCTACTATTATATAACAACTTTTTAGATTTACAGGGCGAGTGAGATAAAAGAGTAATTTGAACAGAAAAGCTTTTTAATTGTCATTTAAAGCTCTTTTGTTTACATTTTTCGCGCCAATTCATGTAGTGTTTTTCGGAAAAGTGAATAATGCCACGCAGGTGAGTTTTATATCTTAAAAAAAACCAAGCAACAGTATTAAATACATAAAAACGTGCATTAACTCAAAGTTGAAACCATGAGGCATCGAATACATATAAAATGCAGTGAAAAATTTGCCCCGAAATGTGTTTTAGCTTTTTGTAAATCATTGCGTATGTTTTATCATACGTAAACGCTACCCCAGTTTGGCTTTACAATACCTTACTATAGACAAGCAACCAGCAATTGCCAATACAGAAGTGGATAATGTACAGTTTTTAATGATGTGAGCAATTCAAAAACCTCGGGGTCAGTGACTGCCACTCAAAGGATAAAGAAAAAACCCACAATTCGTCGAAAGTGGTCCAAAATAGAACTAAAAGCAAGGGAAGGCACAATCACAGCAATACGCGGTCACACTCCGTATATTATAGCAGATATTTTGAGTAACGATTTAAGTCCACTACAACTTATTAAACTAATTTTTGATGACGATTTTATGAAATACCTATATACAAGCACAGACTATAAAATACGCTGTAAGTAAAGGAGATGAAGCTTTCACCCTAAATCTTGAGGAATTGTACACTAGGGTGTCCCGTCAATGTATGAAATTTTTTATTTTTCAAGATATCCAAACGCAAGAGTTGTCAAAATTTGCGTAATTTTACACAGATTACGAATATCATAAGAAAATTTGAATTACATATTATCTTGAGGGCTCTACAGAACGTTAAAGTTTATTAAATCTTAAATTTTTACAAGAATGAACCATATGCCGAAAATAAAACAAAAGTTAAATTCATAAGCTGGTTTATTATGCAAATTAGTGAACTACAGAACAATAAAATAAAATAAACGAAGTAAAGCGGTCAATTAATAAAAGAATCTTAATATTTAAAAAGATTTTTGTGCCCAAAATTTGGCATTTCTGCTCGAGATTGTAGCCTGGTTCTAATGAAACCATCTCTAGAGCTTGCGGCAGTTACACGTTGTGAGGCCTCTGTTACCAGTTTTACACACCTTTCCACTGATTGTGTATGACAAGGAAAGTCATCGATTTCCAAGATCTTATCTTTTGCCATGTTTTTTAGCTCCTCGTCTGAAATGTGACGAAGAACAGGGGGTGTTGTAGTTAGGCATTCGTCCCATAGAATCATTTCAGTGTAATCTCGGGCCGAGAAGTTAAGTTTTGGTGGCTTGAATATTCTGAGTTTTGTTGAAGATTCATTTTCTCTAGCTGTTATTATTTTCTGTAATGCCAGCTCCCGAATGTGATCCCTCTCATCAAATAACATACTGACAAGTAGGTTTTCTGGGTGCGCATAAAAGGCGTTTCTTTCGATAACAGGATCCACAACAGATTTCAAATTTTCTGGCAGAAATCGAGAGTACTGAGTCAATTGGTAAGTATGCTTCGCGACATCCTTAAAAGAACTTTGTTGCTTGATAAGGAACCACATCGGGGCGTATGCTTTAACAACATAATTGACAAGCAGTTTCAAATTTTCTGTTGGATGAAGAGTACTTATATAAAGTCTGAGTATACGATTAGCAGTAGTAAGCCATCTCGAGTGCGCCATTTTTCCAGGTTGACGGTTTGCCAGCTCAGGAGCACAGAAACCAGTTGATACAGCATTACTCATCTGATAAAGGTATTTTTGATCTGTACTAAGATCATCGATCACATTTCTCGGCAAGTCAGGCAAATTACCAGCCACCGCACAGAAAGACACGGGGGTTTTAGTTTCACAGCCAACTAATTGTTTTCCGATAGGTCCAGAATATTCTTTAGGCCCAGAAGTGGAGCCATCTAAAGTAGAAAATAGATGACGAAGCGGTAATTCGTTAGCATGAAGTAAACAAACACACCATTGGAGTGGCCGTTTTAAATATTGCTCTAAATTTTGAATCACGCCACCCTTCCAACCGGTATTAGTTGCAGTTCCGTCACATCCCACGCAAATCAGGTCATCTAACTTCCAACGTTGTCCTTCTAATAAAGTTGGGATCGAAATCTGAATTTCCTTCCCAGTCCCACGATTCGGCGTTGTGTGACCTAAATAAATTGATCCAGGTTCAGCCAAAACTGAGACGTGTTCTTCTAAAACTTCTTTGCGACGGTAGCGATTCCCTATTTTCTCATTTATCAGAGTCTTGTCCTTACGTCCATCAAAGTAAATGCTTTTTATAACGGTGCTTCCAATATCTTTTGAGGCTTCGGTCCGGGCTTTAGATACCGCTCTGTGGATCTTGTTTTTATCAATAACCAGAGTTAACTCTTTGGTAGAAACCAAGCCAACGTCTGCCAAAACCGCCGAAGTTACAGCTGCAGCAGATCGCAACGATAAGCCGTATCTGTCACAGACCTTAGCCACGGTAGGCAACGGCAGTGTGTTTCGATTTGCCGTTGAAGTTGATGGCGCCTCTACTGATGGCATGCTGGTCGATGATCCCTCTAATATCGGATTTATTTCCAGACAAGATTCACTCATCGCATCTTCATAACAGGCTGAGTCCGGATAGGTTTCTTGAGTAGAACAGAACTTTTTTGTTGCCCTTGTTGATTCTTCTATTTGTCTCTGCTGTCGTTTCATTAATCTAGTCGTTTCCTTCTTATCAATTCCGCCAATAGCCATTTTCCTGTCATTTCTCTGATCCAACATAAAATTTCTTTCATTGATGGGAACTTTTTTAGGTTTTAAACATGAACAAAATTTGAAAGAAGTGCATTTACAAGCAGCAACGTCGAAGAGTTTTTCTGATAACACTGAGAAACATTTCAGTTTATTTTCATAGCTATCACTTCTTTTGTTTTTGGGGTATCTTTTTAAATGGAGATATTTTTCGAAATGTTGTTTTTGTAATTGAATAATTCGTTCTTTTGTTACGATTGGAATCGAAGCTTTGGTCCAAATATCGCATATTTTTTCAGAAACAATCGCAAATGTATCTGAATTTGATGGATCTTTTCCATTGTACTTCAATTTTAGATCGTGTTTTACGAATAAAATATATTTAATGACGTCCTTTATGGTTGGTAGCTGTCGTTCGCCAAGTTCTTCGTAAGGTCCCAATATAGCACAAGTAGTTTCACTACGCCTCAAACTCATTATTTAATCCACTTTTAAAAATAAAACAATCGCAACTGCACTTTAACGACACAAGAAACTGAGTGGCTTTGAAGAAAACACTCCCTAGTTAAGGTAAGAAACACTTCGAATTATGTTGAAAATTGAGGGTATTTGCAGGTTGAAACCTAGCAAAGATTTAGTGATTGGGAACTTGTCAATGCATGCGAATTAAAATATTATGTTTACATTATACTTGAATGTAATAAAAAAGTTAATATTTTTGTATATTCAATTCAGTTCAGCGAAATTAAAAAATGCGAAAAATTACAAAAAAAGGTAAAATATTCTAAAGTTTGAAGATCGGTAGAGACCTGAAGATATAATTTCATTTTTATTTAAAAATTATTTTTGGAATCTACAATTAATTACACAAATTTTAAGAGGTCTTGCGTTTAGAAAAACTAAAAAAAAATATTTCGGGACATCCTATTGTACACTTATCTAGGCATCCTTATACTAAGTGGGTACAACAAGGGACTATTCTCAACCATAATTTCACTTTGTTACCTGATAAATTTATTAGTTGTATTTTCAGGTACCAGCTACTCGGATGTACTGGGAGACAGAAAGTGATGTATACAACCATTTAGTGACAGGTTCAATGGCGCGGAATAAATTCGAAAAAATACATCGGTACCTTCATTTCAATGATAATACACAAATTGATGTGAATAAGACAGCATTCAAAGTGCAGCCTATTCTGGATCATTTAAATACAATATTTAAAGAGCTTGGAAAACCATTTGAACTTCATTTTCTGTAGACGAATCGATAGAGCCTTATTTTGGTAAGCATTCTTTCAAGCAGTTTATACGTGGACAACCTATACGGTATGGGTACAAAATTTGGTCACTTCAGAAGTGTACTTGTTGAACTTCGATTTGTACACGGGAAAAGGCGTGGTTCGATCTAATGAGCCTTTAGGTTTGTGTGTAACAAAGAATGTATGCTGTGGCATAGTTCCCGAAAACAGCACTGTATTTCTAGATAACTATTTTAGTATTGTAGTTTCAAATTATTGGAAGAGTTTAATTCAAAAAATATAACAGTAGTGGGAACAATTCGCTCGGTTCGTATAGAAAATGCTCCTTTGAGCAATATGTAAGGGGAAAGCCGAGGTGCTTGCGAAGCAGTTAAATCAAAAAATATAACTCTAGTTAGGTGGAATGATAATAATAACGTCACTATTGCAACAAACTGTAAAAATGATAACATAACGACCACAGCAGGACTATGCAAAAGATATGATCGGCAACAAAAACGTAGACTAGACGTGAATCAACCAGTAATCATCAAGGAGTATAATTTCGGAATGGGTGGAGTCGATCTCTTCGATCAGCAAAGGCAACTTACCGAACTCAGATTAGATCAAGGAAATGGTATTGGCCCATTTTCAGATTTTGTCTACTTATGGATGTTATTTCGAAAAGCTTATCCAAAAGTAACTCTTCTCGGATTTATCCGACGTATTACAAGAAGCATTTTTTCAAAACCAATAGAACTTCATCCAGTTTCAGCACGAAAGAGGAAACGAGAAAACGAAATTACAGGGCCCGCCATCTATCGTTACGTATTTGCACTAGGTATTATTTGAAGAATGGTAACACTTAGCTGTCATCTAATTTGACAGAAAATTAGTTTTATTCTTCCGCTGAACGAAAATGGTTGTGTATACGGTCAAAGAACGCTGGGAAATATTGCGAAATTACTTTGAAAATCATGGTAATGTTGCAGAATGTGTACGAAAATTACGTACGGCAATGGGAAGAAGAAAAGCACCGAATGAAGCGTATGTGCGTTACTTTGAGTTGGGTTGCTTATTGACAAACCAACGCGTGACCGACCAAAAACCGTGCGTACACCCGAAAATATTGCTGCTGTGGCCGAGAGTGTTCGTGAATCACCAGGAACATCAGTTCACCGGCGTTCTCAACAATTGGACATGTCATAGCTGTCGTACAGCCGCATACAATCGAAAATGTGTTGAAAAATTGGACCGATCGTATGGGATGGTGCATGGCTAGCCGAGGCAGCCATATGAATAAAGTTGTGTTCCATTATTAACCGGAAGGATTGTACTTCAAAATAAAAAAAACAGTTTGGAAAAATATTGAGTAGTTTCTTTTTTATTGCATTTTCAATTCCGTAAAGTTATATGGCGGACTCTATAGATACGATGGAGTCGAGCACTACGTAAATTGCTCAAGAACTCAACGCCGATGCAAATTTTGTGTCAAGTGTACAAAATTTATATGCATGAAATGTAATTTCGGATTGCACCCAGATAACTGTTTTTACAAATATCATGTAACTGACTCATCAAATAACTAAGAAATTTACAAATATATAGATGTATATGTCACTTTATAAATAAAATGTTGATTTGAAATCAAAACCTATGTATATATGTGAAGGGTGGTAACTCTATCCAAAAGGCAGCCCCGGCGAACCGGCACTAAAGAGGAAGAAGCGGTCGTGATCAGTCGTGTGCGCCATCGATAGTTTATTTTTCACAAACTATTTTTAACTCTTAATTAAAATACACTACATTTGTACAATATATTGTTCTGAATAAATAAACGTTATGAATTTCAACCGAAAGAAGGAATATCTTCTTTCTTACATGGGGGCTCAACCGCCGAACTTATTATCAATGTAAGAAACCACGTGCGTGATGTAAAGAAAGTGGAATAGCCGAAGACATTATAATTTTTATATAAAAATGTGATGAAGAAAAGTTGAACAGTTAGAAAAGTTGAACAGTTGAAAAACAGAAAATTTTATAAGTTGAAAGGAAAAAATCAGACAGTTGTAATTGAAATTTAGCAGTTGAAAGTCGATCCCAAAGTTAAAGACAAAAGTTGAACAATAAAAATGTCGAAATCAGAAAAAAAGAAAAAAGAGGCAGAACAAGTAGCCCAATATATGGAAGTTGAGGAAGTGCAATGGCCAGAAAGTGCAGCAGGCATCCGCGAAGGAAAAAATCAAACGAGTACAAACGGCGGCGCATTGAACTATTCATCGCTTGAACTTCGTGAATTGCTAAAATACATTGATTCCAATAAGAGTGTTTCAATTCAAAGTTTCGCCAAAATAGTGCCAGAGTATGATGGTATTTCAATTCCTATCAGAAATTGGCTAAGAAACTTTAACGAGAACGCGGACGCATACGAATTGACCGACAAGCAAAATTACGTAAACGCAAGAAATAAAATGACAGGGACGGCAAAATTATTCCTGGAAACAATAAGCGTGGCAAACTACGAAAATCTATGCAAAGCGTTAGTGGAAGAATTCGACGAGAAACTCAGCAGCATTGACATTCATCAGAAGCTTACTAAAAGGCGTAAAAGAGACGAAGAAAATTTTCACCAATATGTACTTGAAATGCGAAAGCTGGCAGCATTAGGTTCAATTGAAGAGCAAGCAGTGATTCGCTAGATCGTCAATGGATTGAGAATGCGCGACGATTTAAAATACCCTTTGTACAGCGCAACTACGTACAAAGAATTGAGAGAGCCAGTGGCGGCGTTAGACCAAATGTGTACGTCGGCGACATCAACGTCGCGAGGCCTCTTTACTTCGCAGTGAAAAAACTCGTAAAATTAAGTGAGCCAAATTATAAAATAATTTATGAGTTTAACGAGTTTTGTTGTTAATAAAATGATGACAAAAACTAATTACACACAAAAATTAAAATAGTCGAACTTTTCTGCTTTTAGCCGCTATTTCAGCTTCGATTGATAGAACTAACGCGGGTAATCTGTCTTGGCTCATTGTGCTTCTCAAATAGGTTTTTATCAATTTCAACTTTGACAAGCTTCTCTCAGCGGAAGCTGTGCTGACCGGAACTGTGAGCATGATTCTAATTGTAATATAAACATTTGGATATATTTCTTCTAAATTATTTTCTAAAAAGTATTGGAGGAGTTATTTCGCGTCGTTGATAGAGTCTAGTGAATTAGTTTTTAAAAGCTGAAGTTCTTCATATAGTTCGAAAGGCTGTATATCACTGTTTTCGCCTTCCCGAAGTCTTGTACCTCAGTAAAATGCTTGAGAAGATCCTCTTTTGGCATAGATTTCAAATAATTGATATCATAAATAAAACCAAATTGCTCAAAATATTCATTGAGCGCTGTAAATCGACATTCAGTATCGACTATTATAACATCTACCATTGTGTTAAAATAAATAACTCTGAACTGCATTTCAGGGGATTCAACTGGTTCATCAGTATGTTCGTAACTAAGGATTCGTTTATTCCTGGCTATTCTTGTTTCCTTAAATTGAGACTGAATTTCATAAGTACTTTTCTCCACAAATAATCTAGCTTCTGTTACGCTTTTTGCAAATCCTGTATTTCGGAATTCTTGAATCTAGCTACAAAACGAACGTAAAATATCAATAGCGACTTGCAAGTTGACTTGAACCGATTGTCATAGTTTACTTTCCTCCCTACATCTATGTCTCTAGAGGGTCCTCCAGACATGATAACCTTAAATATTTTTTAGTTAAGTTTGGTAAGAACGCAATGTTACAGGATACAGATTATAAGAGTTGGTTGATGATTATTACACAGGGGGGTCCTGGATAAAGTGAGAATACGAAAACCATGGAATACGATACATACCGGAATGGTATTTGCACTTTATCCATGAGCACCCTGTATATGTATGTACGTACATACCACAGATCGAATATTTTTATTTTATAGTCACTATTAAGAAGGCAAAGGTAAGTAGTACCAACCTACTTATTTTGTTGAATACGTAATGCAGAAGCAACTTTTTATAAGCAAAGTCTTTCTATGGAGAAATGAAATAATTCGTTGTAGGTACCTATTCATTCATATGATTTTGTAGTTATTGTAGGAACCCGCATGAGATATAGGTATGTATGAAACAATAACTCTGTGAAAATAATTGTTACGAATTTTAATGCATACAAAATATACTCGAAGGCATTGGTCGGTAGGCGAAATATTTCTATTATTTCGAGAACAAACACTAGCGCAGGTTTACTTATCTAGGTAAATATAAAATTGAATCTATTTCTTTATTAATATTACGAGAATTTACGACTTATAAAAGATATAGGTAACTATTGATTTTGACGAAATAATTTTTCTTGATCACTCTGCCGAAAGTACGGTCTTTCTGACCGCATTTGACTCCAGGAAGAGCGACTTTTGAGGCCTGCTCGAGCCGCAGCGCGCTCTAGCGGATTACAAGACTTTCGTGGCCGGCTCGGCTTCGTCTCGGCCACCATCTCACACCTGCCAGGAAATCCAACTTTCTGGCCTTGGGTTGTAATATACTATCGTTAAAGTCGTTAAAAAGTTGATGTTGACTTTCCTTAACATTAGGTATGAAATTAATAACAAATAACGTAAAACTTTTATCCACTAGAACTGTGCACTAGAACGTCGGGGTGATGACTTTACAATACAATAAAAAGAAACTGCGCTTGCGAGTCTGCAAGTTGTCGTATGAAGAAATTTACTCTCACAGGCAAATGAAATATAGATAAATAAACTAAACAACACGGGGTTTCCCCGTCCAGAGTCTCGTGCGCCGTGCACGTAGGTAACTCGTTTATCTGCGAGGCCCCCGCGCCGCCACTGGAGAGAGCGGTACGATTTAATACAACAGATGAGCACAAACCAGAGCAGCACTACTCAGATGAAGAAGCAGAACGAGAGGAATACGCAGAAGCAGAACGACATCAATTACGACACGCGTAGGCAACATTGTTTCAACTGCGGTTCGACTGCGCACCCACGAGCAGAATGCAAAACAGAAACAAAATGCTTCAAATGTAATGGAAGTGGACATATTGCGAAAAATTGTGCAAAGCAGAATCAAGTGATGAGCATAGTTAGAGACAATAAACGAAGTAAGCAGATGCTGATTGGAAACAAAGCCGCGAATTGTTTAATTGACATTGGAGCAGACGTTTCTCTCATGCGAGAATGTTTCTACAAAAATTATTTCAGTAACATTGCTCTTCAGAAGAGTGCAGCGAAATTATTTGGTTTGGGCAACACTTTGACAAGAGTAAAAGGCGCACTTATAACAGATGTCAAAGTTGACGACGTGCAGACAGAGCGCACTTTACTCGTGGTATCAGATGCAGACATAAGTTTAGAGGTTATTATTGGTTACGACTTTATTCAGAAATTTCAATTAGAATTTAATGCGAATGGCTATTTTTTCACCAAGTCTGAAGAGAAATACAATTGTTTATACAACGTCGTTGAAGGTGAAGTTGATATAGATGTTATGCCACAGTATAAACAAGAAATTAATAAATTGATTCAAAGCTACAAATCTACGAAGACGCCGACTCAGCATCCTATCCAGCTGAAAGTAATTCCGAAAGAAGAACACATCGCTTTTAATGAAAATCCAACTCGATTGTCGGCTATGGAACGAGCTGTTGTAAAAAGGCAGGTGGATGAGTGGTTGCAGCAGGGCGTGATCCGCGAATCTTCTTCAAACGTTGCAAGTAAAGTAGTCTTGGCAAAGAAAAAAGATGGAAGTTACCGAGTGTGCATCGATTATCGCAAACTGAATGCGGCCGTGCTAAAAGATCGTTTTCCGGTACCAATAATCGATGAAGTTTTGGAAAAAATGCAGGGAGCCAAGTTTTTTTCGGTGATGGATCTTAAGAATGGATTTTTTCACGTTCCCGTGGAAGAAAGCAGCCGTAAATATACTGCGTTTGTAACCAAGGAGGGTTTATATGAGTTTAACAAAGCTCCATTTGGTTTTTGTAACTCACCAGCGATTTTTGTGAGGTATGTATGTAACATACATTTTTCAACAGTTGATAAACGAAGGCACTATGGAAATATATGTGGACGATATTGTGGTTTTCGGACGGACAGCAGTCGAATGTTTATAGAACGTAAAAAAGGTGTTGCAGAAAGCTGAAAATTATGGTCTTGAAATTAAATGGGCAAAATGCAAATTTTTGAAAGAAAAGATAAGTTTTCTGGGCCATGAAGTGGAAAATGGCAATATCTGGCCTGAAGCAGATAAAATCAAAGCTGTCAAAAATTTTCCAGAGCCTAAAAATATAAAGGGGATGCAAGCTTTTCTAGGCATTACGGGTTATTTTAGAAAATTTATTCAGGGGTATGCTACAGTTGCTAAGCCTTTGACACAGTTATTGAAAAAATATGTCTAATTTAAAATTGACGTCGAACATCAGCAAGCAATTAAAGAGTTGAAAGCATCATTAACATAAGGGCCTGTTTTGAAAATATAAAAGCAAAATGCAAAAACCCAACTGCATGTAGACGCATCTAAGTTTGGATTTGGCGCAACGTTAATGCAACAACATGATGGTAAGTGGCATCCAGTGTTTTTCTGGAGTCGAAAGACATCACCTCAAGAGGAAAAGCTCCATAGTTATTTTTTAGAGGTAAAAGCAGCATATTTAGCCACGAAAAGACTACGACACTATTTAATGGGCCTTGAATTTGATTTAATTACCGACTGTGCAGCTTTTAAACAAACAGCATCCAAAAAAGAAATTCCACGTGAAGTCGTTCAATGGCTTATGTATTTGCAGGATTTTGTTTTCAACATCGAGCATCGTGCAGGCAATAGAATGAAGCATGTAGATGGGTTGAGTCGTTTTCCAGTCATGTTTGTTACGTCAGAAATACGTGCGCGTATTTGTAAAGCGCAACAAGAGGATGACCATCTTAAGGCAGTTGCTTCAGTTCTTCAGCAAAAACCGTATGCAGATTATGTAATGAAAGGTGTTTAAACAAATTAGTGGTCAAGACTTACTAGCAGTTCCAAGAAGTATGGAAAAAGAAATAATTAGAAAAGCGCACGATGTAGGGCATATGGGTGCAATGAAAACTATGCATGCCATACGTCAAGATTTTTTCATTCCACATTTAGAAAAGAAAGTTAAAGCGCACATTGCCAACTGTGTTGATTGTATAATTCATAATCACAAGTTAGGCAAACAAGACGAATTTTTACATTGGGCCTGTTTTGAAAATATAAAAGCAAAATGCAAAAACCCAACTGCATGTAGACGCATCTAAGTTTGGATTTGGCGCAACGTTAATGCAACAACATGATGGTAAGTGGCATCCAGTGTTTTTCTGGAGTCGAAAGACATCACCTCAAGAGGAAAAGCTCCATAGTTATTTTTTAGAGGTAAAAGCAGCATATTTAGCCACGAAAAGACTACGACACTATTTAATGGGCCTTGAATTTGATTTAATTACCGACTGTGCAGCTTTTAAACAAACAGCATCCAAAAAAGAAATTCCACGTGAAGTCGTTCAATGGCTTATGTATTTGCAGGATTTTGTTTTCAACATCGAGCATCGTGCAGGCAATAGAATGAAGCATGTAGATGGGTTGAGTCGTTTTCCAGTCATGTTTGTTACGTCAGAAATACGTGCGCGTATTTGTAAAGCGCAACAAGAGGATGACCATCTTAAGGCAGTTGCTTCAGTTCTTCAGCAAAAACCGTATGCAGATTATGTAATGAAAGGTGTTTAAACAAATTAGTGGTCAAGACTTACTAGCAGTTCCAAGAAGTATGGAAAAAGAAATAATTAGAAAAGCGCACGATGTAGGGCATATGGGTGCAATGAAAACTATGCATGCCATACGTCAAGATTTTTTCATTCCACATTTAGAAAAGAAAGTTAAAGCGCACATTGCCAACTGTGTTGATTGTATAATTCATAATCACAAGTTAGGCAAACAAGACGAATTTTTACATTGGGCCTGTTTTGAAAATATAAAAGCAAAATGCAAAAACCCAACTGCATGTAGACGCATCTAAGTTTGGATTTGGCGCAACGTTAATGCAACAACATGATGGTAAGTGGCATCCAGTGTTTTTCTGGAGTCGAAACACATCACCTCAAGAGGAAAAGCTCCATAGTTATTTTTTAGAGGTAAAAGCAGCATATTTAGCCACGAAAAGACTACGACACTATTTAATGGGCCTTGAATTTGATTTAATTACCGACTGTGCAGCTTTTAAACAAACAGCATCCAAAAAAGAAATTCCACGTGAAGTCGTTCAATGGCTTATGTATTTGCAGGATTTTGTTTTCAACATCGAGCATCGTGCAGGCAATAGAATGAAGCATGTAGATGGGTTGAGTCGTTTTCCAGTCATGTTTGTTACGTCAGAAATACGTGCGCGTATTTGTAAAGCGCAACAAGAGGATGACCATCTTAAGGCAGTTGCTTCAGTTCTTCAGCAAAAACCGTATGCAGATTATGTAATGAAAGGTGTTTAAACAAATTAGTGGTCAAGACTTACTAGCAGTTCCAAGAAGTATGGAAAAAGAAATAATTAGAAAAGCGCACGATGTAGGGCATATGGGTGCAATGAAAACTATGCATGCCATACGTCAAGATTTTTTCATTCCACATTTAGAAAAGAAAGTTAAAGCGCACATTGCCAACTGTGTTGATTGTATAATTCATAATCACAAGTTAGGCAAACAAGACGAATTTTTACATTGCATTGATAAAGGTGGTTCTCCGCTTGAAACTATACACGTCGACCATCTAGGTATTTTAAATGCAACTGCTAAAAATTATAAATATGTTTTCCCTATTGTTGATGGTTTTTCCAAATTTGTGTGGCTGTTCCCAACAAAGTCTACGGATGCTAATGAAGTTCTTAATCATATGGAATCATGGGTTGTAGTTTTCGGAAATCCACAGCGAATTGTTAGCGACAAGGGGACGGCGTTCGTAGCAAATATATTTAAAGATTTTTGCAAGGCAAACAATATTGAACACATTGAAATTACAACAGGGGTTCCAAGGGGAAATGGACAAATTGAGAGGGTTAACCGAGTTATTCTCTCGATACTAGCAAAGCTGTCTTCGAACGAACCCAGCAAATGGTACAAACATATAGCACAGGTGCAAAAAGCAATAAATGCACACGTTCACTCGTCTACGAAATTCACACCATTTGAGACCATGTTTGGGGTAAGAATGAGAACTGGATCGATTACTGAGATTATAAAGCTGTTGGAAGAATTATTGATTACTGCATTGCAAAAAGAACGTACTAAGTTGAGGGAAGAGGCGAGAGTCAACATTCAGAAAGCACAAGAAATTTAAAAGAGAAATTTTGACAAAAAGCGCAAAAGTTGTTATGGGTATCAACACGAAGATTTAGTTGCAATCAAATGCACGCAATTTTCGAACAAAAAACTGTTCAACAAATTCATCGGTCTGTACAAAATTACACGAGTTAAACGCAACGGAAGATACGACGTCGAAAAAGCAGCGGACTTTAAAGGTCCCCAGGTTACATCCACCAGCGTAGATAACATAAAGCTATGGGCTCACTTTGAAGACGACGAAGATGAATCATCTGAGTCAGATGATAATCAGGATGACCGAGTGTGAAGTGGTAACTCTATCCAAAAGGGAGCCCCGGCGAACTGGCACTAAAGAGGAAGAAGCGGTCGTGATCAGTCGTGTGCGCCATCGATACTTTATTTTATCATGGAAGTAGCTCTCCGAATACGCTTATGTATGATATATCATACGCTTTGCCACGCCTAAATCTTTTGAGACATTTTTTTGAAAAATGGAAATGAACCGTTTAACATCAACACAAATATTTGGTGAAAATTCCAGTCACCTATCTTAGCCCGTTTTATGTGTGAGCATTAAAGGGTTAACGTCATTACTGTTGTTACTGAGTGGTCAAAGTCGAGTTTGCTATGTAAGCTCCTCCCGTTAAGTTTAATTCTATGTTATTACTCCTAACACTTGATCGTACATAGCGAAGCATGTATATCGCTTAAGCCGCTGAAGTTGTTGTAGGTAAAAATAATATGCAGACTGAAGCATTATTATAAGTTTAATCGCTTTGCATTTCCTATCTCACAATCGAAGTTGCGACCAATTCCACGAATTGGCGCAACAAGCCAAATATTGGTTATTAAGTTACTGCATACGCATCCGGTAAAACGCCATTGCTTCTGCTAAATGCTGACGCCTGCGACTGGCGTATTTAGTGCAAGCAATTGTTGTTGCTTTTAATAAATAAAATCTGTTTAAAGGAGGAGGAATTAGATGTCGGTTCTCAGTCTACATTCTGCAGTGCTTCCATCGGGTTGATTTGAAAAACAAATTTGCCTTACTTTATTTGGCGCCCGAGTTAAAGTAAAAAAGTGCCACTTTCAAACAGTTTAAATAAACATTTTTAAAGTTAAAAAGGGCCACTTTCGAACAGTTTAAATAAACATTTTTAAAGAAAAAATTGCCACTTTCAAACAGTTTAAATAAACATTAAAAAAGTGCCACTTTCAAACAGTTTAAATAAATATTTAATAAAGTGCCACAAAACGTGCCAATCTTTAAAAGTTAAATGAACATTTTTTAAAGTGTCACTTTTAAAAAATTTTTAAATGAACATTTTTATAAAGTGCCTCAAAAAGGCACCACTCTTAAAATAAACATTTTATAAAGTGCCACTCCTAAATAAACATTTCCATCAAGTGCTACAAAACAGTGCCTCTAAAAAATTAAGGCAAACGAAACTCACCCGAATAAGAGCAATAGTTATTCTAAGCGTCCTCAGTACCGCGAAGAAGGAAAAAGGAGCAGCCCAGGGAATCGAAAAGGATGTGGATTCACGTAGTGGAGTAAGTTATAATTAAGCATACACAAAAACTCTGAAATAAAATCCTAAATTTAAATTGAAAAACTTAAATTAAATTGTGAAACTAAAAAATGTCTAATTTGGTAAGAATTTCGTTGAAAGAAATTATTGTAAAAGTGTTATGAAAACTTTTAGAACAGTTAAAGGAAACGGAAGGCTAAGAAGAAAATTCAAAATTTTGAAACGAGAAATATGCCTACTGGAAATCACAGTTTTTGAATTTTATAATAGAAAGAAAGAAAAATTAATTAAATTTAAGACACCAAATCGCTCAACATTAATAAAGGAAAAAAATTTCTGAAACATTCGAATGTTCTCCATTTTTGCAAAACAAAATAAATAATAGAATCATAAACCAACTACAGGTCTTTACTGAAAACCTGTTGGGAATTAGGAATTTTATCTTTAAATGGGTATTAGCCAAAAAAATATGGCAAACCCAAAAAACTTGGTGCGACCACCAATATTGGTAAGCAACCCACAACCCAATCCAAATCCCAACAATGTTTTGCAACCTTCACACGACTTAACAAACTTAGTAACGTACTTAGTGACCCAGGTACTAAATTCTGACGGACGGAGCATAATACATAGGAATCGAAACACACCCCCACTAGCGACCAAACAATAGACGACATTCACATAAACAACCACATAGAAATGGATAAATTCCCCGACGTAGTAAGACCACTGCGAGAGGTCTCTAGTAAACCAATAGAATTCCACTCATGGAAGAAGAGTGTTGAAAGAGTCCTCCAAATTTATGAGCGCACCAAATGATTCCCAAGTACTTCAGAACCCTAAGCGTTATTAGGAACAAATCGTTGGTAGCGCCGACACAGCACTAGAATCCTACAATACACCCCTGGATTGGAGAGCGATATCAAAATGCCTCACGACTCATTATGCCTATAAAAGATATCTAGGCACGTTGGAATACAAAATGACTGGCCTAAACCAAAGTAAAAGTAATTTTACCAAAAAGTATACTCCCATCTTTCCTTAATTTTGAACAAAATTTGTTGTATGGAAGTCAGTCAGGATTTAATTAGACTACTTACAGGAACATGTAGAACAAAAGCCATTGATACTTTCGTTAAAGGCCTTAACGACGATCTCCCACAGCTGCTAGGAATAAAAGAACCTAAAGACCTTTCCGAGGCGCTTCATTTGTGCTTAAGGCAAGAAAATCAGAGGTTAAGGAGCACTCATATCTACCAACAGGATAGATTCAATGATTATAAGCCAGCCTATCCACAAAGAAACTATCTAAAATCACCCCAATTCTATGCAGAGCTGGCGCACCTTCCAAAACCCCTACAGCAAGTAAGACCTAATCAAACATTTTTAAGGCCACAACAAGGATATGGAAATTTACAACAATACCATCAAGGACTTTACAATTTTGCAAGGCAACAATATCTCCAGGGAACCGACCTACCCACAAGACCACACCAATACCCACAGGAATACAACGAAGCATATCACAATCCACAATATAAACCACACCCAAAGCCTACAGCACCGAAACCACAACCAAACCCGGAACCGATAGATATCGATCCAAGCATCAGAACCAACGCCGTTAATTGTGCAAATAGAGCTAACATAAAATACCCCGGAAAAAGACCAAATAACTCAAGTTTAACAAATCCACCTATTAAAACGCAAAGAAATTTCCACGCAAGCACAGATTTCACAGACATCCATTTTTTAGAATAAAAAACTCTTCGTTGTCTTATTTCAACTGCAGGCCGAAGAGCGGGAAAATCTTTAAAATATTTGTAGATACACAATCAAATAAAAACTACATACAGCCTCAGTTAGCAAAAAAGAAAATTCCAAATGAGAATAAATTCCTGGCAAACTCAGTAGGAGGAAAGATAGAAATAACCCATCACACGTATATCAATCTTTTCAACTTGCCGAACATTAATTTAAAGTTCTACCTCCTTCCATCCCTTGTCTCCTTTCACGCAATCCTCGGTTATGACAGCCTGAAAGAGTTATCGGCAGTTATTCACACAAGAGAAAGTTTCATGACCATAAATAATTCAATTAAAATACAACTCAAACAGCTTATTTCACAAGATGTCAACCAAGTTAACATCCGAAACGAGCATATGAATAATTTTGAAAAACAAGAAATGAGCTCCTAAATAAATCAACACATTGACCTTTTCTCCGACCCCAACGAAAAATTAACCTATACCACAAAAGTTCTAGCCACTATTCGAACTAATTCTAATGCACCAGTTTATACGAAATATTACCCATACCCTATGTCCTTAAAAGAGGAAGTTGGAAAACAGATTCAAAAATTGTTAGGCGATGGAATTATAAAGCCTTCCCGATCACCATATAATTCACCCATATGGATTGTTCCGAAAAAACAAGACGCTTCACACGAGAAAACATACAGATTGGTAATTGACTATAGGAAACTAAACTCCATAACAAAAGCTGACCGTTACCCAATACCCGACATCAATGTGCCCATTTACACACGGAAACATTTGGAAGGGAAACATTTTGTTCGGTGGTGAAGGACGGCCGCGGAAGAGAGAAGGGAATTTGTCTCCTGTACTGGCGACACGCTTTGCTCTTCCTATTCGTATTTCTTATCTTAAAGCAATTTTTGACAGTTGCTTCATTCGTTTTCTTCTTTTGTGGAAGAAAGTTCTAAGTTATGTGTTGGATTTCAATCAAACGGAAGATAACAACGATGACAAACACCCGAACGCTGCTTGGGACATGCACGATTATTTTTGCTAGTAAAGTAGGTATAATTTAAAATAGTTATGGGACATGTTTATGTTGATTTCTAATTTTTCCCTGCATTTCTAGATACTCAAGTTAATTTTAAGTTAATTATTTACATATGAAGTATTTTTAATTTAATTTTTTTATTCAAATAAAAACAAATTTAATATTCAAAATATTGTCCATCGCTTACTACTACTTTTTCCCATCTTTCTGGCAATTCACGGATTCCCTTTGTGAAAAATTCGGTCGGTTTTGCCGCAATCCACGAATCGATCCATTTTTTGACTTCATCGTAATTACGGAAGTGCTGGTCAGCCAGGCCATGTTGCATCGATCGGAAGAGATAGTAATCGGATGGCGCAAGGTCTGGACTATACGGCGGGTGGGGTAGGACATCCCATTTGAGCGTTTCTAAGTATGTTTTGACCACTTGTGCAACATGTGGCCGAGCATTGTCATGTTGCAAAATAACTTTGTCGTGTCTATCGGCGTATTGCGGCCGTTTTTCTCGCAGTGCTCGGCTCAAACGCATCAATTGTCGTCGGTAGACATCCCCCGTAATCGTTTCATTCGGTTTCAGTAGCTCATAATACACAACACCCAGCTGGTCCCACCAGATACACAGCATAACCTTCAGGCCATGAATATTCTGCGCCGACGTCGATGTTGAAGCATGGCCAGGGTATCCATACGTTGCCCGACGTTTTGGATTATCGTAATGGACCCACTTTTCATCGCCAGTCACAATTCGATGCAAAAAACCCTTTCTTTTGTGCCGTTGAAGCAGTTGTTCGCATGCCATAAAACGGCGTTCAACGTCTCTTGGCTTCAATTCATACGGCACCCAATGGCCTACCTTTCGGATCATTCCCATGGCTTTTAAACGTTTGGAAATGGTTGATTGATCAACTCCCAAAGTTTTTGCAACCTCTTCTTGCGTTTGAGCCGGATCTTGATCGAGCAATTCCTCCAATTCGGTATCCATGAACTTTGGCGGCGCACCCTCGCGTTCTTCGTCTTCCAAGCCAAAATCACCACTTTTAAAGCGTGCAAACCACTTCTGGCACGTTCGCTCAGATAGAGCATGCTCACCATAAACTTCCACCAAGATACGATGACTTTCGGCTGCTTTTTTCTTCATATTAAAATAATGAAGAAGAATTCCCCGCAAAAACACATTATTTGGCACGAAATTCGACATTTTCAAGTGTGGTAAAAATATTGTTGTTTACGCTTCAAATAAAAAACTTATACTGACGTTTGTGCCTTACGACAGTAGCTCTCCAATGAATGTTTGGAAATGTGGATCGATGGAATAATAATCAAGTTACGCCATCTGTTGTAAAACCGCACGAACTTATTCATAGTCCTATTACAAGAATCTATAGTATTACTTTAAAACATGGCGCTTATTCTGACTAAACTACAATATGTACAGATATGAAATATATATCAAAAGAAAGGTTTTGATGAGTATATTTCCGGAAAATTATAAAAATTAAAATTGGTTAATGTGTTCATGAAATATTTGCGTGTAAAGTTATCAAAATTTTCATATTGATAACAGCGATGTCTATGCAAAGCGGGATGACACACAAATATACGCATATATAGGTATGAGTACGTTTGCTTTGTTTAGCTCTCTTTCTAATGAGCACAGCATTGTATACATTTGGATTCTCAATAATGGTTTTGTTTTGTTCTCTTTACTAATAAATATCTATTCATGAACATAGTCCCAACGGGTGCAGCGAATTTTTTTCAAAATTTTGTTGTGATGGCAATAATTGGTATGAATTGACAATTGACTTGAAATTTGTCAATTCACTTAAAACAACGGTAACAGTGTAAATTAGAAAGAGTTTTGGACAGACGCAAAATAGAATTTATTTTAAGAAAAAAGTACATCCATATTTAATTTTAAAATATGCCTAGAGGACGACCAAGAAGAGTTTGTAGAAGATTTCCTACTTTAAGTGGAGGAATAGAGCAGGTAAGTAAGTGATAAATGTTTGAAACGTCACGTGAAAAAAAGTGTCACATATGCTGTTTACTTTCCGTGGGAAAAAAGCCCACCCGATTTTCGGGGGTTACATACTAGTTTATAAATATATTTCAATAAAAAAAACAACAAATTGTTTATTATTTAACCAGTTTGCATTTTTCATTCATATATTTAAGAAACTGTTGTCGAACGCTCTATGCTTTACATGTAAGCGCGTGCTAGAATACATCCGAACCAGACGATGCTAAAGTATTCAATGTCAAAATGTTGCCGAAAACAATTTTGCCCGTGTGGCCGCGAATGAGACATGAAAAGAGAATTTCCAGTGTCTCCCTTCCAGATGTCTCCGTGGGTAAATCCGGTGAATGAGGTTGTAGCACAACTAGGTAAAAATAGCTTCTTTTCAGTAATAGACCTCTGAAGGAATCTGACGTTGAAAAAACTGGTTTTTCAGTAAAAAACGGTAAATACGAATTTACACCTTTGCCTTTTGGACTCAAAAACGCTCCCGCAATTTTTCAACGAGCTTTGGACGATATATTGAGAAATCACATTGGAAAAATCTGTTATCTTTATATATTATGTATATAAAAGATTACGCCAAAATAGCCAAGCCACTTACTAATCCCTTAAGAAGAGAAGCGGGAGGAATTTCAAAAAATTAATCAAGAATAGAGCCATCCAACTAAATAAAGATGCATCAAAGCTTTGAACCAGATGAAAGATTCACTTATATCAAAGGAAGTAATATTAACCTACTCCAATTACCAGAAAGAATGCCATTTGACCACTGACGCCTCAAAACATGCCAACGGTGGAGTTTTGAAACAAGACTGAAAACCCATTACCTTTGAAATGAGCAAATGAACACACCGCAGCCTCTCATAAAGAGATCACGAAACTTACTCATAAAGTCCTTAACTTTGTCAACCTCCAATAAAAAACATAAAACAGCAACGAACTTGAGCAAAAGCAAATTACCAAACTACTGGATAAGCGGCGATACAAAGTCTGCAAATAAATTTGCATCTCTTGCTATTGAGGACGAAAATGTAAACAACGAAACAAATACACAAGCATACAGTGGGCAGAACACTGTTACTATTGCCCAAAATTTAAATAGCGAAAAAAATAAAAATATTAATAATAAACCACCACCAATATATGTGTCAGGTGGGAATGCATCAAGACACTAAAAAATGCTTTAAGTAAATAGCAATTTTGTCTTAAAAATCCTTAGAAATAATGAAGTACGAGTTCAAGTAAGTGACTTGGGAACGTACACGCAAATATATCAAATGCTAAAACAAAAAGGAACAAAACTGCATACTTTCAAACCAAAAAATGAGAGGGGGTTCAAAGTAGTATAACGCAACATGCATCCTTCTGTGGACCAAGAAGAAATAAAGAGTGAATTAAGAGAAAAAGGTCCTAAAGTCATAAATATATTTAATATAACACAAAGAACCACAAAAAAACCATTACCACTGTTATTGAACTGGAAACAAATACTAGTAACAAAGACATTTACAACATAGACAAACTAATGCACTGATAAAAACTTTAATTACCCAAATGACTAATATGATGAACATAATTACAATGTTAATGAATAGCTCGAATGGACGAAAGTAATAACACAAAAACTCTTATCTGGAATGCAAATGGACTAACTCGGCAATATTTAGAGCTGAAGCGGTTTTTAATTGACAGAAAAATTGATATTGCGTTAATTGCAGAAACACATTTCACAGACAAACGTTTTTTAACATTCCCTGGATATAAATTATATGCAACTAATCATCCCGACGGAAAAGCTCATGGTGGAACAGCCATTATCATCAAAACAAACATAAAGCATACTGAACGACTGCCCTATGTGCCACCTCACATCCAAGCCACGTCTATACAAATTGTTGACAACAATGGCCCCATATCAATATCATCTATCTACTGTCCACCACGACATTTGATAAAGACGGAACAATATGATGGTTACTTTAAGACATTAGACAACAGATTCATTGCTGGAGGAGACTTAAACGCAAAGAATACTGACTGGGGTTCAAGGTTGACTTACAAAAAAGGTATACATTTAATTGACGCAATCCATAAAAAAAAAGCACCCGGATAGGATATGCTGACAGGCAAAGCACTTACGGAGCTACCAATTGAGGCTTACATATTCCTCAGAAACGTCTTTAATGCAATGTTTCGCTTACAATACTTCCCAAAAGTATGGAGAGTCGCAAAAATCATTGCGCTACCAAAACCGGGCAAAACCCCAACAGCTTTAACTTCATCTCAATCTACAAGCCTACTTCCGACTATATCTAAAATTGCAGAAAAACGTTTACATGGCAGAATTAACCCAATACTTGACACGAAAAACATCATTCCAGATCATCAATTCGGTTTTCGAAAAAAACATTCAACTATCCAACAAATACATCGAATTACACAAAAAATAATTTCCGACATGGAAAATAAACAACGACATATACAACGACGACAACGAATAATACAACGACAAATACTCACATATACAGGGTTGGCCATATTAAACTGACCCATGTGATTATTAAAAAAATATGGAAAAAGAAACATTTTTTTGTGTTTCATTGTGAAAAACATTTAATTTAGTTCAAGGAGATTCGTTTACATCACTTTTTGAATATGATATCGCGCAAGTGGTCGCCCTTAGCTCGTATAGCGTAATGTGCCCGTTTTTCGGCGTTTTCCATAGTTTTGGCCAGCGTCTCGGCCGATATGGCGGCTATTTCCCGTCGGATATTGGCCTTAAGTGCGCCTAGTGTCTTTGGCTTGTTGACGTAAACCTTAGATTTCAAATAGCCCCAAAGAAAAAAGTCCGGTGGCGTCAAATCCGGTGATCGTGGCGGCCAGTCAAAATCGCCGCTTTTTGATATCAAACGGCCAGGGAACAAAGTCTTCAATAAGTTGACGGTGGCTCGTGCTGTGTGTGGTGGTGCGCCATCTTGCTGAAACCAGAAGTGCTCCATACCATTTTCACGAACAATCGGCATCACAAAATCGGTTATCATGGCCCGATAACGCTCTTGATTGACGGTCAATGGTTGGTGTTGACCATTTTCAAAG
This sequence comes from Anastrepha ludens, assembly GCF_028408465.1. Classification (NCBI taxonomy): domain Eukaryota; kingdom Metazoa; phylum Arthropoda; class Insecta; order Diptera; family Tephritidae; genus Anastrepha; species Anastrepha ludens. The sequence goes on along the minus strand of NC_071503.1, from coordinate 4,978,763 downwards.
AAGAACGGCCCAATGACCATATCAGCGCAAATGCCACACCAGACTGTAACTTTTTGGTCGTGGAGAGGTACCTCTTCAATAATTTGAGGGTTTTCAGTGGCGTAGAAACGGCAATTTTGCTTATTTACGGTTCCGTTCAAGGAGAAATGGGACTCATCACTCATAATGATTTGATGACGTTGCGTTTTTACAATCGAGAAGGAATTTTGAATGTACAGCTGAACAATTTCAGCGCGTTCTATTGGGGTGTACTGTTTCATGGTATAAATCTCCTTCGACTGACGCTTCCAACGCGGTATGTCATTAGCTGATCTGAAATTACAGTAAAAAGTTATAGGGTTACTCAATGGGTCAGTTTAATATGGCCAACCCTGTACATCCAATAACAGCAGGAGTCCCTCAAGGCAGCGTTCTAGGACCACTGCTATATGTCTTATTTACCTCTGACATACAACTCCCAGATGAAACTAATTCTATACTATACATATGTATAACTATAGCAACATTTGCAGACGACACAATTTTATTGTCATCTGACAAAAACCTCTCAAGCGTAACAACAAAATTACAGATATACACCAATGTAAAGAAGTGGAAGGAAAAAGGAGTTTAAAATTAAATGAGAACAAATCTGTACAAGTAATATTTAACAGAGGTTGCTGCTATGCCGATTAAGCTCTACAATAAAAATATACTAATTGAAACATCTGAAAAATATCTTGGAGTCCATCTGGACTCAAAATAAACCAATTGCATTGGCTAGTAGGTAGAAATTCTAAGCTCAGTATTTCCAACAAACTTCCAGTATACAAGGCGGTCATTAAACCAATCTGGACGTACGGACTTCACGAACTGCAAAAAGAACTCACATAAACAAAGTACAACGAGAACAATCAAAAATTTTACGTATAATAACGATGTCCGACAGGTACACAAAAAATGATGTCATCCATACAACGTTCAATATACCATTAATCGACGAAGAAATAAAAGCGATATCAACAAGATATTTTAACGAAATAAACCAGCACAAAAACAAAGAAGTCAATACGCTCTCACATCTTAATAGAAGAACTTTGAGAGAAGCAACATCGACCAATTGACCTATTAAATTAAATATAAATTCTGGTCTGCTAAAATAACTGTTCTGTGTAAAATGTAATTGCTGTATTCGCCTTGGCCATAATGAAATATATTTAATAATTTTCCTAACTTACGGTTAATGTACTATTGTCAGTATGACAGATGTATGATTAATGTAGGAAATAAAAAAAAAATATCTAAGAAACTACCTATATGGAACTGCAAAAATTGAAATATTTACAGACCACCAGCCCCTAACATACGCCCTCAGCAATAAACTTAAAAGATGGAAGGCAATTTTAGAAGAATACGATCACGAACTTAAGTACAAACCAAGTAAAAGTAATATTGTCGACCTCCAGAACTAAATTCAATAACCATCGCCACCCATTCCGACGACAGTTTAGGACACAATCTGGTACCATCAACTGAAGCTCCAATAAACGTATGTATTTAAAGATCAAATTTGGCTACTTACTGGAAAGCAAAGCTCTTATAACTTCAAAATTCTTAATCTGACATACCGTAGACATACAATTACTCAACCACATTACCGAAAATCTGGAAAATTTACTACAGAGGAAATAATGGGCCGAATTCAAAAAATTATACCCCATATACTTTAATACCTTCAAAATTAGATTAACGCAATCGAAAGTGAATGACGAAAAACAGACGAATAACAAATTCTGAGAAAATAAAAAACAAATTATTGAAAAATTTTACTTCCAAAAATGCAGGCTAAAATATACAAGTTAATAAAACAGTGCAAAATATTTGCTGAAAATAAGTACGACAGGCACCCAAACTAACCGGAGATAAAATCGACACCGATTCCTGAATATCTAGGACAAATCCTTCATATAGACATTTTCATTGCTGAAAAAAACTAGTTCTTACAGCTATAGATAAATATTCAAAATATGCCCAAGCCAGAGTTATCATATCCAGATCAATAGAGGATATACGCGAACCTCTTAGACAACTGCTTTTCACATTTGGAATGCCACAAACCACAATCTTTGACAATGAAAAATCCTTAAATTCCCATTCAATAATGTTTATGTTAAAGGACCAATTCAGAATAAATGTCTGCAAGACACCACCCCATAATAGCAAATCAAATGGACAGATCGAACGCTTCCATTCAACCCCGCCTAAATCTTAAGATGTCTAAAAACAGAAGCCATAGACAGGACCTTTGAAGAATTACTCGACAGAGCTATTTACGAATATAATTTCCCAATCCACTCTACATCTAGACAGAAACCTATAGAAAATTTTGTCGGACGTAGAATTTACATTAAACCTGAACAATACAAAGCAGCTAGACGAAATAACATACAGAGACTGAAAGACAAACAGGAAAAAGACTTGTAATGCCACAACAAAAACAGAACACCCTGTAAGTATTACTCTCCAGGACAAACCATCTACATTAAAATTAATAAAAGATACCGCACGAAACTTACACCCCGTTATAAAAAATAAATAGTCCAAGAAAACAAATCGCCAACGGTCATAACAGAGTCAGGTAAAGTGGTCCATAAAAGCCTTATAAAACAATAAAAGAAAAAAGAAGAAAAAAACACATAAAAATAAGTAACTAATAATAAAAATGAAAAAAATAATGCAAATACAAATTTTTATTATTTTTATTATTACATATTTAGAGAGATTACCTTGATAGTACCAATAATCGCAAATGTGCAGATATTGGACTACTTATCATCCCAACTCGTGACAATAGACTCAGGACCAGCAAAACTATAAATAGGAGATTTTAAAATCATACATGTTATAGAACTGCAAGACTATGAAAATACTATAAACCATTTAGAGACAGCAATAAGCGAGCAACTACCAAGCCACCTCCTAAAACCAATCCTCATATCGCTTGTAAATCAATCTAAAAATTATTTAAATAGAATTAGGATAAATAATCACATTAGTAAGAGATCTTTGTCATCTTTTCCTTTTGTCATGTCGGTCTCCTTGCCGCAGGGATGAGGCTTAAGTGGCGAGTTAACCCCATTCTATGGCGATTAACTTACCACGAACTAAGAGGGCAGCTCCATATAGGAATTGGGTATCCACTCAACCGCGGAACGGCGGAATTGGTGGCCACCCAAGTACTATGTGGAGAGTACCGTACCGACAACCTGGCAGGAGGTATAAAACGCATTTTCCTACAATGTGGAGGCTCAAAAACGATCTCTCTGCACGAGGTAACCCACTTTCGGGAAATCCTCCCGCCGGGCAATCGACGGCTCGGGCATCGGATGTGCAGGCCCGAACCCCACATTCCCCTATGACCGGAACTGACACCCAGGGTTCCGGAGGAAGCGCACTACTAGTGGAGAAACATGGCACATTGGCTATGCCAATGGAGAGCCGAGTGAGTGTGAGCGATACACCGCCGTCGAAACGATCTGAAGCAACTGAACAAGTTGTGGAGGATGTGGAGATGGCGGACAATCTCTCAGTAGACTCAGACGGATCTCTGGTACCGAGTAAGTCTTTGACAACGGTTAAACCTGGTGCGAATCAGGTAAGTACCGGTAAAAAGACCGAAGTTATTGGAGATTCGAACGCAGGTGTTGGTCTAACCGCAAGGCAGATCAAACGAAGGAGACAGAAGGCGAGGCAAGCCGAAGCACTAGCTAAGGCAAGGACTCAAGCTCCGTCAACTTCGACACCTGTAACGGAAACGGGAAAGCGTGGCAGAACAGAGGATTCCTCTGTAGCGCTGCGCTCTTCCGGAAACGAAACGGGGTCTGTGCCAACGACCGGGAAGAGGAGAAAGGCAAAGAAGAGGAAAGTCGAGAGACGCAATTCGGAAATGCCTGCATTCTCGACCCAATCCAAGGCAGACAAACCTTTGCCTGACAAGGCAGAGGCTAAGGGACCACAAACGTCGAATGACACTCTTCCGTCAACGTCTGGCGAATCATTCGCGAGAATGGCAGCAAAGGCAATGACGGTGGAGATACATACCGACAAACAAGATGGTCTACTATCCAAAGGGCAACAAGACTATCTTGACAGCTATCTTTGGAAAGCTATCGGTGAGTCGAAAGACGCGCCGACTTTTGAGGGGAAAAGCGTGGTGGACGGCATCGTAAAGGTGCACTGTTCCAATGCTTTTTCCCGAGAATGGCTAGAAAAAGCGATAGCAAAGATTCCAGCCTGCGAAAACAGCAAGTTTATTCTTGAGTGTCTGGATTCCGGGTCCTTCCTGTAATTCAGCAGAACTCCTCAAACGCATCCGTGTTCAGAATAAGGATCTTGACACGACTCTCTGGAGCGTATACTCGTGCACCAGGCAGAAATCCGCTACCACTTCGGAGGCGGGTTCCCACCTGGTACTGGGTATCGATCTTGGGTCCCTCAAGGTGCTTAAGTCGAAGTACGGGTGCCGTCCTCACCTACATCTGGGGCGGATCCACTTCCGTGTCCAGGATAAGGTGGAGGACAAAGCGTAAATATACTCAGTCTCATGACTAAAGTAATATTTACATAGATTAATCTGCAGCATAGCAAAGCGTCTACGGCTCTTTTGTGCCGTAGGCATGCAAAACTGCAAACAAACCCACACATAATACTTATACAAGAACCATGGGTATGTCACAAGCGTATCTGTGGTCTAAGTGCTATGTCGTGGGGACAAATACTTCATTGTGAAGGGAATGTGAGACCGCGAGCATGTATTATCATGCCGAGGTTGATCGAACACACGATGTTAAAAGAGCTATGCTCCGGAGATATCGTTGCTGCAAAAATAAAGTACTTGAAAAGTGGGAACAGTGTCGAAGCTATCATAGTTTCGGCCTACCTACCCTACGACTCTTTACAGCCACCTCCTTCGAGGGTGCTAAGAGAAGTGGTCAAGTACGCAGAATCCAATAATCTGGGGCTAATAGTGGGCTGTGACGCAAATTCACAGAACATTGTGTGGGGAAGCAGCAAATGCAACCCCAGAGGTCTCAAGTTACTGGATTTCATCCTGTCATCCGATTTGGTCATCCAAAACACTGGTAACAAACCAACTTTTGTGACCAGAAGGAGACAAGAGGTGATTGATTTAACACTTACCAATAGGTCAGTTGGAAATTAAATCAACCGATGGCGAGTTTTGGAAGAGGACTCTCTTTCTGATCATCGTCTTATCGAATTCCGACTGGGAATTGACACAATATCAATACCTTCCGGTAGGAATCCTCGAAATGTGGACTGGGACAGGTATGGTGAGCTTGTAACAGAGCGATTACCAAACCTGAATAAACTCAAATCAGCAGAAATGATTGAAGATGCTACTAAGAAATTAGAAGGTAATTTAATCAATTGCTTTGAGGAACTGTGTCCACTCAGGCAAAGCAGACAGGGGAAAGCGGTTCCTTGGTGGAACCCTGAACTGTCGAAACTTCGTGTAAGGTCCAGGAAACTTCTTAATAAGGCCTTGAAGACCAAAACAGAAGAGGACTGGGCCAATCATCGACTTGCCCAGAGAGAATATAAGAAAAAAGTACGGCAAGCCAAACTTAAATCCTATAGAAATTTCTGCAGTAACGTCGAAGAAATGAGGGAAACAGCGAGACTTTGTAAGGTCCTTCATTTAGACCGCTGTCTTGCATTTGGTTATATACCATCAAAATGGCGACGCGTAAGAGTAGTATTTATTCCAAAACCAGGAAAAGATGACTATTCCCTAGCAAAAAGTTTTAGACCAATCAGTTTGACATCGTTCATGTTGAAAAGTCTGGAACGAGTGGTGGAGAAACATATTCGAGTGGGGGTATTGCCGAGAAGTCCACTTAGTAGAAATCAACACCCTTACCAGAGTGGAAAATCATGTGAATCAGCCTTACACGATCTTGTTAACAAGATTGAAGCCGGGCCGGAAGCTGACGAATACACAATGGGCGTGTTCGTGGACATTGAGGGGGCTTTTGATAATGCCACTTTCGGCTCGATATGTTCTTCTGCCGAACGACACGGAGTTAATCAAGTCATTATAAAATGGATATACTCCATGCTCTCTGAGAGGCTGTTAACCGCTGGTGGGAGCGACGATGAGCAAATCACAGTCAGGGCCAAGCAAGGATGTCCCCAAAGGGGTGTTCTTTCTCCGCTGCTGTGGTGCTTCGTCGTAGACTCCCTATTAGTGGAGATGCAGGAACTCGGCTTTCACGTCCAAGTATATGCGAACGACGTCTGTGCGCTAACATCGGATAAATCCTTAAGGAGGCTTTGCACGAAAGTGCAGAGGATTCTTGACAAAATCGATGATTGGTGCATGAGACAAGGTTTTTCCGTTAATCCGAACAAAACAACCATAGTCTTGTTTACGAGAAAACGAAAATTGGGTGGACTCAGTCTTCGAACACTGAAAGGTGTGACACTTAGTCTTTCCAACGAAGTTAAATATCTAGGAGTAATCTTGGATAAGAAGTTGACTTCGGAGACACACGTTTCACTGAAGGTGAATCGTGCATTGAAGATTTTTCAGCAATGCCGTAGAGCCTTTGGCAAAACTTGGGGTCTGAAACCTGCTGTGGTCCTATGGATATACACAGCACTTATCAGACCAATCATCACTTACGCTTCTGTGGTCTGGTGGCGACGGAGCATGGTTAAGTCCACAATCCGGGAACTATACAGGCTGCAAAGAAGTGTATGTTTATGCATCACGGGTGCCATGAGTACAACCTCTGGTGATGCCCTAAATGCTATGCTTAATTTGCTCCCCCTGGATCTTAAGATACAACAGGAAGCAATAAAAGCAATGTGTAGACTCCATAAATATGGTTTCTGGCACGAAGATGGAACTTCGGGACACAGAGAAATCTTTAAGTTGCTGTCGGAGCAGTATCCACTGTTGTTGGCACCTAAAGATGACCTTGATGTCAGATTTCCATTGCGTGAGCAATGGAGCAATCCAGAATGCATGCAGGGAGGTTTGACGGATATTTTCTTTACCGATGGGTCCAGGACTGAAATAGGGTCTGGAGCCCGATGGTACTTAAACGATAGTAATAAGTATCACTATGCTATGGGGGGAATGGCAACTGTTTTCCAAACAGAAGTTTTTGCCATCCTAAAAGTAGCCGAATGGATAATCGAGAGGAGATGGAGCGGGAAACAGATTGGAGTCTTCAGTGACAGTCAGGCTGCATTGAAGGCCCTGGAGAACGCGAAGCAAACCTCGAAGATTTTTCAAGAATGTAAGAAGAAGCTTAATTCTGTCGCAAGACAAAACAGGCTTGTACTTATATGGGTTCCGGGACACTCCGGTGTTCAAGGAAACGAAATTGCCGACGAATTGGCCAACCGTGGATCAGCGGTGCCCCCACAGGGGCCAGAGCCAATAATCGGAATCAGTCCCGCAGGAATCAAGAATTGGATCAACGATTATGTAGGCAATCTACATTAAGAGCGATGGTCCGGTCTAGAACGCTGAAGCTATCGGTGAGTCGAAAGACGCGCCGACTTTTGAGGGGAAAAGCGTGGTGGACGGCATCGTAAAGGTGCACTGTTCCAATGCTTTTTCCCGAGAATGGCTAGAAAAAGCGATAGCAAAGATTCCAGCCTGCTAAAACAGCAAGTTTATTCTTGTTGAGAGTAGCAAAGAAAGGCTGGTACGAGCGAGTGTCTGGATTCCGGGTCCTTCCTGTAATTCAGCAGAACTCCTCAAACGCATCCGTGTTCAGAATAAGGATCTTGACACGACTCTCTGGAGCGTATACTCGTGCACCAGGCAGAAATCCGCTACCACTTCGGAGGCGGGTTCCCACCTGGTACTGGGTATCGATCTTGGGTCCCTCAAGGTGCTTAAGTCGAAGTACGGGTGCCGTCCTCACCTACATCTGGGGCGGATCCACTTCCGTGTCCAGGATAAGGTGGAGGACAAAGCGTAAATATACTCAGTCTCATGACTAAAGTAATATTTACATAGATTAATCTGCAGCATAGCAAAGCGTCTACGGCTCTTTTGTGCCGTAGGCATGCAAAACTGCAAACAAACCCACACATAATACTTATACAAGAACCATGGGTATGTCACAAGCGTATCTGTGGTCTAAGTGCTATGTCGTGGGGACAAATACTTCATTGTGAAGGGAATGTGAGACCGCGAGCATGTATTATCATGCCGAGGTTGATCGAACACACGATGTTAAAAGAGCTATGCTCCGGAGATATCGTTGCTGCAAAAATAAAGTACTTGAAAAGTGGGAACAGTGTCGAAGCTATCATAGTTTCGGCCTACCTACCCTACGACTCTTTACAGCCACCTCCTTCGAGGGTGCTAAGAGAAGTGGTCAAGTACGCAGAATCCAATAATCTGGGGCTAATAGTGGGCTGTGACGCAAATTCACAGAACATTGTGTGGGGAAGCAGCAAATGCAACCCCAGAGGTCTCAAGTTACTGGATTTCATCCTGTCATCCGATTTGGTCATCCAAAACACTGGTAACAAACCAACTTTTGTGACCAGAAGGAGACAAGAGGTGATTGATTTAACACTTACCAATAGGTCAGTGGGAAATTAAATCAACCGATGGCGAGTTTTGGAAGAGGACTCTCTTTCTGATCATCGTCTTATCGAATTCCGACTGGGAATTGACACAATATCAATACCTTCCGGTAGGAATCCTCGAAATGTGGACTGGGACAGGTATGGTGAGCTTGTAACAGAGCGATTACCAAACCTGAATAAACTCAAATCAGCAGAAATGATTGAAGATGCTACTAAGAAATTAGAAGGTAATTTAATCAATTGCTTTGAGGAACTGTGTCCACTCAGGCAAAGCAGACAGGGGAAAGCGGTTCCTTGGTGGAACCCTGAACTGTCGAAACTTCGTGTAAGGTCCAGGAAACTTCTTAATAAGGCCTTGAAGACCAAAACAGAAGAGGACTGGGCCAATCATCGACTTGCCCAGAGAGAATATAAGAAAAAAGTACGGCAAGCCAAACTTAAATCCTATAGAAATTTCTGCAGTAACGTCGAAGAAATGAGGGAAACAGCGAGACTTTGTAAGGTCCTTCATTTAGACCGCTGTCTTGCATTTGGTTATATACCATCAAAATGGCGACGCGTAAGAGTAGTATTTATTCCAAAACCAGGAAAAGATGACTATTCCCTAGCAAAAAGTTTTAGACCAATCAGTTTGACATCGTTCATGTTGAAAAGTCTGGAACGAGTGGTGGAGAAACATATTCGAGTGGGGGTATTGCCGAGAAGTCCACTTAGTAGAAATCAACACCCTTACCAGAGTGGAAAATCATGTGAATCAGCCTTACACGATCTTGTTAACAAGATTGAAGCCGGGCCGGAAGCTGACGAATACACAATGGGCGTGTTCGTGGACATTGAGGGGGCTTTTGATAATGCCACTTTCGGCTCGATATGTTCTTCTGCCGAACGACACGGAGTTAATCAAGTCATTATAAAATGGATATACTCCATGCTCTCTGAGAGGCTGTTAACCGCTGGTGGGAGCGACGATGAGCAAATCACAGTCAGGGCCAAGCAAGGATGTCCCCAAGGGGGTGTTCTTTCTCCGCTGCTGTGGTGCTTCGTCGTAGACTCCCTATTAGTGGAGATGCAGGAACTCGGCTTTCACGTCCAAGTATATGCGAACGACGTCTGTGCGCTAACATCGGATAAATCCTTAAGGAGGCTTTGCACGAAAGTGCAGAGGATTCTTGACAAAATCGATGATTGGTGCATGAGACAAGGTTTTTCCGTTAATCCGAACAAAACAACCATAGTCTTGTTTACGAGAAAACGAAAATTGGGTGGACTCAGTCTTCGAACACTGAAAGGTGTGACACTTAGTCTTTCCAACGAAGTTAAATATCTAGGAGTAATCTTGGATAAGAAGTTGACTTCGGAGACACACGTTTCACTGAAGGTGAATCGTGCATTGAAGATTTTTCAGCAATGCCGTAGAGCCTTTGGCAAAACTTGGGGTCTGAAACCTGCTGTGGTCCTATGGATATACACAGCACTTATCAGACCAATCATCACTTACGCTTCTGTGGTCTGGTGGCGACGGAGCATGGTTAAGTCCACAATCCGGGAACTATACAGGCTGCAAAGAAGTGTATGTTTATGCATCACGGGTGCCATGAGTACAACCTCTGGTGATGCCCTAAATGCTATGCTTAATTTGCTCCCCCTGGATCTTAAGATACAACAGGAAGCAATAAAAGCAATGTGTAGACTCCATAAATATGGTTTCTGGCACGAAGATGGAACTTCGGGACACAGAGAAATCTTTAAGTTGCTGTCGGAGCAGTATCCACTGTTGTTGGCACCTAAAGATGACCTTGATGTCAGATTTCCATTGCGTGAGCAATGGAGCAATCCAGAATGCATGCAGGGAGGTTTGACGGATATTTTCTTTACCGATGGGTCCAGGACTGAAATAGGGTCTGGAGCCCGATGGTACTTAAACGATAGTAATAAGTATCACTATGCTATGGGGGGAATGGCAACTGTTTTCCAAACAGAAGTTTTTGCCATCCTAAAAGTAGCCGAATGGATAATCGAGAGGAGATGGAGCGGGAAACAGATTGGAGTCTTCAGTGACAGTCAGGCTGCATTGAAGGCCCTGGAGAACGCGAAGCAAACCTCGAAGATTTTTCAAGAATGTAAGAAGAAGCTTAATTCTGTCGCAAGACAAAACAGGCTTGTACTTATATGGGTTCCGGGACACTCCGGTGTTCAAGGAAACGAAATTGCCGACGAATTGGCCAACCGTGGATCAGCGGTGCCCCCACAGGGGCCAGAGCCAATAATCGGAATCAGTCCCGCAGGAATCAAGAATTGGATCAACGATTATGTAGGCAATCTACATTAAGAGCGATGGTCCGGTCTAGAACGCTGAAGCTATCGGTGAGTCGAAAGACGCGCCGACTTTTGAGGGGAAAAGCGTGGTGGACGGCATCGTAAAGGTGCACTGTTCCAATGCTTTTTCCCGAGAATGGCTAGAAAAAGCGATAGCAAAGATTCCAGCCTGCTAAAACAGCAAGTTTATTCTTGTTGAGAGTAGCAAAGAAAGGCTGGTACGAGCGAGTGTCTGGATTCCGGGTCCTTCCTGTAATTCAGCAGAACTCCTCAAACGCATCCGTGTTCAGAATAAGGATCTTGACACGACTCTCTGGAGCGTATACTCGTGCACCAGGCAGAAATCCGCTACCACTTCGGAGGCGGGTTCCCACCTGGTACTGGGTATCGATCTTGGGTCCCTCAAGGTGCTTAAGTCGAAGTACGGGTGCCGTCCTCACCTACATCTGGGGCGGATCCACTTCCGTGTCCAGGATAAGGTGGAGGACAAAGCGTAAATATACTCAGTCTCATGACTAAAGTAATATTTACATAGATTAATCTGCAGCATAGCAAAGCGTCTACGGCTCTTTTGTGCCGTAGGCATGCAAAACTGCAAACAAACCCACACATAATACTTATACAAGAACCATGGGTATGTCACAAGCGTATCTGTGGTCTAAGTGCTATGTCGTGGGGACAAATACTTCATTGTGAAGGGAATGTGAGACCGCGAGCATGTATTATCATGCCGAGGTTGATCGAACACACGATGTTAAAAGAGCTATGCTCCGGAGATATCGTTGCTGCAAAAATAAAGTACTTGAAAAGTGGGAACAGTGTCGAAGCTATCATAGTTTCGACCTACCTACCCTACGACTCTTTACAGCCACCTCCTTCGAGGGTGCTAAGAGAAGTGGTCAAGTACGCAGAATCCAATAATCTGGGGCTAATAGTGGGCTGTGACGCAAATTCACAGAACATTGTGTGGGGAAGCAGCAAATGCAACCCCAGAGGTCTCAAGTTACTGGATTTCATCCTGTCATCCGATTTGGTCATCCAAAACACTGGTAACAAACCAACTTTTGTGACCAGAAGGAGACAAGAGGTGATTGATTTAACACTTACCAATAGGTCAGTTGGAAATTAAATCAACCGATGGCGAGTTTTGGAAGAGGACTCTCTTTCTGATCATCGTCTTATCGAATTCCGACTGGGAATTGACACAATATCAATACCTTCCGGTAGGAATCCTCGAAATGTGGACTGGGACAGGTATGGTGAGCTTGTAACAGAGCGATTACCAAACCTGAATAAACTCAAATCAGCAGAAATGATTGAAGATGCTACTAAGAAATTAGAAGGTAATTTAATCAATTGCTTTGAGGAACTGTGTCCACTCAGGCAAAGCAGACAGGGGAAAGCGGTTCCTTGGTGGAACCCTGAACTGTCGAAACTTCGTGTAAGGTCCAGGAAACTTCTTAATAAGGCCTTGAAGACCAAAACAGAAGAGGACTGGGCCAATCATCGACTTGCCCAGAGAGAATATAAGAAAAAAGTACGGCAAGCCAAACTTAAATCCTATAGAAATTTCTGCAGTAACGTCGAAGAAATGAGGGAAACAGCGAGACTTTGTAAGGTCCTTCATTTAGACCGCTGTCTTGCATTTGGTTATATACCATCAAAATGGCGACGCGTAAGAGTAGTATTTATTCCAAAACCAGGAAAAGATGACTATTCCCTAGCAAAAAGTTTTAGACCAATCAGTTTGACATCGTTCATGTTGAAAAGTCTGGAACGAGTGGTGGAGAAACATATTCGAGTGGGGGTATTGCCGAGAAGTCCACTTATTAGAAATCAACACCCTTACCAGAGTGGAAAATCATGTGAATCAGCCTTACACGATCTTGTTAACAAGATTGAAGCCGGGCCGGAAGCTGACGAATACACAATGGGCGTGTTCGTGGACATTGAGGGGGCTTTTGATAATGCCACTTTCGGCTCGATATGTTCTTCTGCCGAACGACACGGAGTTAATCAAGTCATTATAAAATGGATATACTCCATGCTCTCTGAGAGGCTGTTAACCGCTGGTGGGAGCGACGATGAGCAAATCACAGTCAGGGCCAAGCAAGGATGTCCCCAAGGGGGTGTTCTTTCTCCGCTGCTGTGGTGCTTCGTCGTAGACTCCCTATTAGTGGAGATGCAGGAACTCGGCTTTCACGTCCAAGTATATGCGAACGACGTCTGTGCGCTAACATCGGATAAATCCTTAAGGAGGCTTTGCACGAAAGTGCAGAGGATTCTTGACAAAATCGATGATTGGTGCATGAGACAAGGTTTTTCCGTTAATCCGAACAAAACAACCATAGTCTTGTTTACGAGAAAACGAAAATTGGGTGGACTCAGTCTTCGAACACTGAAAGGTGTGACACTTAGTCTTTCCAACGAAGTTAAATATCTAGGAGTAATCTTGGATAAGAAGCTGACTTCGGAGACACACTTTTCACTGAAGGTGAATCGTGCATTGAAGATTTTTCAGCAATGCCGTAGAGCCTTTGGCAAAACTTGGGGTCTGAAACCTGCTGTGGTCCTATGGATATACACAGCACTTATCAGACCAATCATCACTTACGCTTCTGTGGTCTGGTGGCGACGGAGCATGGTTAAGTCCACAATCCGGGAACTATACAGGCTGCAAAGAAGTGTATGTTTATGCATCACGGGTGCCATGAGTACAACCTCTGGTGATGCCCTAAATGCTATGCTTAATTTGCTCCCCCTGGATCTTAAGATACAACAGGAAGCAATAAAAGCAATGTGTAGACTCCATAAATATGGTTTCTGGCACGAAGATGGAACTTCGGGACACAGAGAAATCTTTAAGTTGCTGTCGGAGCAGTATCCACTGTTGTTGGCACCTAAAGATGACCTTGATGTCAGATTTCCATTGCGTGAGCAATGGAGCAATCCAGAATGCATGCAGGGAGGTTTGACGGATATTTTCTTTACCGATGGGTCCAGGACTGAAATAGGGTCTGGAGCCGGATGGTACTTAAACGATAGTAATAAGTATCACTATGCTATGGGGGGAATGGCAACTGTTTTCCAAACAGAAGTTTTTGCCATCCTAAAAGTAGCCGAATGGATAATCGAGAGGAGATGGAGCGGGAAACAGATTGGAGTCTTCAGTGACAGTCAGGCTGCATTGAAGGCCCTGGAGAACGCGAAGCAAACCTCGAAGATTTTTCAAGAATGTAAGAAGAAGCTTAATTCTGTCGCAAGACAAAACAGGCTTGTACTTATATGGGTTCCGGGACACTCCGGTGTTCAAGGAAACGAAATTGCCGACGAATTGGCCAACCGTGGATCAGCGGTGCCCCCACAGGGGCCAGAGCCAATAATCGGAATCAGTCCCGCAGGAATCAAGAATTGGATCAACGATTATGTAGGCAATCTACATTAAGAGCGATGGTCCGGTCTAGAACGCTGAAGCTATCGGTGAGTCGAAAGACGCGCCGACTTTTGAGGGGAAAAGCGTGGTGGACGGCATCGTAAAGGTGCACTGTTCCAATGCTTTTTCCCGAGAATGGCTAGAAAAAGCGATAGCAAAGATTCCAGCCTGCGAAAACAGCAAGTTTATTCTTGTTGAGAGTAGCAAAGAAAGGCTGGTACGAGCGAGTGTCTGGATTCCGGGTCCTTCCTGTAATTCAGCAGAACTCCTCAAACGCATCCGTGTTCAGAATAAGGATCTTGACACGACTCTCTGGAGCGTATACTCGTGCACCAGGCAGAAATCCGCTACCACTTCGGAGGCGGGTTCCCACCTGGTACTGGGTATCGATCTTGGGTCCCTCAAGGTGCTTAAGTCGAAGTACGGGTGCCGTCCTCACCTACATCTGGGGCGAATCCACTTCCGTGTCCAGGATAAGGTGGAGGACAAAGCGTAAATATACTCAGTCTCATGACTAAAGTAATATTTACATAGATTAATCTGCAGCATAGCAAAGCGTCTACGGCTCTTTTGTGCCGTAGGCATGCAAAACTGCAAACAAACCCACACATAATACTTATACAAGAACCATGGGTATGTCACAAGCGTATCTGTGGTCTAAGTGCTATGTCGTGGGGACAAATACTTCATTGTGAAGGGAATGTGAGACCGCGAGCATGTATTATCATGCCGAGGTTGATCGAACACACGATGTTAAAAGAGCTATGCTCCGGAGATATCGTTGCTGCAAAAATAAAGTACTTGAAAAGTGGGAACAGTGTCGAAGCTATCATAGTTTCGGCCTACCTACCCTACGACTCTTTACAGCCACCTCCTTCGAGGGTGCTAAGAGAAGTGGTCAAGTACGCAGAATCCAATAATCTGGGGCTAATAGTGGGCTGTGACGCAAATTCACAGAACATTGTGTGGGGAAGCAGCAAATGCAACCCCAGAGGTCTCAAGTTACTGGATTTCATCCTGTCATCCGATTTGGTCATCCAAAACACTGGTAACAAACCAACTTTTGTGACCAGAAGGAGACAAGAGGTGATTGATTTAACACTTACCAATAGGTCAGTTGGAAATTAAATCAACCGATGGCGAGTTTTGGAAGAGGACTCTCTTTCTGATCATCGTCTTATCGAATTCCGACTGGGAATTGACACAATATCAATACCTTCCGGTAGGAATCCTCGAAATGTGGAGTGGGACAGGTATGGTGAGCTTGTAACAGAGCGATTACCAAACCTGAATAAACTCAAATCAGCAGAAATGATTGAAGATGCTACTAAGAAATTAGAAGGTAATTTAATCAATTGCTTTGAGGAACTGTGTCCACTCAGGCAAAGCAGACAGGGGAAAGCGGTTCCTTGGTGGAACCCTGAACTGTCGAAACTTCGTGTAAGGTCCAGGAAACTTCTTAATAAGGCCTTGAAGACCAAAACAGAAGAGGACTGGGCCAATCATCGACTTGCCCAGAGAGAATATAAGAAAAAAGTACGGCAAGCCAAACTTAAATCTTATAGAAATTTCTGCAGTAACGTCGAAGAAATGAGGGAAACAGCGAGACTTTGTAAGGTCCTTCATTTAGACCGCTGTCTTGCATTTGGTTATATACCATCAAAATGGCGACGCGTAAGAGTAGTATTTATTCCAAAACCAGGAAAAGATGACTATTCCCTAGCAAAAAGTTTTAGACCAATCAGTTTGACATCGTTCATGTTGAAAAGTCTGGAACGAGTGGTGGAGAAACATATTCGAGTGGGGGTATTGCCGAGAAGTCCACTTAGTAGAAATCAACACCCTTACCAGAGTGGAAAATCATGTGAATCAGCCTTACACGATCTTGTTAACAAGATTGAAGCCGGGCCGGAAGCTGACGAATACACAATGGGCGTGTTCGTGGACATTGAGGGGGCTTTTGATAATGCCACTTTCGGCTCGATATGTTCTTCTGCCGAACGACACGGAGTTAATCAAGTCATTATAAAATGGATATACTCCATGCTCTCTGAGAGGCTGTTAACCGCTGGTGGGAGCGACGATGAGCAAATCACAGTCAGGGCCAAGCAAGGATGTCCCCAAGGGGGTGTTCTTTCTCCGCTGCTGTGGTGCTTCGTCGTAGACTCCCTATTAGTGGAGATGCAGGAACTCGGCTTTCACGTCCAAGTATATGCGAACGACGTCTGTGCGCTAACATCGGATAAATCCTTAAGGAGGCTTTGCACGAAAGTGCAGAGGATTCTTGACAAAATCGATGATTGGTGCATGAGACAAGGTTTTTCCGTTAATCCGAACAAAACAACCATAGTCTTGTTTACGAGAAAACGAAAATTGGATGGACTCAGTCTTCGAACACTGAAAGGTGTGACACTTAGTCTTTCCAACGAAGTTAAATATCTAGGAGTAATCTTGGATAAGAAGCTGACTTCGGAGACACACGTTTCACTGAAGGTGAATCGTGCATTGAAGATTTTTCAGCAATGCCGTAGAGCCTTTGGCAAAACTTGGGGTCTGAAACCTGCTGTGGTCCTATGGATATACACAGCACTTATCAGACCAATCATCACTTACGCTTCTGTGGTCTGGTGGCGACGGAGCATGGTTAAGTCCACAATCCGGGAACTATACAGGCTGCAAAGAAGTGTATGTTTATGCATCACGGGTGCCATGAGTACAACCTCTGGTGATGCCCTAAATGCTATGCTTAATTTGCTCCCCCTGGATCTTAAGATACAACAGGAAGCAATAAAAGCAATGTGTAGACTCCATAAATATGGTTTCTGGCACGAAGATGGAACTTCGGGACACAGAGAAATCTTTAAGTTGCTGTCGGAGCAGTATCCACTGTTGTTGGCACCTAAAGATGACCTTGATGTCAGATTTCCATTGCGTGAGCAATGGAGCAATCCAGAATGCATGCAGGGAGGTTTGACGGATATTTTCTTTACCGATGGGTCCAGGACTGAAATAGGGTCTGGAGCCGGATGGTACTTAAACGATAGTAATAAGTATCACTATGCTATGGGGGGAATGGCAACTGTTTTCCAAACAGAAGTTTTTGCCATCCTAAAAGTAGCCGAATGGATAATCGAGAGGAGATGGAGCGGGAAACAGATTGGAGTCTTCAGTGACAGTCAGGCTGCATTGAAGGCCCTGGAGAACGCGAAGCAAACCTCGAAGATTTTTCAAGAATGTAAGAAGAAGCTTAATTCTGTCGCAAGACAAAACAGGCTTGTACTTATATGGGTTCCGGGACACTCCGGTGTTCAAGGAAACGAAATTGCCGACGAATTGGCCAACCGTGGATCAGCGGTGCCCCCACAGGGGCCAGAGCCAATAATCGGAATCAGTCCCGCAGGAATCAAGAATTGGATCAACGATTATGTAGGCAATCTACATTAAGAGCGATGGTCCGGTCTAGAACGCTGAAGAACTGCAAAGTGTTTTGTGACAAGTCCGAACAGAAAACTGTCAAACTTTCTACTTAAACTTAGAAGGAAAGACATTCGGTTGATGGTCAGGATCATTACAGGACACAACCCATGGGGTCAGCATATGACCACCATTGGAATCATCGAGGACCCGGAATGCCTGTCATGCTTGGAGGAGGCGGATAGCACTGAGCACTTTCTCTGTGAGTGTCCTGCCTTTGCTAGAGCGCGACTACGGGTATTGGGTTCCGATGTCATGGGAATGACTAATATTCGTTCTCTAAAACTGGAGGATATTTACAGATTTGTCAAAGAATCTGGAAAATTCTCACAGGACTAACTATCTCTATCTCTGTCTCTATTCTTTCCTATCTCTTTCTCTGATACTTTTCTCCCTCCCTCCTTGACTATCTACCCCCTTTCCAGAGCTTTAAATACAATGGGCTCTTTAGCCTGAGTGTTTTAGGAGCCACCAAATCTCCTGGTGCTCCTTGGCTCGACCTCTTCAAATTCATTCATTCAAGAGATCTTTGGACTTTATAGAATCTCCATGGAAACGGATTGCGGGAAATCCAGACTATAGCGACTATAATATTCTCATGGAAAAAATTAACAATGTTTTAGAAAATAACAACATTCAAGTTGTTATAAAAAAATTAAGTAATGAAAAAATAAATGAAGTTATTGAAAATATTAATAAAATATCTAAATTCGTAAAGAAAGAAAAAGAAATTGATAATGATCTTGTATAACAAATAAAATACAAATTAGAAATATTAAAAGAAGAACTTATCAATAAAGCTTATGCCATTCATTGGGCAAAGTCGAAAAAAGTAATTCATACATTTTATCCGATAAGGAAATGAATATAACAAAAAACCTTTTAAAAAATGAAAACATGACCTTCATTAACTTAGACGAGGCACTAGAGTTTGCCGAAAAAAAAATTTCTTCAAATAAAGAAAGCTTAATTTATGTAATAAGTTTGCCTACAACGGAAAAAAGTGATTGTAGAGCGTTAGAAATAAGACCTATAAAAATAGGAAATGTTATTAACAAAATAGAATATAAGTCGATTTTAATATGCGGAAATAAAATTTACGGGAAAAAAGAAAGTTATAAATCATATATGAATTTAACGATTTGTCCAAGAAATATTGTAAAAAACATTACAATGGTGTACTATGCACACACCTGCTAAAAAGCAAAATGAGCAATAGTACCAAAATAAACAATCAACATGTAAAATCAATCAAAATGATTTCAGATGATATAATTTTATTAAACAATTTTAATGGTAATGCAAAATTTGACAACGAGTGTATAAAACTCCAAGGTTCATATTTCATAATAATATTTAATGTTAACACAAATCTTGAAATAAATAACAAAATATATTTTTCAAAGGAAACAAGCAACAAACAACAAAATAGAAGAAATGTTATTTCTAGACTTAATTAAAGAACTTCAAGAAAATGGAGTAGAAGAAATATCGCTTCTAAGGAAGAAGAACTCCATATTTTTATCAGTTTATATAATATCTATAACAATCATTTATAATTATATTGTTAAAATTAAAACCACAAAGAATAAATAAAGAAACCCAACCAAATCGAAGTACAATAGAAATAGAAATCGAAGACGTACCAAAATTTTACGTTAACTCATCGACCGAGGACGCTCGATTTTAAGGGCGGAGGAGTTAACACATAATAAATCATTTCCTTTTGTTTGCACTATAAAGCAATTTACATATTTACATACTTACAATTTTGATTCCTCATAAACAAATTAATGCTGATAGTCCAAATTAATTTTAACTAAAGTTTAGCTTTCATTCCGCTATAACAAAGCGATCAACATATTTACATAATTACCTATTTGATTTCTCATAAACCAATTAACGCTGATAATTCAATTTAATACAAACTTTCGCAATCAGAATTTCCCACAGATGAATTCTTCATAAGTTTTGCTAAATTAGATTTTTGCATTTACTGTCTCACAATCGAAGTTGTAACCAATTCCACGAATTGGCGCAACAATCCAAATATTGGTTATCAAGTTACTGCAGACGCATCCAATTGTTTTAGCTTTTAATAATTTAATAATTTTAGCAATTGTTTTTGCTTTTAATAATTAAAATCTGTTTAAAAGAGGAAGAATTAGAAGTCAATCCTCAGTCCACATTTTGTAGTGCTTCGATCAGGTTAATTTGAAGAATAAATTTGCCTTATATTTTTTTGCACAATAATATGCAACAAATAACATTGCTTGTTGTTGTTAAAGAACTAGCTGTCCTTAGAACGGAAAATAGTCGCATACCATGATGGAAAGAATAATGAGGTGGCGCCTATCGTGGTCCCGTTACTTTGCGCTCAGCGAATTTGACAACTAGTTACGTTATTTTAGCTCCAGTATGGCCAGATTACCATTTTCGTAACTTGATTTAGCATTTTTTTTTCGTTATTTTTATTATTTTTTGTCTCGGAGTTTTAGTTCTTTCTTCATGACATTTTTCTAGCTGTTCTAATTAAAATGTCATGTTTATAATTTTGTAAAATATACATTTTTTAATAATTATTTAAATAATTCACTTAGTTTTATTTAGCTTTACTTTTTTTTAACATCTGGTGGCATTGCCCGCGAGTGCAGGTGTTGTTGGTGTTCTTCTGCTTTCGGCAGTCAAATCTCTCTCTCGCTACTGCAGTGTTGCCTAGCTTTGGATATAAAAACGCATTAAAATGCCCATTCAAAGAAAATAACCCAACAAATGTTTATTGAATCACTTAAAGAACTTTGTATGCGTGACAAACTGTCTTTAAAATGTGCGTTTTTTTAAATAAATGTGTCATGCTTATGTACAATTTAATTTATGAGGTTTTTTTGTTAAGCGAGACTCTTTTGTTAAGGGAACGACTTTTTTGCTATATTTGAAGTTATGTAACTAGATAAGGTACTCTTTTTGTAAAAATATCAGTATGGTTGCTTTAGTATTTTCTGGTATTTTGTTGTTTATTTTTACAATGAATATAACTCTTAATGTCCTATGTCTCACTAAGGATTGTTGACCGGAAGAAACGATTACACCTCTATGGTTTTAATTCGCATTCAATAAATTCAAAGGCTTTTTAAAATGTGTAAAAAGGTTTTCAATCTTAAGAAGAGTTGGGAGAGGGGCATTTAATATTTTTGCATAACCTTAAATGGAGCCAAAAATTAAATTAGCACTTTCAAATTATCAAATTTTATAAGAGTAAAAAAATTTTCATTAGCACTAAAATCTTCTCAGAGATCTGGTCACATTGCCCATGATTGCGGTTATTGTTGATGTTTATGAATATTCGTTTCTTCTTTGAAATGTACGTTAATAAGAACAAACGGTAACAAACGTTTTAGTGAATATTTACGCAAAAATAAGATAATTCGTGAAAGTGTACTCGTATAAGTGAAAAATAAGAAAACATGAAATGTGCAGTGAAAAATTGTGCTAGTAAGAACCTCAATAAAGCGTGTGATATAAGCTTTTTTATATTTCCAAAGGATGAGGCGCTCTGCAAACAGTGGATGCATTTCTGCCGGCGAGGAAATGCCTTCAATCCAAAAACGAGCTTTATATTTATGAAGCAATTTACTAGTGATAGCATTGAAAACCAACTCATGTTCGAAATGGGTAATGTATATAATGTGTAGTTTTTAAAACTTACAGTTTCGGTAGCTTTAAATTAAACGCAAAAAGAAACAAACACGAAACTTCAAAATTTTCGCATTTTCGGTATAAAAAAGCACTAAATTTATTGCGAAGAGCAAATGGTTGGCAATACTGCACAACTCAGCAAACGTGACGTCACGTATGCTCTGATGGGCGCAATCTTGTTTCTATCATTCTTGGTCGCATACTATCTGCTGTAAATGCTCTGCGTGAAGGGAAAAAACAAATAATGCGAAAATCAGATGATCTTCTCGCAGAAATTCGCTCATTGCACTCGAAGCTTTAAGCAAAAGATGTCGCTCTCTCTACATTAACAACTGAGATAAAAAACACAAAAGCATTGTTGCTAGTGGTAGTTCAAAACATGCGAGCTCCTTGCTCTCTCCTCTTTCTGTTCGTTGTCCGCTCATTGACTATTGGCCCTGAACTCAAACGACGAAACTAAAATCAAAACAAATCACCAAACTAACTCTCCTACATCTGCTGTTAATGCGAATGCTATCTCGCCCTCTCACGGAACTAGTGTGTTAAATGACATTAATACTTATGCTGCTGCTGCTGTGTTAAGAGAGGCCACGATAGCGGCAGAGCCATTAAGAGGATCATCAGCCACTGTTAGTGTATTGACCGAAACTTTAAGTTAAAACAAAACTATATTAATAAACAAAAAAAGGTTAAAAAAGGTCACTCTGAGAAGATTTTAGAGCTAATGAAAATTTTTTGACTCTTATAAAGTTTGATAATGCTCCAACTCTTCTTGAGATTGAAAACCTTTTTACACATTTTAAAAAGCGTTTGAACTTACTGAATGCGAATTAAAACCATAGAGGTGTAATCGTTTCTTTTCTTAGTGGGATATAGGGCATCAAGAGGTGTATTCATTGTAAAAATAAGCCACAAAATACCAGAAAATACTAAAGAAACTATACTAACATTTTTACAAAATGAGTACCTTATCTAGTTACATAACCTCAAATATAGCAAAAAATACGTTTCCTTAACAAAAGAGTCTCGCTTAACAAAAAAAACTCATAAATTAATTGTACATCGGCATAACATAGTTATTTAAAAAAAGCCCACATTTTAATAAAAATTTGGTGTTTTATTTTCTTTAAATGGGCATTTTAGTGAGTTTTTATATTCAAAGCTAGGCAACACTGCAATAGCGAGAGAGAGATTTGACTGCTGAAAGCAGAACAGAACCAACAACAACTGCAATCGCGGGCAATGTGACCAGATGTTAAAGAAAAGTAAAGCTAAATAAAACTAAGTGAATTAATGAACTAATTTTTAAAAAATGCGTATTTTACAAAATTATAAACATTACTTTTAATTAGAACAGGTTAGAAAAATGTCATGAAGAAAAAACTAAAAATCCGAGACTAATTAACAAAAAAAATGCTAAATCAAGTTACGTAAATGGTAATCTGGCCATACTGAAACTAAAACCATGTAACTGATTGTCAAATTCGCTGAGCGCAAAGTAACGGCACCACGATAGGCGTCATCTCATTATTCTTTCCATCATGCTGTATTGACGCTCACTTCTGGACCCACTGCTTCGCTCAGTTATGCTGCGGCTGCTGCTGCTAATATCATTTTTCAACTCCACCTGCTCTCCTGCTTCTTCAACTAATGCTGATGCTGCTGCTGCTCACATCAACATGTCGACTGCGGGAGCCAAACAAAACACTGTTCCAGTACTTAGTGATCAAATGCATACTCAAACTTCGTGGACAACTATTCAAGGACGAAGGCGTAAAAATAATAAAAGCTCTCGGGATGTAGTTATTGGTCTTAATTCAAGTATTGAGCTTGGTGAAGTAGCTACGAATAAGTGATTACATCTTACGTCCTTAAAACCTTCTGTAACTGAGGATAATATTATATAATTTCTTATGTTGCTAAAAATGGAAATATTGATAAAAATCAGGTTCTATGTTTTAAGCTGATAAAAAAGGATACAGATATCCAAAGTTTAAAAAAAATTAATATAATTTTAAGCTAGAGGATCCGCCATCCCTGTTTGACCAAGTTATAAAACCGTCCGTTTGGCCTGCTGACGTCAAAGGTAATCCCTTTAAATTTTTTTCAAAAGGAAGACCGTCCATGCAAAATAATTTAGCCAATTGCGATAGTACTTGTGCATAACTAAATGATTTAAACATTTATTTTCAGAATATGGGTGGCATTCGTACTAAGTCGGAGACAATTCGCACCCGTAATTCTCGTTTACATTGTGACGTCATCAGTTTTATTGAAACCTGGCTCAATGCTAACTTTTTTGACGATGAATACTTCGACTCAAACTTATATGGTGTTTTTCGAAAAGACCGAAGTGTAGAAAGAACGGGTTGCTCTTTAGGGGGTGGAGTTCTCATTGCAGTGAAACAAACATTCCATATCTCGCTTTTAAATGAGTATCCAATTAGTACTCGTATACTTATTGTATCTTACATACCGCCTAATAGTAATCTTGATCTTTACAAGTCGCATACGGACAACTTTGTTTCCCTAGTTCTAAATAAGGTTGATGATAACCATATTAGTGTTTTTGGAGATTGTAATTTTCCGAATGTTTTTTGGTCTACTGACTTCTGTAAGCACAGTCTAATCCCAACTAATGCCACATCATCACTAGAATCATATGTAATTGATAACCTATTAAGCCTTGATTTAATACAAATTAATTCTTTCGAAAATAAGCTTAAGTATAAGCTAATATATGATATTATTGCGACAAACTCAGTTAATCTCGGTGAGAACTGACTACATCGTCCCGACGGTAACTTTCAATAGGAATTCTGCCACTCTCTTTCCATCTAAGGAAGAATGGAATAAGGGACTCTCTCTAAACAACTTCGACACTACGGTCTATACGGATGGAAGTAAAATGGGCTACGGTGTTGGAGCTGGTATATATTCTCACAGACTTAAAATTGAGAAATCTGTGCGTCTCCCTAATACCAGCAGTATCTTCCAGGCGGAAGTACTGGCAATTGGGGAAGCCTGTAGGCTACTAATCGCAGATTTCTCTTTTAAGGGTAATATCGCTATTCTCTCGGATAGCCAAGCTGCAATCTAGGCACTGGGTTCGGCCACAACAACCTCCAAAGTGGTGGAACAAAGTAGGAATAGCCTCTTGAGTGAAAACCATAAAGTTACCTTAATCTGGGTCCCGGGACATCGGAACATTGAAGGTAACGAAAAAGCAGATGAACTGGCAAGAGGGGGATCTGCCATGAATAACGCTCTTGCAGAATCGGTGCTCACACCATTAGGTGCAGTCAAGAGCACAATTTCCCAAAAATACTTCCGAAACGCAGACTGTAGGTGGAAAGCCCAGACGAAATGCAAAATTAGCAGAACGTTATGGCCCACCTACAACCTCAAGCAATCGTCGGCATTAATAAGAATGAAACGACGGGACGCCTGGAGACTAACGGCAGTCATAACTGGCTTTTGGTCTATCGGAGAACAAGCAGCCAAAATGGGTATCCTTCACAATTCATACTTCCATTTCCTCGAACAACTATCTGGCATAGACGTTAACAACCTAATAAGGTTCCTTAACCGCACAGACTGGATATAGTTATGCTGTAAATAACAGTTAAACAAGTTGGTAACGAGGATGTGGCAACAAAATGGCGCGGAAGCGCTAGTTGGATTCTGTAAGAATCACCACTTTAACCAACCAACCCACCAAGCTTAATAGAATTCTTGATCTCATATTCGTCAGCGCTAATATTAATAGTTCAATCTCTGAATGCTTCTCATCCTTCTCGCCTGCTGATAAACATAATGACACTTTATTGCTCAACGTTGAGTAGTAAACAAGTCGAGACAATAGCTTTCAATTTCTCCTCTTGTGACTTTCCTAGATTAAACAGCATTTTACATCACATCAATTGGGAGGATTTCCTTTCTGGGTTAGATATTTTTGAGTGCTATTTTACCTTTAAAGCGCAGTTGCTCAAAATTAAATATGTACCGCAACTTAAAAAACAACCTTTTAAACTACCATAGTACACTTATCAAGTTAAAAAACTTCAAAATAAGCGGAATAAGCTTCACAAGCAGTTCTTATAATCTAAGAATGAATCTATCTTTATAAATTTCCAGTATTGTTTAAAAAAGTTCGCTATCTGCCTTTGTTTCGATGATAATCGCATCTGACTTACATAGGTCTAATTGATGTGCTACCTTTTCTCCTCCCACAGGTTTTTTTTTTTTTTGGATTTTTGTCGTCTTTCTTTTTTTGGCAGATGGAGATTTTGCTGTTGTCTGCGTTGCGACAGTTTTAGGGCTAACTCTATCTGTAGCTTTTTAGCGGAAAGTTTCACACTTTTTTGCGATGCTACTCGAGTCATCCACACCGCCGTCGACATTAGCCTGGTCCTTCGCTATTCGGCTTCGAGTTATGTGATTACGTTA
Organism: Anastrepha ludens; assembly: GCF_028408465.1. Classification (NCBI taxonomy): domain Eukaryota; kingdom Metazoa; phylum Arthropoda; class Insecta; order Diptera; family Tephritidae; genus Anastrepha; species Anastrepha ludens. The sequence goes on along the minus strand of NC_071503.1, from coordinate 4,952,776 downwards.
TTACAAACACACGTTTTATTATAATGCACATTTTTCTAATGTTACCGTGGAAATTTTTCAGCGGTTCCACATGTGATAATAATCAATAACAGTGGTCGCCAACCTTTTCAATGTGTTGAGCTACTTTCAAGATTTTGAAATAAACAGCGAGCTACTTGCACAAGCCAACATACATTAAATAATACATAGTCATATTCGACATACAATACATGTATTTATTTTACTAATATACATTCTATATATAATAAACTTATGACTTTTAGTGCTTATACTTATGCATAACTACATCCATGTTCACACCTATCAATCGTAACAAAATTTTTTGCAGTCATAATGGCAAATCACAAGCGACTTAAAAAAACAACAAAACAGTAATAGTACATTATTATATAAATAAAATATGGGCAGATAAAAAGAGCATATTTAATGAGAAGGTTGACATTCTGACTCATCGATAATTTTTTTAATATTTGCAGTATAATTTGATACAGTCATTCGAATACAGTTATCCAAATGTATATCTGTAAGCCGATTGCGGTATTTATTTTTAATAAATTTCATATTGGAAAAAGAAGATTCACACAAATAAGTTGAACTGAATAACGCTTTCACTTTCAACGCAACACGACATAAAACTGAATACTTATCTTTACTTACTAAAGTCCATATACATTTTGTATTTGAACCTAAAGATTTTAAAGTCAAGTCACTTTGAAAAGCAATCAGTTCCATTTCTGTCACAGCAATGCCTTCGCCAAAGTTGTTCATAACACAAGTTGCAAACTGTTGTATATCAATGTCCATGAATGGTGAAACAACAAATTTCGTCACTAAAGCAATTTTGCTGAAATCCTTGAAACGATTTTTGAAGTTTTCCTTCAAGTTAGAAATTATTTCCATATGATATTTACTGTCATAGGGCTCTAATAGATTTTTGGATATCTTTTCGGAAAAAATAGGAAAATGCTTAGTATCGCGGTTTTTTAGGTTTTGTTCCCAAAATTCAAGTTTTGTAATAAATGCATTTATATCAGAAATCATTTCCGCTAATTCTTTATCCCTGCCTTGAAGCTGCAAGTTAAGCTCATTTAATTTCTCTGTAATGTCCACAAGAAAACCAAAATCTCTGAGCCAAGTCGAATTTTCCAGCTCAGGAATCGGTTCATCGCGTTCTTTGAAAAATTCGAGTATAGCAGGGAGGACATCATTGAAACGTTTGAGCACTCGTCCTCTGCTTAACCATCGCACTTCAGAGTGAAGAAGTAGCTCTCCGTATTGACAGTCAATTTCATCAGCCAAGGTTTTAAATAATCTTCTTTGTAACGCTTGGGCTCTAATCTTGTTCACAGTTTTCACCACCAGTTTCATAACTTTGTTCAAGTTTAGAAAATTTCCACATAATGCTTGCTGATGTATAATACAGTGGTAACTAAGAAATTGTGGAAAACTTTCATCCTTATGACATAGCGCCACGAGCCCCTTATCACAACCCACCATAGCTGGAGCACCGTCAGTTGTCAGGCCTACCATTTTTGATATTGGAATTTTCTCAGAAGAGATGAGATTTTTTAAATGAGAAAACAGCTCTAGCCCAGTAGTATGTCCTTTGAGTGGAATAAACTTCAAAAGATCTTCTTTAATTGTAAAATCACTAAAAGCCATCCTGACAAATATGGCCATCTGTGAGGTGTCAACTACATCTGTTGATTCATCCAGTTGCAGTGAAAAATAAATACAGTTATCTAAGTCACTTCTTAACTGTAAAAAAATATCATTGCTCATTACTTCTACTCGCCTCATCACTGTATTAGCAGAAAGTTGCATAGATTTTATAGCAGACACTATTTCGTCTTTATTTCTAAAGTTGGCGAATAAAGAATCTGCAGCTTCCAAAAATGGTTGTTTTATGATTTCCTCGTCTTCATAAGGTTTTTTCTTTTGTGCAATTATCTGGGAAACACGATAAGATGCTTCAGTTGCAGCCTTATTTTTGTCGATTCTTTTCAAAAATATTGCCTGTTGTCCAATTAACTGGATTTTTATTGTAAATGTTTCAGTTTTTCTTTTCTGGTGGCAGAATTTAACGGGAATGCCTTCTCAAAATTCGAATGTACAGTTTTATGATGCCTCTCAATATTTCCTTTTTAGGAAGTGGCACAGCTGTATTACATAACAAAAAAACACTTTTGCCTTTAACTTCTGTGAAGAAGTATTGTTCTTCCCATTCCGAATGGAAATGGTATGTCTTCGCCTTCTTACTACTGCTTGCCATAATGTTTCGAACTCTAACCCAACCGCTGCACGCAGACCGTTGATAATGCCGTTCAGTATTAAACTGAGCGCAATGTCGACTTGCATTGCGTATATATAAAGCCAAAAAATTCTCGAACACGCTAATCGGTTCCAGCCGATCCTAGAACGGAGACGCGACTTCGCGTGGTGTTTGTCGGCGCGAAATCGCTTACCGCAGTGTTGCCGCTGTTTATCTATTTATTATGAAAATTTCTGAAATTTGCTAATACTGGTATGATTTTCAGACTTTCGGATTTTTTGCAACGTGAGCAGCGCGAGCTACCAGAATTGCCTTTGCGAGCTACCAGTAGCTCGCGATCGGCGGGTTGGCGACCACTGATCTATAATAACGCACTGGGCTTCCGCGTCGTTGCAGGACGAGGCGGAGTGCATTTAGATGTTGCTTTCTGCTGTAGCTGTCTGGCCATATTGTCCAGATGGGGTGTTGGCGACCCAATAATGCCACTTGGCACATTGCTCGATTGCGCTGTTAATATGTTTGTGCGACGTTGACTCGCAGCAAGAGTCGGCACGCTTCCCTCCGCTTTATGTTCGGTAGTTACTGTTACCTGTGTAGGCGACATTCTTATAACGGTGGTCCGCTAAGAGGCTTCTTCAGCTTCGGTATTCACGTTATCGTTGCTTTTTATTTGATTTTTTTGTTTGTTTTATTCATTTTTGTCCATTCTTAATATATGGGTCCAAATTCACAATGCTATCTCCACGCTTGCATGTAGTTTCCGTGAGTCCTATGGTTATTTATGAAACAGGGAGACCGTACTGGGATTGACACTGGTCCTTATGGGCATCAGGGTTTAGAGCCAGAGGAGGTCGTCTCAACCCAATCTGCATAGTAACTAAAGACTACGCACTTTGAGCGCTCTGTGATACCTGTCAAGTTTTAATAGGGCAGACAGCAGCAAAGTCATTTCAACAAGATTTCTTTTCACTTACTCAGATTACAGAGATTCACTGCACCAGCTCGATTGCATTCTGCTTCCAAACCAGTATGCCATAATCAGGATCTTACTGGTGTCAATCCTGATGACCCGTAAGCCGAGTTAACATGTTGTAATCAGGACGCAAAAGGACCGCGGGCCTCGGGACTTTGTGCACTGGCTGTTGTTTCTTGCGCCAGCGCCAAAGACACTGTTCCGCAAACGTCTTTTTCGATGTTGTGTATGCTGCCCGATTCCTGTCCGCATCCCGCATACTTCTTAAGAATGCTTGGCACTTCATCTTTTGCAGTACCTCGGCAGCGGAACCCTCAGGCAAGACAACCAATGCAACAACTTTGATTTGTTGTTGCAGTTGTTTCGAACTGGAATTTAAATATCGGGACTGGTACAGGGCCGTCGAAGGATGAAGCTCTTACTTTGTACCACTGGTTGAAATATTCAGACGAGGCGAGTCTTCACTGTATCTACATCTGCCTCAATCGTTTCCAGTTGGGACGCTACGAGTATCCTGCTTTTCCAGCTGCGAATTTTTTTGTGAAGAGAACTCCGCTGACATTTGTAGCATCAGCAAAGACATTTCCGATAATACTTCTGATGATATTTGTAACATTTGATATTTACTTAAATGTACAGTCAAATATACATATATTTGAATTATAAGCCCAACATTTTAGATCAAAGTAACTTTAATGATCGCTGTTTAATTAAAAACAAGATTACAAGATAAACAAAATACATTGTAAAACGACATCACATTTTGGTGCGAGCGTTTTATTAAATTTAATACTTTATACAAATAAGGTAAAAACTATTGCTCATTTTTTGTGCTGAAACTAATTTTAGACGAGAATGCATAGAGCGTTGCAATATAAATTTGATATAATTTTAATTATATTTGCACAAAAGTTCAATAAATAAAAAAATAAATAATTGGCGCGTACACTTCTGTTAGGTGTTTGGCCGAGCTCCTCCTCCTATTTGTGGTGTGCGTGTAGATGTTGTTCCACAAATGGAGGGACCTACAGTTTCAAGCCGATTCCGAACGGCAGATATTTTTATGAGGAGCTTTTTCATGGCAGAAATACACTCGGAGGTTTGCCATTGCCTGCCGAGGGGCGACCGCTATTAGAAAAATGTTTTTATTAATTTTGCTTTCACCGAGATTCGAACCGACGTCTCTCTGTGAATTCCGAATGATAATCACGCACCAACCCATTCGGCTACGGCGGCACAAAAGTTCAATAGCATCTTGAATTTTTATAGTGATATTTACATGCAATATTTTGGGAGTAAATATCCGAATGATCGAACTCCTGCCTTACATATGCTAAAACAATTCTCTTTTGCATACGCGTATACATATTTGTATGTGATGACGTCCTAGCCTATGCACGTACATATTTATTTTCTGAGCTCCCAGCAAAACATCAACAAAAACAAAAAACCAAAATGCATTCATAGGCGTAGCCAAAGCAGCCATGATTCTAGTTGTCATGGCGCTGAACTGTCTAAAATAGTCGCGGCGGTGCTGAACAGTTTCAACTATTGTACAGCACAACAAAAACTCTTCATCAAAAAATTCATTGATAAATTCGAGCTCATAGAGAGCAAAGTACTTTCATTCAAGAAACGAGCCGCCGATATGCCAATTTTTCTCATCAATGACAAAAACTTACATCTAAGGTTGGATTAGTCAAATCAAAATAGTCAATACTGGAATATTTCCTACACAAATATTTGCCAATATTTGGTGAATCGTGAAATTTTGTCATGTCGAATGGTCGCGGCTCCGTATATGTTTGCACGCATATATGTATGTAAATATGTTTTCTAAATGCTCGAGAGCCGCAATTGCTTTCATTAAGTGCGCGATGAGCGTAGAATAAAATGCAGAAGATAGCAACACGTAGCTTATAAAAAGGTTCTGTCTCGGACATTTCGATACTAGGAGAAAAGTTCGAAACAATTATTTTATTTTGTCTGATAATAGGTAAATAGTTAATTAGTATAAAAAAGAACATTTCGCAACAATTATTTTATGTTCTCTGATAGTAGGTAAATAGTTAATTATGTAGTATATTACTTTATGTATGTAGTTCTCCAATTGATAGCATGTGCACAAAAACATATGTATATAGCTGCAAAGCTAGAAACTTACACTGAAACAGAGTGCGGCTTATTTGGAGGTTACTGTACATACATTCAGCCTTCGGATGAAGCTCCAAATATTTAATATTGAAGCGTATAGAGCTGTGCAGCACTGTTCATAACAAGAGGGACCAACGCTGAAAATTGTTGAAATAATATTTTTCAGGTAATATAATACATAATTTTTGGCACAATACTGTGCCTATCAATGTGCACTGGATTCCTTGGGCATTTTGTGCGAATCGTAATGTTTTTGCTGTGCCAAGTGCGCGTAGCCGCATACATACCTGTATGTACGAGTATATAAATTCTCATATTTGAATTTGCATATGTCATCTTCCTAAGTGCCTGGTAATGAAGCAATTCTCTAAGAAGGATTTGATTTGGTTGAAGGAAATCCAACAAAGTTTTAACAAAGATACGTTAGCCATCTCTGATTGTTCCGAGTCGGCTCGCGAATTTTCTAGTTTCGTTACAATATTCTTTTGTAGAAATTGGGAACAATAAATTGTACTCAGAGAACGTTAGTAAAGTTTCAAATAAATAAAACGCACACACCAAGCTGTGAGGTCATTTTACAATGTATTTTGTTTCTGTCTTAATCTTCTTCTTAAATAAAAGCAGAGAACATTAAATTTACTTTGATATTAAATTTTGGTGCTTATAATTCAAATATACTCGTATGTATCTTTGAATGCACATTTAAGGTTTTTGAAAATATAAAATGAATAAAATTTTCTTTGTCAAGGGAAGATAGAAATAAACTCATTCAAATGCTGTCGGCAATTCGTGAATTTGATTTCGTACAGAACCCAAAAATTTTGCAGAGCCAATGTACTAAAGAGAGAATTCGCTGTAATTAGCTGTGTTAAAAGTTTCACCACACCACGGCGCTGGTTAGACTTCATTTTTGACAATTCACACTATTCGTAGCCCACGAGACTTCTCTATACATTAACGGTCTCTGTCGTACTCATTTGTGCGCATCAGGCGCGCATCCATGTAATATTCTAAGTCCGATTTTGTTTGTTCTCTTATTAATGATATTGGTTCTTTCTTTAAACAGTCCAAGTTTTGAAATAATTTTAAATAAATTAATATAATCGATTCGCCTTGACTTCTAGATTTCAAATATATATATTCTTAGACATGTGTGCATATATCCATACTAATATTATAAATGTGAAAGTTTCTACCTATGTTTGTGGGATTGTGAGTTTGGATCTTTGTGACTCAATCACGTATAAATGACTGAACAGCTTTGCAGGAAATTTAGCACGCAGATAATTTATATATGGTGTCAAAGAAAGAGGTTTGAAATATGTTAATTTAAAATATAGGGTTGCCACTTGGTTTAAATTTCAATATAATAAGTTACATTAGTATGAATAAAAATATATAGTAATACGGTATGGGTGCAAAATTAAAGAAATTTAAGTAAACCTATTTTAAAAATGTGTCTTTAGATGTTGTTGCCATATTTTTGAAATGGTTTATTCAATTTAATAAATAAACTAGTTTAAATACTACTTGACACCCAATAGTAGAAAGATGTATTAACATCTCTATTTTGAATAGGAATGCTGTTAATTAGTTTTTGCGTTGGAAATTACATCCCTAGTTGACTTCCAGTGAAGGCTTGGTGACATTCGGTTCAGTGGAAGCGAAGTTATTGCGTCTAAAGTGTCAGTATGCTTGTGAGTTTCGAACAAAGAAGTATTATAATATCCAATTTGGTTTCAAAATCGGTAAAACATTTACCGAAACATTTGAACTGATAAAAAAAGTTATGGCGATGATTGTCGATCTCGTACCAAAGTTCATAAGTGGTTTACACGTTTCAGAGATGGTTGAGAGGACATAAATCACAATGCACAAATCAGTAATCACCGAAAACTCCATCAAAATCATCGTTGAAATTCATGGAATTGGAGTTTAATATCTCCAAAACATCGATTTATTGCATTTTAACTGATCATTTGAGCTTACGAAAGGTCAGAATTCAGCATTCGAAAGATTTCATTAAAGAGGCCAGAAAAGACGAGAACTTCCTTTACAATATTGTAACTGGTGACGAAACGTGGTGATTGCAACATGAATCTGAAACTAAGCGTGAAAGTGCCGAATAGAAGGCCCCAGACGAGCCACCACCCAAAAAATCGCGTTTGGATAAGTCAAAAATCAAGTCGATGCTCATTTGTTTTTAGTATACCAATGAAATTGTCCAGAAGGAGTTCATGCCAACGGGCTAAACCGTCAATGTAATTTTCTATCTTGGCGATTTAAAGCATTCGTCGAATTCGCCCTGAATACTGCGAGGGAGGAAGCTGTCGCTTATTGCATAATAATGCACCATGTCATCGCTCCACTCTTGTGACTGATGTTTTGACTATAAATCGCATTTTCACCATCAATCACTCACCGTATTCACCTGATATGGCCCCCTGTAACTTCTACCTATTCAGAAAATTGCATTTCGCCATGAAAGGAAAACGTTTTGCGTCCCTAGAGGCCATCTAAAGTATTTGTACCGACATCCCTAAGGACATTCTTGTCAATGACCTGAAACACTCTTTCGAAAAACTTTTAGACGGCGCTAAGCAGTGTATCGAGGCCAGAGGGGGCTATTTTCAATAAATAAACTCGAAGTGATCAGAACAAAGCTCATGTCGTTTCTATTTTAGCTCAGTCTTGTTTATTTTGAACTTCAACTAATTATCTCGGGACATGACGTCGCAGTGAATTCGGAAGGCTCAATTTTGTATTCTGCCATTCTTGGTCTATGATATTGTTTACCAACAACTACTACGGCGGCTTAAGCGGTATAAAGGTTGTCCTTATATGCATATCTACATATATCGACGCGAAAAACTTCAACGAAATTGAGTCAGGGTTTTCATTAACTTTTTCATAGCAGCATGAGAGCCCCAGGTAAATGAAAAATCACCACCGTTCCATTCCGTAGTATCGTAAATCGTGTACGTGGGTAAATGAAAATTCTTGTATTGTTCCGCAAAAACGAGTTAGTTGATTGCTCTCTTACCACTGTGTTACACTGAAAATATAACCGACAAATTACATATTGTCCGCATATTGCAGGTTGCAGGTATGGTTGAATACAGCTTAAAATTAATTTTGTATAGTTCCAGGACCTCCTAACTTGTTATATTAAAAAAAAATCATAAATCTTCATTATTTTTTAAACGACCTATTATTTATATTACTTGTATATGTATGTCTATTATTTGAAATATGGCGCTATATCACATTCTATGTCAAATCATATGCGAAAACTAACAAAAGAATGTTTCTAATTCCGAAATTTATTGGAATATTTTTTATTTCAATATTGGGCAAGCAGCAACAGTGTGTAGATGCAAACAAGCCAGGAATACATCACTGATTAATATTTATTTACCACAAACAAAGGTACTATTTTCAAAAACGAAGGTACAGACAGAACACAGGAATCTAAATTTTTGCTGAATTGCGCGATTTATAGGACCATCCACTAAGTTGTTAAAAAAAAAACAACGTAGTTAGCTTCTTAATTGCAATATGACAACCGTTTACTATTTAGTTATTAACTTTTATTTATACATTTTCGTGCTTATTAATAAGTATTGCAATATTGGATTTGCTTACTACGCAATTTATTTCATATAACTTAAATTGTATGGGAAGTTTATTGCAGTAACTGATTAATAAGCTATTAATATTATATGGCTCAAATTATATGGAACTCTTATTATATTAAGTGTTTAATTTGGTTTAGATAAGCATTAGACTGGCCGCAGCTTGTATGGAGAAAAATAAAAATTGAAAATCCAAAAGTTTTCGGGTCGTAAAACATGAGGTTAGATGCAATAAAGATCGGTATATTTTTTCAGCCCGATCCGATGATGTCTAACCGTGCCTATTTGATCCCAAAGTATGGAAAATTTGAAAAAATCACAATTTTTACTAATTTTTTTCGTTTCCAATTTTTTTGTTCGAATCTTATATTAATTGATGTAATGCGATTTTAATTAATGATCTTGTTTACTTTATTGCGGTATGGCCCAATTTATATCGCGAAAGCCACCTGACAAAAGGCGCTTTCAGCACACATAACTGATTAGTGATACGTTGAAAATATGTCACCGTCAGTTGAGTAATAGAAATTGTGTTTTATGAACGGTGTGTTGAGCCAGCTGCTATATTAAATGAAATAATTATTTTTAAATTTTATGCAAAGGTACTTTTTAAATAATTTTTCACACTGGACTATAATAAAAAAAATAAATTTTTTTTTTTCATAATCAACACTTTGGTGATCACTAAACAATTCATCAACTGTTGTGTTCGCTGAATACGCTAAAAGTTTTGAATTTTTACTCGACATTTGAATTAGTAGGCTTTGACATTGCATTCTTATTCAGTGTGAATTTTTTTCTCGGTATTTGAATTGGTAGGCTGTGGCATTGCATTTTTATTCAGTTTGAGTTGTCTTATGCGTTTAATAGTACAAAAGGAATTAAATAGTGAAAAAATGAGTTCAAAATCATTAACAGGCATTCCGAAAAAAAGATTACATTCTGAGCAAAAAATATTTCTTGTGGGTGAATGTGAAAGTGTTATTTTGGGGGCCAAGTTGCCATCAATGAAACAGGTGCTCCAATCATTGTTTTACAAAATGAGGCACGAAAACTCGACTTTGGAAAGCAGTATGAAATACACGATTGGTGCCTCGATTGAATTTTTGAAAAAAGCTAAAATTCCCACGGCGCAAGAAAACAATTTTATTAAAAAACTTAAAAATCTTTACGAGGAATGGAGAAATTTACAAAAACATTCCATTCTCCATGACATTGCAGCCATGGATGCCTTAGGTATAATGAAAATGCAGGAAGATAAAGACTTTCTTTTGCTCCAAAGAGATAGAGGTCGTCAGGGAGTATGTATGGTGCCGATACTGTACTCACAAGAAAAGAAAAACGCAAAGAGCAACGAATGGAAGAAGAAAGAAAGCGCGTTGAAAAGCATTTAGTTCATAGTAAGTTTATTAAAGTTAAGCTTTACTGGTTATTTTTTTTAATATTTGATTCCATTTGAAGCTAATTATGCTCTTGAAGTCTCTGATACCGAGGATGCTGAAAAGGATATTTCAGCAAAAGATATGAATGAATGCGAAGATACAGACGGAAGTAATATTAATTTACTACCGAAAAAGGCAAATCGCGGAAAAATTAATTTTATTGATGATAGAATGCTTGCATGCATGGACAAATGTAACCTCTCAACAAGAGTTGCCATGCATTTGGTGAGTGCAACGGTTGCTGCCTTCATAAATACCATGCAAAATGTTAAAGGAACACCGTCAATAAAAATGGAAGATTTAATTCTTAATCGAACAACATTACATTCGATGAGGAGAGATTATCGTCGCAGACAAGCTCAAGAGATTATTAATGGACTCAATGCAATGGTTTTACTGAATATGTTTATAAGATTTTAGATTCTTGACCTTTCTTTTTGCTTGTTTGTAGATTCCCGACGTTTTTGTCCTTCACTGGGATGGCAAGTTGCTTGCAGAAATCCGAGGCACAGAAAAGAAAGATAGATTGTGTCTCGTTGTCACAGGAGAAAATATGGAAAAACTGCTGGGGATACCAAAAATTGAAAGTTCAACGGGAGATGCAATAGCTGCAGAAATACATAATTTTTTGTGCAAGTGGAAGCTCGATGATTTAGTGGAAATTGTATCATTCGATACAACAGCTGCTAATACGGGAGTTAATAATGGAGCAGCGTTCTTGCTTGAAAAAAGGTTGGACCGAAATCTACTTTTCTTTCCAGTCGCCACCATGTTAGTGAGTTGCTAGTCAAAGCAATGTTCGAACTAAATTTTGGCAAATCATCAGCACCGGAAGTTCCCTTATTCAATCGTTTCTCTAACAGCTGGAAAAACGTTAATTCTAAGTCATTCAAAAGTGGAATATCGGAAAATGAAGTTCGGAAAGTCTTTACAATAGCTGAAGTGGAAATATTTAAGAATTTTTGCCTAACTGCATTAAATAGTCACCACACTCGTGCCGATTATAAAGAATTACTACAACTATCGATGCTCTTTGTTGGGGAAGACGTACCAAATTTTTCACAAGTACGGTCACCTGGTGCAACATCACACGCAAGGTTTATGTCGAAGTGCCTATATTGCTTCAAAATGTTTCTGTTTCGCGAGCAATTCGTGTTAACGACTTCAGAGATAAAGAGTCTAAGAAGCGTTTGTTTTTTTTTAACCTGCATCTACGTTCCATATTGGTTTCGATGTGTGGATCCAATAGCTGCTCCACAAAATGACCTTAAGCTCATTCAAGATGTGATTGTATATTTCGATAAGAATGTATCCAGTGCCTTTTTACATAAAATTAAAAATCATTTATGGTATTTGTCGGAAGAGGCGGTTGGCCTTTCATTTTTTGATGATCAAATTCCTTCACATATTAAGCGAAAAATGGTGGAAGCAATTACTAGCGATAACCAGAAGGAAGATGCTGTTCCAAAGAGAGTTGTTGCAAAAATGTCAGAAATAATGCTTTACGGCAGCAAGAATATAAATGATTTTATTTCATCAAGAACTAAAACATTCTTTACCCGCTTAGGTATTGAAACAAGATTTTTGGAATCAGATCCTTCAACATGGCAAGAAAGTGAAGACTATATAGCGGGAAAACGAATTTGTCAGCATTTGTCTGTAGTTAATGACGCTGCAGAGAGAGCATTGAAATTGATTACAGACTACAACAGATCGCTTACTTATAATGAAGAAGACAAACAGTACTTACTGCAAGTTGTTGAGCACTACAGGCAATTGTATCCGTCTTACACCAAAACATATCTCATTAAATAGACAATCTAATTCTTTAATTAAAATTTTTCTAAATTAAAATAAATTATATAAATAAAGTTAAATTATATACATATTAAGTATATACATATTAAATTAAATTAAATTATATAAATTGGAAACAAAAAAAAATTTTGTAAAAATTGTGATTTTTTGAAATTGTCCATACTTTGGGATCAAATGGGCACGGTTAGGCATCATCGGATCGGGTTAAAAAATTACACCTCTCATTAAATAGACAATCTAATTCTTTAATTAAAATTTTATTAAATTAAAATAAATTATATAAATAAAGTTAAATTATATACATATTAAGTATATACATATTAAATTAAATTAAATTATATATTGTAAATTGGAAACAAAAAAAAATTTTGTAAAAATTGTGATTTTTTGTAATTGTCCATACTTTGGGATCAAATGGGCACGGTTAGGCATCATCGGATCGGGTTAAAAAATTACACCGTTTTTCATTACTCCTAACCTCATGTTTTAAGACCCGAAAATTTATGAATTTCCAAAGTTACGGCCAGTCTAATAAGCATTTATTTCATATAACTCAAATTTAACCAATTCTTGATGCGTTTGCATTTCCGGTGTTGTTGACCGGTTAGCTTCTTGCCTTTGGTGGCTTTTCCAGTGGTTGTCGGGTTGGTGTTGTTGTAGCCGTTGAGGTTGCGATTGCAGCCGTAACTCATCGCCCCCTAGAGCTATGCTGCAAGCAGTCACCGAAGTAAACGTAGTCCCCTGTCAGCTGTTACGGTCAAACTAATGAGGACCTCATGTAAATGAAAAATTACTTCCCTTCCGTATCGTAGATTTTATAGCAAGATTTTTGAAATTCCTCTCAGGATTGCTCTCTCACCACACAGTGTTGCCAAACAGTACATTTCGAAATCATTTACAAAATAAACTTGGAAAAATTTTAATTTTTGTTAAAATAACTTAAAGACAATGTTGAATAATGTTAATTATAGATAAATGAACTATTTGCATATGTTGGTTTTTTGGATTTGATTTATTAAACAATGAAAAATTGTAACTGATAACGCGGATGTGTGAAAAAGTTTGTAAGCAAAAATATCAATGGGAACATTGTGTAGATACAACAGAACACACACGCATACAAACCGATGTATTGTGTAAATATGTAACTAAAAGAACGCAGTTGTTCTCTCTTTGCTCAATTTTGTGCTCTCTAGGGGCTGCGGTAAGGGACTACGAACGTCGGTGATTGTTTGCAGCATAAAGCTAAGGCCACGAATATGTGAAAAGCGGCGGAAGCGTTGAAAAAATAACTCGGTAAATATTTGCCGTTGGTTTTATTTATGACATATGTGATGATGAGGATGAACACAATCCCAAAGGTGGATATTATGACTAACATTGCGTTGTTATTGTGGCTTATTAGTGGAGCGGTACAGGTAGAATTCGTGGCGTGTTGGGTGTATTGCGATGACATGCAGTAGTACTGACCTTTTATTGAGCAATTTATATCAAATAACTGAATGTTGTTTTTAGTATATGTTATAAATATATATCTTATTTGATTAATTCAATATTGAAAATAATATGTAAATTATTAAAGCAGCTCGTATATTTGTTCTTTGGACTAAAATTGATTGCTTTTTAATTTGTTCATGTACTTAATCTATTTCTGTATTACTTAATATCAATTTCGGTATTATTTTTATATACATATATGTATATATAATTGGCGCGTACACCCTTTTTGGGTGTTTGGCCGAGCTCCTCCTCCTATTTGTGGTGCGCGTGTTGATTTTGCTCCCCAAATGGAGGGACCTACAGTTTTAAGCCGATTCCGAATGGCAAATATTTTTTTTATGAGAAGCTTTTTCATGGCAGAAATACACTCGCTATTAGAAAAATGTTTTTCTAAATTTTGGTGTTTCACCGAGTTTCGAACCTACGGCCTCTCTGTGAATTCCGATTGGTAGTCACGCACCAACCCATTCGGCTACGGCGGCCGGTATTATGTTTAGTCTTGCTAAAATAATTGATTCAGCGATGTTGGACAAGTGATTATTCAAAAGATCTATGGTGTAGTTTATTTGGTTAATATATTGGAGTTCTAAAAATATTTTGTCTTCTTTTGATATACTATTCATTAGCTTTTTAAGTTATAACTCAATTTTATTCTATTTCTTTTATCTAGATCTACGAAGCTGACCATGTATAAAACTCTTATACGACCAATTTTGACATATGGTTGCGAGGTGTGGACTATGAAAAGTAATGACAGTGGGCTTATTGCTAACTTCGAAAGGAAAATTTTAAGGAAAGTGTTCGGACCAATTAAAAATGAAGATGGCAGCTACAGAATCAGGTACAACTCGGAATTGAACGAACTTATCCAAGACGTGACAGTTATGCGTTTTGTAAATGCGCAGCGTATTCGGTGGCTTGGTCACGTGCTCCGAATGCCTGATTAATCCGCTGTAAGGAAAGCCATGACTGGAAAGATAATTGGTGCGAAGGCGAAGGGAAGACCGAGAAACCGATGGATATACCCAGTAGGAAGCGATCTCACAGCAATGGGAATTCGCAACACTTTAGAGGAGTTTTGTGAAGGAAGCTTTAACGCACCCCGCGTTGTAATGCTGTGAATGATGATGAACTCAATTTTATCTTGTTCTGTGTTAAAGTTACTAGTAACATTAAGTAGTGTATTTTGCATAGCATTCTTAAATTTGCGTTGATATTAGAAACACCAAAATTAAGAAAAACATTTTCCTAACAGCGGTCGCCCCTGGGTGTGTTTGATTGAATGTTTTCAATTTGCCTGCCAGACTGTTTTTTTTAAGACTTTCCGTTCAGACTACGCTTTACAGTTGTATTGTTTTGTTACTCACGTATTACTTGCAATGATTAAAATAGTGCAAAAATCTTAATTTTCAAGGAAAGGTTTATATTATCAGATGCATAACACAACAACCCAATTAATTTATTTTTCTAGGAATTAGTTTAACAAGTACCTGGCTGAACATTACTCTATCAAACGAGTCGCATCCTCGTACATACTATTTTTTTGATGTCTATATTAGTTTAAAATAAAACATTTTAGTGGAAACATAATTAGTAGTTAATATTTCACATTTATGTGACAAGTTTGAATGCAATTATAAAGGGATATTACGGTGAACTTTGTTAAAGCATGACAAACTTAAGTGTCGTTTATCCTTACAAATTTCGCAGAATATTGCAACTTTTATACGCGTAGTACAGTTTCTTGCAGATTGGGAACCTAAATTTCAGTGGCAATAAGAGAACTGTTCTCAGAGTAAACTGTCTGGAAGGGAACGTGTTAAAACAAGTTGCGATAAAAGAAATTGACCGCCACGCCACGATTAAATTAACGCATCAGCAATAGTTTAAGATGCCCATAATTTACTGCATAATGAATTTAAACAAAAATCTTCATTTTACAATAATGGGGCGTACCCACGCGGCGTGGCGGTCAATTTTTCTTATTGCAATTTGTTTTAACACGTTCCCTGCCAGACATTTTACTCTGTGGTTATGGAAATGGAGATTGCATCGTTAGCATCCATATTGCCTGTTACGAATTTAATTGCAGTGCCTAAGCTATTGATAAGATCACGTTTAGATCTATTGAGTGGTAACAATTAGGGAGTTCACAATATGTACTATTTGTCGTATTTCTTTAATAATGCTATTGTATTAGCACAGTTGTAAAGTTGTTGTCTTTGTTTAACATGTACAAATACTGCTATTTCAATACAACTTTGAAAGGTATGTTTGGTGTGCTAATATATTTGTCTATGCTATACGATCAGCTGATTTGGTATACCATCACAATTCGTGCAAAAGCAAAATCGGAATTATAATGGAATTAGAGCAAAACAATAAAGTAAGTAATATCTTTTTAAATGCGAACTCATTTCGCTTTTTAAACACTTTTTTTATTCCAGGACAGAGGCAAGCGCACTCGCAGCAACACAACTCGGAGATGGACGGCGGCAGAAGAGAAGTCTCTTATCGAATTTTTATTGGAAAATCGGCGACTTGAGGTTTGTTTTTGTTTGCATAGAAGTAAAATAAAATTATGTACGTGCATACGTTTATTTTGCAGAAGCCGTCCGCTCAAGTTTATTATAAGGGTTTTGCGAGGAGAAGAATATTACAATGGAATGGAAGCTGGTGCGTGCAAAAGTGCGGAACATGAGATCGAGCTACAACAAAGCCAAAACATGGGAGGGATCAACGGGAGCAAGGAGCATGAACGGCGATACCATTAAAGGTATGTAGGTTCCTAAAATATTTCTTTGCCGATTAATTTCAATAGCCAAAATTTTTTTCCAAGGAACTTTGCTAAAAATGTGCTCATTTTTTTACGAGCTGGATGACATTTTTGGAAGCCGGCTTTGCGAATCTTCCGTTACCGATGACACAATGGCAAATTTAATTGAAGAGGGCCAAATAATTGAAACCGAATCGCAAAGGCTGGTACAGATTACGGAAAGCCCTCATATTCCAGTAGGCACTTCTAGCTCTCAGAGTCCGGTTTGCACGTTGACTCCAACAACAGACATGAGCTGCAAAGGTATATACAGCCGGACAGCAGCTTCGGACATTATTAAGGTATTAGCTGAAGTAATGACATTCAAGAAGGCGAAATTGGAGGCAGAAACTATAGCAAGAGATAAGGCATTGCTCATAAGGGAAAACAAATTCACCCTTAAGCAAAAGGAGTTTGAGCTAAAGGAAAGGCAGGCACGAAATGAAGAAAGTTTTAAAGAAAAGCAACTCCAAAGCCAAGAAAAATTGAAAATTCTTTAACTTGAAATGCAAGGGCGTTTGGCTATGGAGGAATCTAAATTCAAGTATAAATGAAAAACTTCATGAAATCATGTCCTCATATATGTACGTATGAAAATATTTTTGAGTTTAACTCTTTTTATTAATAAAAAACACACAACTGATTCAAAACTATAAGCAGGCCTGTTAAAAAAATTTTATATTGAAGTGCAAATCGCAATACATATACAAAATTATATGTGCACAGAAACTTTTTTAAATTGAAAAAAAAAAAATTATTTTAAAAGTTCAAAGAATTTTGATGGTCCCCTTTAATAATATATTTTAAATTAAAATTTTTTTCAGTGCTATAATATTTTTGAAAATTTTTTTGTTGTTAATTTGTTAATGCAAATTTGAATATCATACCAAAGTGCCTTGGCTTTTTGTTTGCACTTTCATATGAAATTCAGGCACTTTCATATGAATCGAATTTATATGTAAGGTCAAATGGGAGTGCTATGAAAATTCTGTTTTTATATTCAAAGTGTGAATTTGTATCTGTGCTTATTCTTCAGGGCAAAACAAAAACAAAAGTGCTAAAAGTGTATATGGGCTGAACAGCTCTGCTATAAGTAAAAATATTTGGAGTAACTAGATTTTATTGACATGGTGGAGGAGTTTGATAGTAGCAATAATTACTGGGTTGATTTTGAATAAAGTTTAATAAACTATCCCTAAGGGTCGTTAATGGTAATAAGTTGGTAGTTGGCTCTAAACTGCATTCTTGATCCTCATTGTTGAAGTTTTTGAAAATATTGTGTAAAATAGCATCATTGCAATCTCTTTTGTTTTGCAATGTGTGCAATCTGAACTTGAGTTCTTTCAGGCTTGGGAATTTTTCTTTCACAGCCCCGAAACAATTTTCAATTCGCACGCGATATTTTGAGAAGTATTTGTTAAAGTTTTCTCTCTCCTCTCCAGTGTATTCTGTACTATTTAGGCGGAATGGGGTCAGTAGATATGATTTCAGTGGATATGCACTATCACCAGCAATCCATTGCGATGTCGACAAAAATCTGTGTGGGTGTTTTGAGAGCAAGGAGTCCGAAAACATTTTTGCATCGTGGACACTACCCGGGTAACCTAGTATAGCTTGCCTTATGCGTAAGCGATAATCACAAATTACTTGAATTTTGATAGAGTACTGGCGCTTACAGGAAAAGAAGATCTCATGATGCATAACCGGTGCTTCGGCCAATTTAATTTCGGAGTCATCAATGTATCCAACACATCCAGGCATTTCTTTTTCTGTGGCTGCAACCAACTTTAAACGCTCTCTTTCATTGGGCCAGAATAAAAATCTACCCTTTAAATTGAGTATGGCTGAAAAAACTCGCCTGGTTACGATTTGAATGGTATCGCCATCTCCAACACCAAATAAGGATGCCACTTTACGGATCGAAAGTCCTTCACCCGAAGATCCCAAGCTTTAAAGTACGATTTTAAGCTGAAGTTCAATCGGAAGCTGTATTGCGTTGTTATCACTCCGAAACACATTATCATCTTTTACTAAGATTAAAAGGTGGTCAAACTCCATTTAGTTTACCCGCAGCATTTGGCAAAATCTATTTTCATCTAAATGCTCGAATACATTCAGCTTCCATTGGTTTGACTTAAGAATTCCTAAATGGACACCTCAGCGATTGTTTAGCAATATCAGCATATTCAGTCTGAAACTTTCATCTATATCTTCCTGCTCGTCTTCATCACCTACAATCAACACGTAAAAAGAGCACAAATTAAGTGTTGGATTACTTACTCTCGTCCACAATGATGACGTCGTGTGTATATTTTTGACAAATCGCTGCTATTATTTTACTTTTTTCGCTCCTCCTAGGCATTTTTATGTTTATATTTATATTTCGTATTATTTTCACTTCTGCTAAGCAGCTGATTGATTGGGTGAATAGCACGCACAATAGTACATCAAATAGCAAAGGATGTTCACACGTTCGACTATACAACTGTGCTATTTCAATAGCAGAAGGGAGAAATAGCATCAATAGTACACTTTGTGAACTCCCTAAATGTGTGTATTTTGTTTTCGAGTTCTGTGAGTTTTAGTTTAGTTAGTGTTGTAAATACCAATAGTGGCCCCATGAAGTTTTTTTGTCAATAGTAGAGTGTATTTTGCTTGCGTTTTTTATGTATTCCTCGAGGATCATGATATGTATAAAATTATTATAGTTAGTAATTATTCTTGTTGTTGGGGAAATATGTGTTGTATTATGTTCGTTTTTTTGAAGTTTATGTAATCTTTTATGTTTTGATTTATGAAATTTCTTGTCTTTTGTAGTAATTATTATTGTGTTTTGCCTTATGTTTTGAGATTCTCGGTGTTATTTCTTTACGTCTTACCTCTCTTCTAAACTTGTTTCGTTTTCTAAATTTTCTGGTTCAAATCCATCTTTGTTCAGTTTATCTATTAATCGGTGATCGAAGATGCGCCACGGTCCGGAAGGCCTGTCGTCAAAAATTGCGATAAAATCGCTGAATTGATCGAAAGAGACCAGCATAGTAGCAGCCGTAGCATCGGCCAAGAGCTGGCGATGAAAAGTGGGTCACTTACGACAACGTGAAGCGCAAACGGTCCTGGTTGAAAAGCGATGAAGCTGCCCAGACGGTGGCCAAGCCTGGATTGACGGTCAGGAAGGTTCTTCTGTGTGTTGGGTGGGATTGGCAGGGAATCATCCACTATGAGCTGCTCCCCTATGGCCAAACGCTCAATTCGGACCTGTACTGCCAACAGCTGGACCGCTTGAATGCAGCACTCATGCAGAAGAGGCCATCTTTGATCAAGAGAGGCCGAATTGTCTTCCATCAGGATAACGCCAGGCCACACACATCTTTGGTGACGCGCCAGAAGCTCCGGGAGCTCGGATGGGAGGTTCTTTTGCATCCACCGTATAGTCCGGATCTCGCACCAAGTGATTACCACCTATTTCTGTCCATGGCGAACGAGCTTGGTAGTCGGAAGTTGTCCACAAGAGAGTCCTGTGAAAATTGGCTCTCCGAGTTTTTTGACAATAGGGAATCGAGCTTCCATAAGAGGCGCATTATGAAGTTGGCATCTCGTTGGGAACTCGTCATCGAACAAAACGGCACATATTTGACTTAAATCGCATTATTATAACCAATTTTATGAACAATTGAAAATTCAATAAAAATACCGGAAGACTTTTTTGACAACCTAGAATTAAAGCGGAGCTAATTTAGTTGCGCAGTATATTGAATGATTTATATTATGAGTGTTTCATTTAATATATCGTCATGGCTTTCACTTTGATTGTTTTCTTTTCTACTTGTTGCCACGCAGCTATATACCTATTTCAGTAAGAGTGGAGTGAAGTCTTTCAACTGGAGCATTACTTGTGCTTTGTTGGAATGAAGTGATGTGCAATTCAATTTGAAATTGACGACAAAAATCTTTGAAAATGTTTGCCGTAAATTCTGATCCTTCATCTGGGAATATTTTCCGTGGTATGCCATATAGGCAGATGAAATTTTTTAAAGATTTTATTACGCAATTTCGGGAACGTAGGGTATATCCTGTAGCAAATTTTGAATTTTGTCATTTATTGTGAGGATTTGTTCGTTATTTGTGCTACAGACGTCCATGTGAAGGATATGCAGGGGTTTTTCGGGTGTTTCTGGTTGTTGGTAAATAGGTTTCGGGGGATTTCTATCGTTTTTCAGAGTTTGGCATTTGTCGCAGTTATTTATTGTTTGAATAGTTTTACTTTTCATGAATGGTAAATTGAATTTTCTCTTAAGGTGGGGATGGGTTTCGTTTATACACCGATGGTTATTGTTCTGATGGTAATTTCTTATTATTTCTTCCTGCTCGTCAGTATTTGTTATGTCTTTTAATAAATCTTTACAATGCAACAGTTTAAATAACTTACTGTTTGAAAAAATGTTTGAATATACTGTTTGTATGTTATTATGCGGTAAGTGACTTCGTTGGTAAATATAGCTAATACCCTGTGTGGATTGAGGAATTTTTTGAAAATTGTATTGTAGTTCTTATTTCTTTAGTGAATACTGGTTTTCTGAATATACTTCTTAATTGGTGCGATAACCGCTTATGCGATTTTGGCCGAGCTTAATAAAGCGCGCCAGTCGTTTCTTTCTCGTGCTAACCGGCGCCAGTTGGACACACCAAGTGAAGCCAAGTTCTTCTCCACCTGATCTTTCCAATGCAGAGGAGGCCTTCCTCTTCCTCTGCTACCACCAGCTTGTACCGCATCGAATACTTTTAAAGCCGGAGCGTATGTATCCATTCGGTCGACATGACCCAGCCAAAGTAGCCGCTGGATCTTTATTCGCTGCGCTATGTCTATGTCGTCGTAAAGCTCATACAGCTCATCGTTCCATCGTCTGCGATATTCGCCGTTGCCAACGTGCAAAGGTCCAAAAATCTTACGCAGAATCTTTCTCTCGAACACTCCAAGCATCGCTTCATAGGATGTTGTCATCGTCCAAGCTTCTGCGCCATACGTTAGGACGGGCATGATGAGAATATTGTAGAGTGTTAGTTTTGTTCGTCGAGAGAGGACTTTACTACTCAGTTGCCTACTTAGTCCAAAGTAGCACTTGTTGGCAAGAGAGATTCTACGTTGGATTTCCAGGCTGACATTATTATAGGTGTTAATGCTAGTTCCTAAATATACGAAGTCTTTTACAACCTCGAAATTATAATTGTCAACAGTGACGTGGGTACCGATACGCGAGTGCGCCGACTGTTTGTTTGAAGACAGGAGGTACTTCGTTTTGTCCTCGTTCACCACCAGACCCATTCGCTTTGCCTCTTTATTTGGAAAAGGCAGAACTAACAGCGCGGTTGTTAAGGCCGATGATGTCGATATCATAGGCATACGCAAACAATTGTACGTTCTTATAAAAAATTGTGCCTGAGCGATTAAGTTCTGCGGCTCGTACGATGCTCTCCAACATCAGGTTAAAGAAGTCACACGACAGCGAGTCACCCTGTCTGAAACCTCGTTTGGTATCAAATAGCTCAGAGACGTCCTTCCCAATTCTGACGGCGCTGCTGGTGTTGAGCAACGTCATCTTGCAAAGCCGTATTAGTTTTGCGGTGATACCAAATCCAGACATCGCGGCATACAGATAACTCCTTTTCGTTCTGACGAGTGCAGTTTTGAAATCGACGAAAAGATGGTGTGTGTCGATTCTCCTTTCGTGGGTCTTTTCCAAGATTTGGCATATTGTAAATATTTGGTCGATGGTAGACTTTCCAGGTCTAAAGCCACACTGATAAGGTCCAATCAGTTGGTTGACGGTTGGCTTCAGCCTTTCCCACAATATGCTCGCTAGAACCTTATAGGCGATTAGAAGACTAATCACGCGGTAATTGGCACGGATTGCAGGATCCCCCTTCTTATGGATTGGGCAGAGCACACTTAGATTCCAATCGGAAGGCATGCTTTCATCCGACCATATTTTGCATAGGAGCTGATGCATACATCTTACCAGCTCCTCGCCCCCATCTTTGAATAGCTCAGCCGGCAGTCCGTCGGCGACCGCGGATTTGTTGTTCTTTAGACGCGTTATCGCTATTCTCACCTCGTCATGGTCGGGTAGCGGAACGTCAATTCTGTCGTCGTCGATTGGGGTATCGGGATCTTCACATTCTCTGTGACATGCACAGCTTTCACTCTTTAACAGGTTCGAGAAGTGTTCCCTCCATAATTTAAGATTGCGCTGGATGTCAGTCACCAGTTCGCCGTCTTTGTTCTTACAGGAAAACGCCCCGGTCTTAAAACCTTCCGTAGCCGCCGAACTTTCTGATAGAATTTTCGGGCGTTGTTCCTGTTGGCCAGCATCTCAAGCTGCTCGCCCTCATGTATTTCGGCCTCTCGTTTCTTCTTTCGGATAATATGTCTCTCTTCCTTTTTTAGCTCTCTGTAGCGATCCCACATGGCTCGCGTTGCGCCCAATCGTAGCGTGGCTCTATAGGCGGCATCCTTTCTTTCTGCGGCAGCATGACGTTCCTCGTCGTACCATTTGTTTTTTCGGGCTCGCCGGAATCCGATTTCTTCTTCGGCGGCGGTACTTAGAGAACGAGAAATGTTGCGCCATTGTTCGTGCATGGCGGTTTGTTGGGCAGTACTCTCTGAGAGCAGGAGTGAGAGTCGAGTGGCGAATCTTCTGGCTGTCTGTTGTGATTGCAGCTTTTCGATGTCGAACATTCTTTGCGTAGTTAATATAGATGGACGCTTTTCGCTGCACAGAGGCGTGTGCGCAGTTTGGCTGCAACAAGGTAATGATCCGAGTCGATGTTGGGTGAAGCGAGTCCTCCATCTATCACAACATGATCGATCTGGTTTGGGGTTTTTCGATCAGGAGACAGCCAGGTAGCTTGGTGTATATTTTTATGCTGGAATCTGGTGCTGCAGACTACCATGTTTCGGGCCCCGGCGAAGTCGATCAGCCTCTGTCCGTTACCGGATGATTCGTTGTGCAGGCTGAATTTTCCAACTGTGGGACCAAAAATTCCCTCCTTGCCCACCCTGGCGTTGAAGTCGCCAAGCACGATTTTTATGTCGTGGCGGGGCGCTCATAGCAACGTTCCAGGCGCTCATAGAAGGAATCTTTGGTCGCATCGTCCTTCTCTTCCGTCGGGGCGTGGGTGCAAATTAGCGGTATCTTAAAAAAACGGGCTTTGATGCGGATTGTTGCTAAACGCTCGTCCACCGGAGTGAACGACAGTACTTGGCGACGAAATCTCTCTCCCACAACAAATTTGACACCGAATTTGCGCTCCTTTACCTGGCAGCTGTAGTAGACGTCGCAAGGTCCTATGGTTTGCTTGCCTTTCCCCGTCCATGGCATCTCTTGAATGGCAGTGATGTCAGCTTTTACTCTCACGAGGACATCAACCAGCCGGGCAGAGGCACCTTCCGCATTAAGGGACCGGACATTCCAGGTACATGCCCTCAAATCGTATTCCTTATTTCGTTTGTGGGGTCGTCATCAGTGTTGGAAGTTCTCATCCGAGGCTTTGTGTATGTTTTCATTGGGGGGGATTTTTAAGTGACGGGTCCCAAACCCAACGCACAACCAGCTATCCTGGAATGCTTCGCCTTATCACGTTAGCTCAGTCCCGAACGGGTGTTCGGAAGCTACCCAGAGGATACGTGGGCTAGTCCCTAGCCACTCCCAAGTGAATGGCGATCAGTAACTTTCCCCATTTGCGTGGACTTCTACACATGGAACCATCCTCCAGTTCTTATTTCTTTAGTGAATACTGGTTTTCTGAATATACGCTGTTGTTTATTTTTGAAAGGCATTTGTGTTAATATTTCCTCTGCTGAATGGTTTGTGCTACTAGAGGTGCCTTGATTAGAGAGTGTTTATGTTTATGTCTACTGCGGTTTTGTACTGTATTCATGAATACCAATTCGTTTTCGTGCATCATGCTCCACAGCTTGATTATATAACTCTTCAACACGAATGTTAAAAAATCCTAGCCATTCTGGTTAATAATTGTATGTTTGGTGATCTAGTCCCAACTCTATTAACTCATCTTTACGCCGTTTTCAAAACATTTGTCATTATTGAACATAACCTGGAGGTGGTTTGGGATCAGTTCGATAGATTTGAAGTAAATCATTTAATTCCATAACTTTCTGATCAACAGAGCGTTGATATGCTTGCCATACGTCATTCTCTCGTAATGAAGAAAGCGATTTACATTGTTAGTTCAATTCAATTGTGAAATAAATCGAGGAGGAGAATGAGGCGACTTAGATATTTCGAAAATTGGTTGCCATGAAGGATTTGGTTTTTTACAAATATTTTTGAAAAAGCTGTCTGCTATAAGCTTAAGAGTATCAATATCTGGTGTTTCAACTCCAGATGCTATTACATTATTATGACTTTGTAATAAAGAATTGAACGCTGGTGTTTCATATCCAGTGTCTACAATTAAAATTAACTTGTTTTCGATTTGTAGTATTTTGGTTTCTAAACTAAGTTGCATTCACACGTATTCCAAATGAAATGGTTTTAGAAATACTCCTAAAGGGTATCAGGTGTTTATAAATATCCAATATCAAGGTATCGACCACCTTTGAATAAATAATGTGTGTAAGAGTCGGACCGCTTTGTTCAGAAGCATGGCAACTTGAAAATACTTTTGATAATATCTCATATCGATTTACAGTCTGTGTCAAAAAAGGAACCGCCATTATTCATGAAGTGTAAAAGATATGCATATATTTAAATTTTTTTTGCATGATTGTACTCGTATGAACAAAACTACAAGTTTCAATTACTCAATAAGCCGTCTAGTCTTCATCGCTGTCGAGTAAGGCCTGGCATCTTCTTAAGGCTTTGAACCAGCTTTTCTGAGTAGCTCATCGACAAACAGGACTAAATTTTGCGAACTTGACGCACGAGTTGTTTTAAATCATTGACTGGTTTTCCGGCATGATGCGTTTTCATAGTTCCCCACACATTTTCAATGGGGCTGTCGTCTAGGGACTTGGAAGGCTAGTCCAATACTGTGACGCCATTTTCTTGTTTTGTTGTCTCTTAATGTGTTTTTCTGAGAGCAGTGGTTTTGTGAGAGCAGTGGTTTTGATGATGATGTGGGATGATGATATGTTCGCCTCATTTAGTCGACGATCGATGGTGTTGATACTCATATCTATTCCCTTTTTAGCAAGAACTGATCGTGCTTGGCGTAGTCACAAAGAAGGGTCCCGCTTAAAAAGTTGAACTATCACTTATCCTGCTTTTTTGTCGTCACTCGCTTCAAGCCGCGCTCAGAAAACTCATCAACATTTTTGTACACCTTATACCGCTGATTCCACATCAGAACAAACTTTTTTGATTTTTAATTACCTTTGCAGCCGCGGCGTAAAATAATTTCGGCCCTTTCGAATGCGTGCATAAAAATACCGCCTCGAAACGCTTCGGGTACTTCTCACTCATTTTTGTTTGGTTGCGTTTACGGGAAAGTTTTGAACGATACTAACCTGAGTTAGCACTGGCATCGTAGCCCTTGAGTGGGACTATTACGGAGTAAACAGCAGAGCGAAATATATGTTGAAGTTACAAGAAAAACCGGTTCTTTTCTTCTGACACGGACTATATATTTAACTCGTTTTCAAGACATTGATATGGTAAATCACGTTCATGCTGCTGCTCAACCGCAATCGCTAACATATATGAGTGTCATAACTTTGTAAATTTCATTGGGTAGGATATTATGTGTATATTGGTGAAATTTAAGGCGTTGATTGTAACCAAGTAAGTGATTTTGTATGCCTAATTCATCGTTAATAACCTCACAAAGGCCGCATTCGTATTTCGGTTGGCTACAATTTGGTTTATTAATTTTAACAACATATTCTAATCTTACTAAGCCTTGAAGTTCATCATCAAGCAGATTGCAGCTAAATATTTTGGCGGAAAATACTGGTTTACTGGGATGTCAAGCTGCGAAACATGTGTCTTCTTTGTTTTCAATTTTTGTCGGTAGTATAGTGATATTTGATTGATATTTAGATTTTCGATCATCTGTGTTGGATGTCTTTATATGATAGTTTTATCCGCTTTCTTTGTATGCATAGCAACGGGATATAGGACCATTTTAATTTTTTTATTAGGTGGTTCGTTATCGTCAAAAACTTGTAACTCCTTCACACAGTCAGGTAGTCTACGATGCGTCATTCCAAGGAATATGAGTTACGAGACTTTTTATAATTTTCCTAGATTCTGGTCTAATAGTCTCGCCCGTAACGTTCATGTTAGAGTTAAGGAGAGCTGGAACCATGTTTCGTCCCTCTTGTTGGAGTATATTACTCAGAATCCTTGTTAATCTGTCCCATCTGGATGCGCTTGCATTTGAAGAGGAAGGAACAGATTGTGGAGTAGGGACGTTTAGCACAGGAGGTCTAACTAGGTTGGGTGTTTGGCCGAGCTCCTCCTCCTATTTGTGGAGTGCGTCTGGATGTTGTTCCACGACACCGAACAGCAGATATTTTTTAAGAGGAGCTTTTTCATGGCGGAAATACTCTCGGATGTTTGCCATTGCCTGCGGGGGGTGACCGCTATTAAACTTAAATTTTCTTAATTTATTTGTGCAAAAAAGTTCCTTTTTTCGCGATTTTGACAAGCCTGACGTCAGGCTCTTTACCAATACAAAACTAATAAACATAAGTAAGAGGACTTGCATGTTTGTGAAAATTAAGTGAATGGCTTAGTCATATCGCGATTTGTAACATTTTAACTAAATAAACTTATGAAAACGAAGTGCCGCGAGCGTTTGTATGCGAGTGACATCGTGGCAAAATGTGTGCGGGTATAATTTATTGTGTTTCGTAGTTTCTACAGCTTTCGCCCACTCTTCTGCTGCAAACAATCACCGACGTAGACGCAGTCCCCTGTCGTCTGTTCCGATCAAACTAATGAGAACCCCATGTAAATGTAGAAACAGTACATTTCGAAATCATTAACAAAATAAACTTGGAAACACTTTAATTTTTGTTAAAATAACTTAAAAATATTGTTGAATAATGTTAATTACACTAGTCTACAAGGAAAAGTATCCGAAATAATTTAAACTAATATCTGCTTCTCTGTCCATGCAAAATTCGGATTGATAACTAAAATTAATTTATTAGTTTGAGTTTTCGAGATATCCTAACCTAAAAGTGCAAAAAACCCCATTTTTGCCCATATTTGAGGTTATGTAGCCTTGCAGATGTTTTCTTTCACCAAAATTAAAGGATGGCATCTTTAAATACAATCCTTCTTTTTTCAAATGGCGTTTTGTTTGCTCAAATATCATTTTTTTTCGCAGAGATATCGCATTTTGAAATTTTCATGTTTCGAAATTTTCCTACACCTGAAAATCGATTAAGATAACATAGAGATGATATAGTCGCTTACTAATTTTCTTGGGTTTGAGGGCCTGAAATATATGGATTAATAGTATGTAAATTTGGAGTTTGTGGGAAAGCCTGCTTGCGGCATGATAGGGGTGGTTTCTAGGGGTTAGGGTTGTGTGTGACTCGGTACCCAAAGGTTAGATAGTGTAGGGGTGTGGTGAGTCAGCACACTTATGGTGTGAGACAAAATTTTAAGAAAAATAAGACTCAATTCAAGAAAATTAGTAATCGAATATATCATGTCTATGTTATCTTAATCGATTTTCAGGTGTAGGAAAATTTCGAAACATGAAAATTTCAAAATGCGATATCTCTGCGAAAAAAAATGATATTTGAGCAAACAAAACGCCATTTGAAAAAAGAAGGATTGTATTTAAAGATGCCATCCTTTAATTTTGGTGAAAGAAAACATCTGCAAGGCTACATAACCTCAAATATGGGCAAAAATGGGGTTTTTTGCACTTTTAGGTTAGGATATCTCGAAAACTCAAACCAATAGAGCAATTCTGAGGCCAGATTTGGATTCAGCGCATCATAAACCTTCGGAAATATATAGTCTGGTTTCTGGGTCTGAATGTTGGTTAAATTTTGTCGGCCTGTGTTATAGATTAATAAACTATTTGCATTTGGTGGTGTCTGGCTTTGGTTTATTAAACAATGAAAAATTGTAACTGATAACGTGGATGTGTGAAAAAAAGTGTAAGCAAAAATATCAATGGCAGCATTGCGTAGATGCAATCAAACACATACGCACATAAACTGATGTATTGTGTAAATATGTACCTAAAACAACGCAGTGGTTCTCTACGGGATGAGTTTTGCTAAATTTTGTGCTCTCTAGGAGATTTTGTGCTTTAAGGAGCCTGACAACACGGAGTATTCGGAAGGCGCAATCTTGTATTATATCATTCTGCCCGCGCATTTTGCATGTAGTACACATTCACAGACTCGTTCAATCATTCGTTGTTCAGATGGCAACGAAGCAACTTGAGTGAAGGCAGAATTGATTTTTTCGTTTGGCACCAACATCAGTCAGCTGATTGTTTCGAATTCGCTGAGAGTAGGTTAACGGTATGATGTTGGCCTTTGCAATTTGATCATCAAGATACAAAGCTTGCACACAATCACCTTTGAGTTGTTGGAAGCCAAGCAATAGCGGGCAAGAACATCACTTGGCGCATGCTCGAAGCATTGAGTACCCCTTCGGTCGGATGAAAGGAAGAGGCACGGAAAAAGTCCCAGACGCAAGAAACGACGTGTTTCCACGTGCTACAGACGGAAAACATATCGAAGCAATAGGGTAAATTTTTAACAGATTGCCGCGTGCACTAGTGCTGTACATAAGTTATTTTTGATATTAATTTATAGTTAATACAAAAAAAGTATAAGGCAGCTATACTTGCTACAGATTGAACTAAATTCAAAATATTGTAAATAAAACAACAATAAATGCAAATGCTCTGCATGAAGCAAAAAACAAATAATACAGAAATCAGATGATCTTCTGCAATCTGGCTTCTTTGGAAACTAAAATCATACACGAGAAGTGGCTGCTCTTATTCTTCTTCTTAATTGGCGCGATAACCGCTTACGCGATTTTGGCCGAGTTTAAAAAAGAGCGTCAGTCGTTTCTTTCTTGTGCTAACCGGCGCCAGTTCCACACATGAAGTGAAGCCAAGTCCATCTCCACCTGATCTTTCCAACGTAGAGGAGGCCTTCTTTTTCCCCTGCTACCACCAGCTGTCACCGCATCGAATATTTTCAGAGCCGGAGCGTTAGTCTCCATTCGGACGACACGACGCGCCAACGAATCCGCTGGATCTTATACACTGCACTTCGCCGTGTGCAAAAGTCCAAAAATCTTGCGCAGAATCTTTCTCTCAAACATTACAAGCGTCGCTTTCTCGGATGTTGTCATCTTCAACGCTTCTGCGCCATACGTTAGGCTGGGCATGATGAGAGCCCTGTAGAATGCTAGTTTTGTTTGTCGAGAGAGGACTTTACTACTCAGTTGCCTACTTAGTTCAAGGTAGCACTTGTTGGCAAGAACTATTCTGCGATGCATTTCCAGGCTGACATTGTTATCGATGTTAATGCTGGTTCCTAAATAAACGAAGTCTTTTACAACCTCGTAATTATAACTGTCAACAGTGACGTGGGCGCCGATACGCGAGTGCGCCTACTGTTTGTTTGATGACAGGAGGTACGTCGTTTTGTCCTCGTTCACCACTAGACCCATTCGCTTTGCCTCTTGATCCAGTTTGGAAAAGGCAGAACTAACAGCGCGGTTGTTGAGGCCCATGGTGTTAATATCAACGGCATACCGCCAAAAATTGTACGCTCTTACAAAAAATTGTGCCTGAGCGATTAAGTTCTGCGGCTCGTACGATGCACCCAACATGAGGTTGAAGAAGTCACACGACAGCGAGTCACCCTGTCAGAAACCTCGTATGGTATCAATTCTGCCGACGCTGCTGGTGTTGAGCAACGTCATCTTGCATAGCCATATTAGTTTTGCGTGGATACCAAATTCAGACATCGCGGCATACAGGAAACTCCTTTTCGTACTGACGAATGCAGTTTTGAATTCGACGAAAAGATGGTGTGTCGATTCTCCTTTCATGGATTTTTTCCAAGATTTGGCGTATTGTGAATATTAGGTCGATGGTAGACTTTCCTAAAGCCACACTCATACATCCAATAAATTTATTGACGATGGGCTCAGCCTTTCACTTAATACGCTCGCTAGAACTTTATAGGCGATATTTAGAAGACTAATGTCGCGGTATTTGGCACACTTCTTATGGATTGGACAGATCGCACTTAAATTCCAAGCCGCAGATATGCTTTTATCTGGCCAATATTTTGCATAGAAGCTGATGGATGCACCATACCAGCTCGTCACCCCCATCTTTGAATAGCTCAGCCGGCAGTCCGTCGGCGACCGCGGATTTGTTGTTCTTTAGACGCGTTATCGCTATTCTCACCTCGTCATGGTCGGGTAGCGGAACGTCAATTCCGTCGTCGTCGATTGGGGTATCGAGATCTTCACATTCTCTGTGACATGCACAGCTTTCACTCTTTAACAGGTTCGAGAAGTGTTCCCTCCATAATTTAAGATTGTTCTGTACGTCAGTCACCAGATCACCGTCTTTGCTCTTACAGGAAAACGCCCCGGTCTTAAAACCTTCTGTAAGCCGCCGAACTTTCTGATAGAATTTTCGGGCGTTGTTGCTATTGGCCAGCATCTCAAGCTCCTCGCACTCACGTATTTCGGCCTCTCGTTTCTTCTGTCGGATAATGCGTCTCTCTTCCTTTTTCAGCTCTCAGTAGCGATTTCACATGGCTCGCGTTGCGCCCGATGGCAGCGTGGCTCTATGGGTGGCATCCGTTCTTTCTGCGGCAGCATGACACTCCGCTTCGTGCCGGGCTCGCCGGAATCCGATTTCTTCTTCGGCGGCGGTACGTAGAGAACGAGAAATGTTGCTCCATTACTCATGCATGCCGGTTTGGTGGGCAGTACTCTCTGAGAGCAGGAATGAGAGTCGAGGAGCGAATCTTCTGGCGTGTCTTGCATCTATCATAACATAATCGATTGTTTCGCGTTTTGCGATCTGGAGAAATCAGTTAGCGTGGTGTATTTACTTATGATTGAATCTGGTGCTGCAGACTACCATGTTTGGGGCCCCGGCGAAATCGATCAGCCTCTGTCCGTTACCGGATGTTTGGTTGTGCCGATAGAATTTTCCGACTGTGGGACCAAAATTTGCCCACCCTGGCGTTGAAGTCGCCAAGTACGATTTTTATGTCGTGGCGGAGGCAGCGCTCATATAAGGAATCTTTGGTCGCATTGTCCTTCTCTTCCGTCGGGGCGTGGGCGCAAATAAGCTAGATGTTAAAAAATCGTTCAGTTTTTCAATTTCAATTTATTTGTTTTGTTTTGTACATAGTAAGACAAAGCCTTGTGGTAGTACATCTTCTTATTATTCTAGAATACGAGGATGGTATACATAAAAATACTACTTAATTTTAAAACTATTTTAACTATTAAACTTATAGACTAAAACTTAGAATACTAAGTGAGAAAAAGAGAAAGATGGCGGGAATGGGAGAACAGAAGAGCAATTAAAAGTTAGAGGTAGTTAGAAACTGCAGTTTTAAAACACCTTGCTTGGTTTATAAGCTTTATTGTAGTTGGTATAGAATTCCATAGTTTTATGGCACTAACAAAGAACATGCGCTCTGATTCCAAGTAAGTGTAAGTCGGATCAATCAGATACAATGTTCGGATGCACTGCCATTGTTTAATGTTTTTATACAGATACAATGGTTTCTGTGTGTATGTTAATTTATGCAGCAACATAAGAGAGCGTATTTTGAGATACGAGTCGAGGTTATGACCAAGAATATGTTTTGAGTAGATAGATATATGGTCATATTTCCTCTTTTCAAACACGAAACGCGCTGCATTATTTAAAGCGATTTACAATTTATGTTTCGAATTATTATCAAGCCTGCAATATACTCATTCAGCGTATGATACATGAGGAACAATGAGTGATTTAACAAGTTTTAATTTAGTTTGCCGTGACAGTAAGTAGGCAGTACAATATAGCTTTCAACGAATATTATATACCTTGTTTAAAACAAACTTTACATGGTCGAGGCATGATAATCTTGAATTTATTATGAAACCCGGTTAGTTACTATGTCATCAAAGTTAATAATTACTTCATTAAGCAATATTGGCGGCAAAGAACTAAGGTCATCCTTTGAATGTGAAATAGCAATCGCCTTCCCCTTTGACTCATTTAATTTCAAGTTGTTAGATTTGGACCAGTTAGAAATACGAGTGGTACGTCTTCATTAAGCCTTGCTATCAAATCTTCAATAAGACCTATTGGCCATGACAGGTAGATCTGGTTGTCATCAGCATAGAGATGAATCGACGAATTTTGGCAACAACAAAAATATCATTAATAAAAATGCAAAATAAAATTGGACGTAAAATAGAGTCCTGCGGCACACCTGATGTAATTGGTTTTAGGCTTGAGGAGCTATCACTACACTTAACTTGTAGTAGCCGATTCGAAAGGTAACTTTATATTAGTTGCAGAGAAAATGCTCCAAACTTAATGATTGCACAGTTTTCGCAGTAAAATGTTGTGATCAATAGTATCAAAAGCTTTTGAAAAATCGAGTAATACTAGCACTGTTAGGTAGTTTTTAGCATAAGAAGAGCGAACATCTTCAAACATTTTAAGCATAGCTGTGGAGCAACTATGCAGACTTCTGAAACCCGACTCACCGTCATCAGCATGCTCTCGTAGAGGAACTTTTACAGGTATGTCGAGTGGAGCCCTGTTAGATGCTAGAAAGTGAGTATTTATGATTTCTGGGTCCAAACTGTACACGGGCTTACCCTCTCCTGAGACACCTAAGGATGTAAGGTTTTTCCATAGGACTTTCGAAGGTAAACTATCATTGAACTCCCATTGTAGATATGCCCTTTTAGCATCTCAAGTGATTGCAGTTACTTTATATCTTGCTACACGATATTTTTGCCACGAGTGAGTGTTTTTATCATTTTTCCATTTCTTATATGCTTTACTACGCTCTCTAATTAAATATAATATCTCACGTGAAAACCATGCAACGGAACAAACCTCTTAAATAGATGGCTGACTAAAGCATTGAAATGTAGCAGTTTTTCATCCACTGTTGTGAATAACCGACACATATTCCAATTAAGCTCGGCATCCTCCTTATTTAAGAGATCATGTTGCATAAGTTTAAAGTCTCTAAAAAATAACTCCTTTACTTGATTGTGTCTGTTGAACTGGATGTTGTAGGATAAGAATATCTACTCGTGGTCAGAAACTCCAGCCATAGGAATCTGATCAATATGACTGACGTAAGCTCTGTCACTGACGCAAAATACATCCAAAAGACTTGGTTTGCACTGGGGTGCAAAGCGAGTAACATATATTTATTGATTAAGGAAGTTCCTAATGATTGGAAACTATCTATCAAACTCTTGGAGGAAAAATTATCACAAAGAAGGTCTGATCTGCAGATCTCTTTCCATTTAAAATTATTTTTAAAATATAAAGCAATGCCACCTTCACGAGTCTTCGTAGTCCTATCACATCTAATAATAGTGTAGTCGCACAGAGAATATAAGTTAACACCACACCTTACAAAACCTCGAATTGGACAATACCCCCATGGGTTAGTGGCACTGATAATACATCCGGTGAGTTCGTTATAACCGCTGACGCTGCATCAGCATTCCACGAACATTTACATGAAATTAGTAAATGTATCGATCAGCAACAATAACGAGTCAACAACAGTCAGCATATTGATGGTCAAAATAGGTGTAATGTAGAAGTAAGAAACATAATGTAATTAATCTTAAGTTTGATTCAGTTTAATAAAGTCAAGAGCGGACACAAGTCCGCTAGCTTTTTTTAAAAACAAAATTAATTTCATGAATTAATAACTGGCGCCCGATGAGGGACCGGTTTTAAAGTTCGCGAGTGAAGTGTTGTGCAAAAAAGAGTGCAATCACAAGGACGCGAACCGTGAGCCGGTGCAGCGTTGGAATCCGATAGGAAAGGAACGCTCGCTTCCAATAGTGCGACTTGGAGGTGCCCCAGTAGCGGAAATCAGCAAAGAGGAGTCACACCCCACCGCCGGGAAGTGTTAGAGTAAGAATATTAATATTAAGTAATATTGTATGTAAAATGTTGTAATGTATTGTAATGTAAAAAAAAAACAAAAATTTTTTCCGAAAACTTTTGAGTGTAACAAGAGAATACAAAATACAAATTCATTGAATTATTTAAAAAACCCCAAAAATATAAAGAGTGTTATAAAGAAAAAAATATATATAAATATTATAATAAAATCTGGCTTGTACAGCCAATAATATTATATAATTTAAATCTGCGATTCACCACCTAACGGGGGACCCTCCAGAGAACTGTTAAATAAAAACAAAAATTTTAAAAATAAAAAATTAATAAATAAGAAATAAAAATTCAATAATGTCTAACCCTAACAATCTCATCCGCCCCCTACGCTAAACGTACCCTCACCACCTCAGCCAACTGCCTCTTCTCCAAATTCATTCAACATGGACCAACTTACTTCTATAGTTACAGGACTGGTTAACAATATCATGAGTCAGGAAGGAAGAAATATGGTTCAGGCAGCATTAAACCCAAATGCAAGTTTTAGCAACATAACTGATGTGACTATAGACGCAAGGCACTTGAACAACATAACTGACCTTGACAAGATACCAGACGTGGTTAGGTGTCTGCGTGATTTTTCAGGAAATCCAGGAGAATATAACTCTTGGAAAAAGAGTGTAGATCGCATTCTTCAGATCTACGAGCCCCTCAGAGGAACGCCGAAATACTACGGTATCCTTAATGTCATAAGGAACAAAGTCGTGGGCAATACCGACATTGCCCTCGAATCATACAACACGCCATTAGAGTGGAAGGCTATTTCCAGATGCCTTACTCTCCATTACGCTGATAAGCGTGGTTAAGGTACCCTCGAGTACCAAATGACTTCTCTAGTGCAGGGCATCTATCCAGGAATTTTACCAACGAGTATATTCCCATATCTTGCTCACTAAATAAAACTGAAGAGAATTACGCTGCAAACGAGAAAGAAATGCTAGCAATAATTTGGGCCCTCACATCCTTACGAAACTACTTATATGGATCTGCCAAGGTTGTAATTTTCACAGATCACCAGGCACTCACTTTCGCATTGAGTAATAAAAACCACAATGGGAAAATGAAAAGATGGAAGTGTATCCTCGAAGAATACAACTATGAAATGAAATATAAGCCCGGAAAAACAAACGTCGTTGCAGACGCACTATCCAGACCCCCACAAACTGACATTAATACTCTTACAGTTACAGATCATAGCGACGAAAGCTCCTCACACCTCCTCATTCCGGCCACTGAAGCCCCCATAAACGCTTTTAAAAACCAACTGTTCTTGGCAACGAAGATAGCTACTCATTCCAGTTACCATTTCCAAGTTTCCACAGACACACTGTTACAAAGCAAAATTATTCTAATCAGGATATCATAGACATATTTAAACGCTACCTCGACCCTTCACTCGTCAACGGACTATACACCACAGAAACACTGATGGGCAAAATTCAGGAAATATTCCCTCTCCACTTTAGCAATGTAAAAATCCGCTACACACAAACTCTACTTCAGGACATCATATCAGAGACAGAACAAGAACAAATTATCATCGAAGAACATCAACGAGCTCACAGAAACAGCCGCGAAAACAAAACCCAAATTCTACGAAAATTCTACTTTCCAAGAATGCATGGGAAAATTGAACAGTTTGTAAAAAAATGTTCAACTTGAAGTGCTCAAAAATATGATAGACATCCAGCAAAACCACAAATCCAGCCTACTCCCATTCCTCACTCCCCAGGTGAAATAGTCCATGTTAATATAATATATATTCCACTGAAAAAAAATTAATCCTTACAGCCATTTATAAATTTTCCAAATATGCTCAGGTAAAGATAATACCTTCTAGAGCAATAGAGCATATTAAAGACCCAATTAGAGAACTAATGATCGCATTTGGAATACCGAAACTTATAGTAGTTGATAACGAAACGGTTTTTCACGGTTTTCACGGTTTTTCACGGATTTAGCCTATTTAATCAAAATTTTGGGGGTGTACGGGCAAAACAAACCCCGGATTCGGATTCAGTGCGTCAAAATACACTGAAATCAGGTATAATACACTCATAAGAAAAGTTTTTAAAATTGACAAACGTCTATAAATGCGATTTTCAGCGATTTTTCATGGGGTTTCACGGTTTTTCGCTATTTACTTAAAATTTTGGGGGTGTACGGGCAAAACGGACACCGAATTCGGATTCAGCGCGTCAAAATACATAGGGATATATGGGTCTAGTCAAAAGTACTCCCCACTTTTTTTTTTTGTATGCCGGTGTAACTTATACATTATTATCAATATACTCTTTAAACCAGTGGTCGCCAACCTTTTCAAAGTGTTGAGCTACTTTCAAGATTTTGAAATAAACAGCGAGCTACTTGCACAAGCCAACATAAATTAACTAATACACAGTTATATTCGAAATACAATACATGTATTTATTTTACTAATATACATTCTATATATAATAAACTTATGACTTATAGCGCTTATACTTATGCATAACTACATCCATGTTCACACCTATCAATCGTAACAAAATTTTTTGCAGTCATAATGGCAAATCACAAGCGACTTAAAAAAACAACAAAACAGTAATAGTACATTATTATATAAATAAAATGTGGGCAGATAAAAGGAGCATATTTAATGAGAAGGTTGACATTCTGACTCATCGATAATTTTTTTAATATTGGCAGTATAATTTGATACAGTCATTCGAATACAGTTATCCAAATGTATATCTGTAAGCCGATTGCGGTATTTATTTTTAATAAATTTCATATTGGAAAAAGAAGATTCACACAAATAAGTTGAACTGAATAACGCTTTCACTTTCAACGCAACACGACATAAAACTGAATACTTATCTTTACTTACTAAAGTCCATATACATTTTGTATTTGAACCTAAAGATTTTAAAGTCAAGTCACTTTGAAAAGCAATCAGTTCCATTTCTGTCACAGCAATGTCTTCGCCAAAGTTGTTCATAACACAAGTTGCAAACTGTTGTATATCAATGTCCATGAAGGGTGAAACAACAAATTGCGTCACTAAAGCAATTCTTGAAACGATTTTTGAAGTTTTCCTTCAAGTTAGAAACTATTTCCATATGATATTTACTGTCATAGGGCTCTAATATATTAGATTTTTGGATATCTTTTCGGAAAGAATAGGAAAATGCTTAGTATCGCGGCTTTTTAGGTTTTGTTCCCAAAATTCAAGTTTTGTAATAAATGCATTTATATCAGAAATCATTTCCGCTAATTCTTTATCCCTGCCTTGAAGCTGCAAGTTAAGCTCATTTAATTTCTCTGTAATGTCCACAAGAAAACCAAAATCTCTGAGCCAAGTCGAATTTTCTAGTTCAGGAATCGGTTCATCGCGTTCTTTGAAAAATTCGAGTATAGCAGGGAGGACATCATTGAAACGTTTGAGCACTCGTCCTCTGCTTAACCATCGCACTTCAGAGTGAAGAAGTAGCTCTCCGTATTTACAGTCAATTTCATCAGCCAAGGTTTTAAATAATCTTCTTTGTAACGCTTGAGCTCTAATCTTGTTCACAATTTTCACCACCAGTTTCATAACTTTGTTCAAGTTTAGAAAATTTCCACATAATGCTTGCTGATGTATAATACAGTGGTAACTAAGAAATTGTGGAAAACTTTCATCCTTATGACATAGCGCCACGAGCCCCTTATCACAACCCACCATAGCTGGAGCACCGTCAGTTGTCAGGCCTACCATTTTTGATATTGGAATTTTCTCAGAAGAGATGAGATTTTTTAAATGAGAAAACAGCTCTAGCCCAGTAGTATGTCCTTTGAGTGGAATAAACTTCAAAAGATCTTCTTTAATTGTAAAATCACTAAAAGCCATCCTGACAAATATGGCCATCTGTGAGGTGTCAACTACATCTGTTGATTCATCCAGTTGCAGTGAAAAATAAATACAGTTATCTAAGTCACTTCTTAACTGTAAAAAAATATCATTGCTCATTACTTCTACTCGCCTCATCACTGTATTAGCAGAAAGTTGCATAGATTTTATAGCAGACACTATTTCGTCTTTATTTCTAAAGTTGGCGAATAAAGAATCTGCAGCTTCCAAAAATGCTTGTTTTATGATTTCCCCGTCTTTATGAGGTTTTTTCTTTTGTGCAATTATCTGGGAAACACGATAAGATGCTTCAGTTGCAGCCTTATTTTTGTCGATTGTTTTCAAAAATATTGACTGTTGTCCAATTAACTGGATTTTTATTGTAAATGTTTCAGTTTTTCTTTTCTGGTGGCAGAATTTAACGGGAATGCCTTCTCAAAATTCGAATGTACAGTTTTATGATGCCTCTCAAGATTTCCTTTTTTAGGAAGTGACACAGCTGTATTACATAACAAACAAACTCTTTTGCCTTTAACTTCTGTTCTTCCCATTCCGAATGGAAATGGTATGTCTTCGCCTTCTTACTACTGCTTGCCATAATGTTTCGAACTCTAACCCAACCGCTGCACGCAGAACGTTGATAATGCCTTTCAGTATTAAACTGAGCGCAATGTCGACGTGCATTGCGTATATATAAAGCCAAAAAATTCTCGAACACGATAATCGGTTCCAGCCGATCCTAGAACGGAGACGCGACTTCGCGTCGTGTTTGTCGGCAGTGTTACCGCAGTGTTGCCGCTGTTTATCTATTTATTATGAAAGTTTCTGAAATTTGCTAATACTGGTATGATTTTCGGACTTTTGGATTTTTTGCAACGTGAGCAGCGCGAGTTACCAGAATTGCCTTTGCGAGCTACCGGTAGCTCGCGATCGACGGGTTAGCGACCACTGCTTTAAACCATGTCTCTGTAATACATACATATCAATTCAATGCTCAAATTATCAAAAGCAAAATTTAGATAGTAAATTTTTTTAGCATTCAAACTTCGCGCATTCAACTGACAGACATTAAACCCATTGTATCGATTGGAAATGAGTTTAAGCATTCCTCTTGCATGTTCTTTGTAAATATAATAATTTTGCTTTTTCATTACACATTGACAGTTTATGCAGAGAACGTTAATGTATA
This sequence comes from Anastrepha ludens, assembly GCF_028408465.1. Taxonomy (NCBI): domain Eukaryota; kingdom Metazoa; phylum Arthropoda; class Insecta; order Diptera; family Tephritidae; genus Anastrepha; species Anastrepha ludens. The sequence continues at coordinate 4,912,909 of NC_071503.1, read as the reverse complement.
GAGAAGTCTCACGAGCTACGAATATTGTGAATTGTCAAAAATGAAGTCTGACCGCGAATACTTTTTCACCTCGCTCAACTCGACAGCGGGGAACTTCTTAACAGAGCTGGTTACAGTGAATTATGTACAAGTACATTGGCTCTGCTCAGCTTTTGGTTTCTGTATGAAGTCAAATTGACGAAAGCCGACGGCATTTTGCCAAGAATTTGCTTGTGCATTTAAGTATATGCTCCCTTGATAAACATAATTTTATTCAATTTATATTTTCAAACAAACTTAAATGATTGAGAAAAGTTTGAATTATGCGTCGATATTTAGAATCAAAGTAACTTTAATGTTTGTTGATTTAAATTAAAAAGAAGAATTTAAACAAAATACATTATGTATAAAACGAACTCACATTTTGTTATGTGCGTTTTGGTAAATTGAAAACTTCATACAAATTTGATGAAAATTGTTACTGATTTTTCGAGTCGAAATTAATTTTAGACAAGAATTCATAGAGCATACAAATGTTGCTCAATATATACATGTGTACATATATTATGTTAGTTGTATTTGTGGAAAAGTTCAACTGCATCTTCAATTCTTATAGTGTTATATAGTATGTATGTGCATACGCACTGCTGCAACCATGACCTAAATTTTTTTCAATTTGCATTTTATTACAGGGAATACAATATACATGTATACATGACTTGCACGCGACTTGCTTCTGACCTTTTTAACATGAACATCAGCTTCTTGATCCCTTCTAGTTCATCCTTCGGGGGAATTATCAGGTCATCCATATAAGCTATCACAGTTCGATTTTGAATCTTGAGAAAACTGCGGGGGAATTAGATATTCCAAACGGTACGTATCGGAACTCATATTGACCATTATGAGTGACGAAAGAGGTATACTTCCTTGAACTTACTTCTACTGGGACATGGAAAAATCCGTTCGCAAGATCCAATGTTGAAAAAACATTAGCTCCAAGCAATTGTTCGATAACATCGTCAATCATCGGCATTGGGATATTGTCACGCACAATTTTATCGTTTAATCGACGATAGTCACAGCAAAGACGTTTGCTGCCATCTTTCTTGCCGACAAGCACAACTGGCGACGCGTAGTTTGAATTACTGACCTGAATAATGCCTGCCGCTAGCCAATCTGCTACTTGATCATCCACTACCTTTTTGTCTGCATAAGACATACGTCTTGGTCGCTCGTATACTGGATTGTCGTCGGTGAGCAAAATTTTCATCTCCACCGGTGAAATCCTTTTCTACACAGGCTTGTAGGCCATAATTACTGCTTCTGCTTTACCCAGATGCAAGAGATCCGTCCCGTGATGTACGTCTTCCTCCATTTTCTCTATTAGACAATGATTTCCGAACTCTTCTATCAACTCCACGACGTTGCTTGCTGGCTCTCGTTCGATAGGCTCCTCTACTACCGCATTACACTCATTTACCACCCTGTTCTGCGGGTGCACATACTTTACGCTCCCAGCGCCGCTCTGATTGTGATCATCTTCACCTCGCATCTCTGCATGCCTACGTGGACGCTCATCCACCAATGGTTGCGCGTTAGGGCCCTCTCTCAGCTTCCTAGCCGCATCCTTCATACCTGCGTAAAACGCATCTAAATCTTCAGTGATCGAATCACCACTACTTGCACTTGCGCAATTACCAGCCACTGCCTTGCACACCGCTGCGCCGTCATCTGGACTTTCTTCGACTCGCCCTCTTCCCATCACCTGTCGGCCGCCTGCACGTTTCCTTTCACTGTGTTCGTCTAACTTTTCTCGAAATAGAGCACCTTCTTCCCTTATAATTAGGTCAACATGTTTGAGGACATCATTGCCTATTACCAATGAGTAGCTTAAATCGCGTTCTCTCGTCACGTGGAACGCTATATCTAACGAAACGCCGTCTATTTGCATGGGCATGGTAAAGCTGTCGATTGTTGTTAGCGTACTATTACCAATGCCTACCCATTTCCGCCTCTCCTTGTTCAACTGTACATCTAAATTTAACATCATCAATGTGTCGTAACGCATTAAACATAAATCTGAACCAGTGTCAATTAATGCCGAAACCGTTTGATTAGATGTGCTCAAACATATATCTTTAAAAATTAGACCGCTTTTTGTTACACTCATCATGTTTACCGAATTCTTTTCGAGCTTCAAATCTTTTTTTATATATTTGCATTCGCTAGCACGATGACCTTCATTGTCCGCTTGCGCGGACAGTCCCGAGCAAAATGCGAACTGTCGCCGCAATTAAAACAACGCTTACTTATTGCACCTGAACTCGTTGAAACTTTTCCCATGGATGTTAGTTGTGCCTGTTTCGCGTTTGAAGACGAAGGCCTATTTGATCTCACCTTCTCATAGACCTTTATTTGCTCCTTTAGATCTTGTACACATGTCGCCTGATATAAATTTGATTTGTTGATTTTGGTGTCATCTAAATTAAGCGGTTTACGAATCTCCATCATAGCGTATAGGTATTCACGAAGATCTTCTCCTTGTCGCTGGCGACGATTACGAAGAGCACGATGTATCTCGATCGATGAAATATTTGTGCCAAATTCTCTACGCAGTGCTGATTTTAGTGAATCCCAACTGCTTATGCCGCTCTGACTTCGAAAAGCTTCGCTGCACCCTTTAACAATTGTTTGCCGTATATAAATCGTTGTAGATCACCCCACTGTACAGCTATTGCGTTATCTTCACATTCTTCTATCCATTGTTCAAATGTAGGCTGTCCTGATCCGTTAAACTTCATCAGTGAATCTTCAATATCACGAAGGGTAAATGTTGGAAGTTCAGCCGTCGGTCTACGCATACCACGCCTATCTGCTACATCGGCATAATCCGATTCTTCGCCGTCGCTAGCATTCAGGCCGAAATGTACGAATAATCTGTCTCGTAATGTCGCTTTATGTCCGCTTGTGTCCAACCCCAACCCTTCCAACTGTTCCCTCAACCCGTCTACCATCAATGCTAAAATTTGGTCTCGGTCCATGTCTTACAGAGTTTACAACTAATTATTTAGTAATAATAATAAACGATTCGGTGTAACAAAAATGTAAGTAGGAAAATTTTCGATTATTAAAAAATGTTCGCATAAGTTTGCAACACTAGCGAATCTTCAATTTTAGAAATTAAATCAAAATTATTTTTAAATTAATTCACTTAGCGCTTAACAATTCAAAAAATACCGTTCATCAATATATAATATTTAAATATGTACTTACATATGTATATTTACATGAGTTGCACCTTATGCATTTATATTACTCTACTATTAGCGGTACCCTTTTCTGCCGTTGTCGCCTACGCTGCTCTGGTATCGCTGCTGCTCTGCCAACGTCGCTCACTTGCGCAGTTGCTCTCTGCTCCGTTCCGTTACCATTGCTGCTGCTGCGATCGTTCCCGTTAACGCACTCGCCGCTACTCCAGTTATGTGTGTACGTATGTATACGTGGCGTGATTAGCCAGTATACGGTATTTTGCACTTTTTAAATTCACTGTGGCCGAATCTCGGTTCTGACACCACTTGTAGGATTCCGAGTTAAACAATTTGTTCTTACTTTCATTTAGACAATTTCTTTATTACTTCAACTTAGACAATTTGTTCCTGTGCGTTCCTCGCTTGATGGCGCTTTAGTTTACATTGTTCTATCTGTCCTGTCGTTCGTATCGTCAACGTCTTCGTTGGGTATGTTCGCGGTATGGTAATCTCGGTCTTTTTGTTGCGTTACATTGTTGTCCGTATTAGTCCGGTCATACACTGTGCGCTCTATCTCCTATTATATCTGTTCGTCGTGTCCGTCATTTCCTACATACATATATGCATTTTCTAGATAGTATAAAGCTTTGAAATTTAAAATAAGTAAAATAAAACTTGAAATAAACGTACTTGCATTTATGGTACAACTAAGTTCAATTGCATTTTTAATAAATATACATAGTGTTGCACGCATATGTATGTACTGAAGTAACCATGACCTATGTACCTCACGAGCATCGCCTTATCATATTTCATGCAATAATTAGGGAGTAAATATCCTAATGATCAAATTCCTGCCTAACAAATGCACAAACAATTATCTTTTGCATATGCATGTATGTACATACATATTTGTATGTGCGTATGCACACTTGATGCCCTAGCCCAGGGATCTTCAAACTTTGAAGCCTTAGGGGCAGGGGTCTCGCAACTTTGAAATCCTAGGGCCATAATAATTTTTTCAGAATGTTCCAACGGCCAAAACAATTTTAATTTTTCTGCGCCCCTAAGCAAACAGGCATCTAGTGGCAAGTAGTGCTACTATGTACTATACTACGTCATATCTATTTCAGCTATCAACAACAGGTGTCATATTTTTAGTAAATTTTTTATTTATTTTGTTTTCTTCTGAAAACAACAGAAATAATTTTATGAATGGAGGATGTCAAGAAATTTGGCAACGAAGTTCTGAAACAATTTTGGGCAAAATATTTATATTTTTCTTGATTTTCTGCCATCCAAAATCCGGCAATGGGACAGAGGGGTCCGTTAGTCGGTCTGACAGACAAGTTGACAGACGAAACGCCAGTAAAATCGGTTCATTCAAATTTACCGCACCAGGCGCACATAAAAATTAGCAACCATTGCCAACTATCGCGCCAAGTGGCAGTGATTGAATTCTGCCAATTACTCTTAAATTTCCTTTAATTGTTATATTGTTGTTGTTGGTACACACATTTGTCGCGAAAACATGCAAATGTGTGTGTTTTTGCGACAAGTGCATGTGTCGCGGCGCATATATATGTATGTAGTGGAGTACGTATATGTCCATTTATATATATACATTGTGTAGCAAACAGATATGGATAACTGCGTGAGTAAAAAACTGATGCGCAGAGAGTAGTTGACAATTTAAGGAATTTGAATTTTTTGTTATGATCGTTGACGGCGAGTAGAAGAGCAAGACGTCGCGTCGTAGAGTAGAAAGAACCCTACAAGACAGCTGACTATCATATTAGCACTCATATTATCATTATCACTTTCATCATCCAACTACACATTTTTGTTCTAACCATGGGAAAGTTCTGATAGTTTCCCCTTGTCGGTGTGATTTTCTATCTCTCTTTTACCAATAGAAATTTCTTATAACTGAAAAATATATCTGCTTTGCTCTAAACTACTCATTTTCGTCATCAAAAAGTAATCAGCACAAACTCCTCAATAACTCCTCGTTTTCGTTAAAAAGTAATCACGCTGATGAGTTTCGTTAAATTGTTTTATTTAGAAATTATAAAATTTATATTTTTCATTGAGATTCGAACTCACGAATTTTCAATATTTTTTTGTTTACATTAAAAAACTTGTACACACAAATTCGGTGTTTCATCCACTGAGATTCGAACTCACAAATTTTCAAGCCTTAGCCAAGCATCTACTCGCTCGGCTATAATAACTATTCAACAAACACAGCTAAATTTCACACTAGAACTTTCTTCAGAGCACCATATTATTTCTTTAAAATTAATCAACACTGATGCCTTGGCATTTAAAGTACAGTAGATATATTTCTCACTTATATAAAATTGCTATTGGTAAAAGAGAGATAGAAGTCACACCGAACAGGGGAAAAGAATATCAAATGAAATACAGTGAAATTTCTTATAACCGGACACTCACCGTCGCAGTGTTTTTGTCCGGCTATAGGAGATGTCGGCTTATAAGGGATGAAGTCACAAAATATATACCACACATATAAATTGTATTGTACATAGTTTATTTAAGAAATTTTTGGAAGTAAAGAATATTTGCATACTTTAGTATTGCATATAAATACATATATGTACATATATCGATTAAGTACATTGTACAAGTCTTTACATTTCCATACTAGTGTTTTTAAACTAAGCTTCTATACAAAATATTAAAATTTTGGATTAAACCTTGATCAAGGGGTTGGCTAACTGCCGTTGTATTTGGCGGCAACAAAATAATTTTTATGTTGGTTAAGTTTAATTCCTTTGGGTGAGAAGCCGCTTTATCTAAAAACAAGATAATTTTTCGATTCTGGGCTTTCATTCTTCGATTGAACTGCTGCAGCCATTCACTCATTACTTCTCGAGTCATCCATGCTTTTTTATTAGACTTCCAATCCACTAGCAGTTTTGCGATTGGAACATGTTTAAAAGATCGAGGACGGGCTGCTTTACCTATAACCAAAAGCAGCTCCTTATCTCCAGCCATGTTAGCACAGAACAAAATTGTAAGTCTTTCCTTTGATAGTGTACCGCCCACGCATTTTTCGGATTTAAGAGCGAGGGTTTTGTCAGATAAGGCACGAAAAAAAAGCCCACTTTCGTCTGCGTTCTAAATGTCTTGAGGCTTGTAACCGGTCAACAGAGATGGCAGTTTTGTCCTAAACTGTTCGACACCATCCTGGTTTACATCTGCAGCTTCACCAGATACGCATTTGAAAGCAACATTATTCTTTATTCGCCATTTGTTTAACCATCCATCTGAAGCATTAAAATTAGGTACACCCAGTTTGCCTGCAATTTCCATTGCCTTTGCTTTCAAAATGGGACCAGAAATCGGAATGTTTTGACTTCTAGCTTTAGCGAACCAATTAAAACACATCTTGTCTATTTCAGAGCCGCCTTCTTTAAGAAAGCTTCGCTTTTGATGAACATTAACTCCAGACTCCCATTTAGAACGAATTTTTTCTTTATTTTTTTTGATTTCAGCAGCTAGTGTTTTGCCAATATTGAACCTTTCAAAGCAAAAGAAACGTGTACCTACCATTAAATTTTTGGGCTCACTGTACTTAACCTTTTTGCAATTCCACGTACTGATAATTTATCTTTTTCGAAAATATTAATAATTTCCATTTTTTCTTTAATAGAAAGTACCTTCTTTTTCGGCGCCATATTATTACGAACTTTGAGCGCAACCATTCGCATGCAACTGACTTAACAAACTGAATGGAAAACTACTCTTAGTTTAAAACACAGGACTTGAATGTGTGCATACATGTTAAAAGGAGAATCACCTATTTCATTTTTATAATGAACAACAAAGCTTGCTGTGATATTTTTGAATTTTGTCCGTTTATGAGAAATTGGAGCTGTCCGGTTATAAGGACTGTCCGTAATGGGGAATTTCACTGTATTTGATTTCCCCATTAAAAAATGTTGTATATGCCCCTACAAGACAGTGCTGAACACTTTTGACAAAAATTCCAAGTATTTTATTAGTCTCTAATACATGCTCATTATCAGAATAGCATATACCACATTTTTTAATGAGGAAATCAAATATATCATTTGATATTCTTTTCACCTGTTCGGTGTGACTTCTATCTCTCTTTTACCAATAGCAATTTTATATAAGTGAGAAATATATCTACTGTACTTTAAATGCCAAGGCATCAGTGTTGATTAATTTTAAAGAAATAATATGGTGCTCTGAAGAAAGTTCTAGTGTGAAATTTAGCTGTGTTTGTTGAATAGTTATTATAGCCGAGCAAGTAGATGCTTGGCTAAGGCTTGAAAATTCGAGAGTTCGAATCTCAGTGGATGAAACACCGAATTTGTGTGTACAAGTTTTTTAATGTAAACAAAAAAATATTGAAAATTCGTGAGTTCGAATCTCAATGAAAAATATAAATTTTATAATTTCTAAATAAAACAATTTAACGAAACTCATCAGCGTGATTACTTTTTAACGAAAACGAGGAGTTATTGAGGAGTTTGTGCTGATTACTTTTTGATGACGAAAATGAGTAGTTTAGAGCAAAGCAGATATATTTTCAGTTATAAGAAATTTCTATTGTTAAAAGAGAGATAGAATATCACACCGACAAGGGGAAACTTTCAGAACTTTCCCATGGCTAGAACAAAAATGTGTAGTTGGATGATGATAGTGATAATGATAATATGAGTGCTAATATGATAGTCAGCTGTCTTGTAGGGTGCTATTCTGATAATGAGCTTGTATTAGAGACTAATAAAATACTTGTAAATGTGTTGGAATTTTTGTTAAAAGTGCTCAGCACTGTCTTGTAGCAGAGAATGTTAATGCAATGAGAAGGAGCAAAAAAAAGCTCATTTAACAGCTTTTTTCGAGTTCTAATTTGTAGATTCATAATGAGGTAATTTCAAATTCAACTTTCCTCACGAGTGGGGAATTGCAGATATTTACCACGCGAGTGGAGGGTTTCTATATTTACTTACCACGCTAGGACAGGAATTCAGATTTTTTCTGCGTTTACCAAACTACTGAGCAAGTTCATAATATTTTTCGGCACACTACTAAGGAAATCGACTTATTTCATGCCCACAGCGAAGCGAATAAATTTGCGATTAAGAAGGCCGCGCGGCAGTTAATTTGTGGTGCAGAAGTTCAAGTCGGCGGAATTATTCGTTTTGTTTTTTGGCACGTATTTAATTCAGGTTCAAGTCCTGAAGTCATATTTTTTTTTCTTGCACATTTTTTTTTTACAATTCAAACCAGGAAAGTTTGGTAAAATTCTTGAGTTTATTTTAATTAAAATTTCTTTAAAATACTGTTTTTTTTGTATTTCATAAATGGAAATTTCTTTTCGGTATAAAATATTGTAGTTCATACTGGATATGACCTGATTTTTATATAAATCAATCAAAACAGAAAATATGTACATATGTCTTTAATCTCTTTCATCAAATCCAAATTATATTGATGAGAAAATATCATTATAATATCCGTCCAGAAAGTCAAACGCACATACACACATACATATGCATATAATTACGCATACAAACTTTGAACTAACGCAGAATAAGTGCATATAAAACTGCGAATCGAATAAATGAGTGATTTAGAATAGTTCATTATTAATTATAGTTTAACGCAATCGTGAAAGACGTGTCGTGTATGCAGTACATCGTCCCATATTTGACTCAAGTTCAAGTCCTATGCACAGTTTTTTGTTCGATATTTTTATTTCATTTTTTATATTTGGTTTAATTAGAATTGATTTAAAAAAGTGTATTCAGGTTTTTCTAATACCTGTTATTTAGAAATTTATTTTCTATATAACATTATTCATACTTCTTTTGAATTAATTTATTTGTAAAACAGCCATAAAGGCAATCATATGAATATGCAAGTTAACGCCTCCTATACCACACACCACTAACCCAGTATGTAAACAATTAACCATAGATTAAAAGCGCAAGCCACTTCCCATGTCATTGACTCTTTGCTAAAGACCACACACCACTAACCCAGTATGTAAACAATTAACCTAAGATTTAAGTTTCACTTATGAATGTAGTTGTAAGCAGATTCTCTATAAATATTGAAATTAATAAAGTTTGTTCTTCAGTTTTTTATCCGTTGTGCATTGCGCGACAAAAAGACGCGCATTTTTTAAAAAGCTTTTGCTATTGAAGCAAAAGTTAATTGGCGATCCTGCCAGGAGCTGTTTAAGTTCTGGTGGACCAAATAAATTAAAGTTGTGTACTATAATAGCCTATAAAAAGGCAGTGCATAATTTAAATAAATAAGTACCCCTAAACCGGAAAAAGGAGAAAAAATTTAATAAACAAATCATTACAGCAATTTACAGCTGTAAAAATTATTTTTTATTGTGCCAAAGGAAGTGCAATGAAAAGATTGTGTAAAGACTAAAAAAGGAGAAAACCAAAAAGCATCCTAGTCTAAAAAAATAATAAGAATAAAATATCGAGCAATTCTACAAAATATAATATCAAACAAGGAAAAAAGGCAAATGAGGAAAAACTCATTCAATTGAGGGAAAATCAAATAGAATCCATCTGTATGCAAACATTTTAGCAAGCAAACGGTATCACCAAGTTGGACCTGAAAGGATCTTCCAATAATAAGTAAGAAATTATATAAATTTTAAGAATTAAAAGTTGTAAAGTATTAATTAATTGAGAATAAGTATAGCATATGGGCAATAGACCTAGTAGCTTAGGTTACGAGAGATTACACTATTGTGAAAAGTGTTAAGAATACCACAAAAATTGTGTAAAAAATAAAGAAGTGATTAAAAATTTTTCAAATTTTATCAAAAATAAAGCTAGAAGAGTTGAGAAGTAGATTTGCAGATATGCCCATAGTGAATAATAATAACAGCACGTCCAATATGGATGTTGTGTCGCGACTTATAGCTGCTAGCACCGCCTTGCTGCGTAGCGAGGTAGAACAAGTTAGACGTCAGTTGCAGGCTTTAAGTAATTCCGATAATGTTGCTGAATATGCAACAGAATCAATAGATTCAACAATCAATTGTGAGGAAAGTTTAGATGTCATAAAATCTCTTCCTGAATTTGAGGAAAAATCAACAATTATGTTAGCTGGCGCGAGGCTGCTAACAATTCAATGTCATTGTATACTAGGGGAAGCAAAAAATATTTTGCTTCCTTGACTATCTTGCGTAACAAAATTACGCAGGACGCTAACGATATTTTAACGAACCACGGTACGGTTCTTAATTTCGATGCAATTCTGAGTAGGCTAGATTTTGCCTTCGCTGATAAGAGGCCGTGTCACATAATAGAACAGGAAATGAGTGTGCTTACGCAAGGACCTGGTACCCTAATAGAGTTCTACAACGAGGTCAATAAAAAACTGACGTTATTAATTAATAAAACGATAATGGAGTACGGAACGAATTCCGCAATTACAAAGGAGCTTAATACCAAAAACAGGGAAACAGCTCTTCGAACTTTCATTACAGGTCTTAACCCTCCGTTGGACCAGATCCTCTTCACGTTGGAGCACAATTCGCATTGCATTTTTCAAGGAGTAATAATAATAGTAATAATAATAATATTGTACAATAAACAGAAACGCTCCTCAGGGCGTTCGTAGGGGTGCGAATTTTCAGAACAATTTAAGGTATCCACCAAGGAATACCCAAGCAAATGAGGTCAAACAAAATCGTCCAGAGCCAATGGACGTTGATCCATCATTACAGATCACAAATAGGCCCACCCCGGTATAAACGTACCAGCAACAGGTGAGAGGCAATAGAAATAATTAGCAGACCAATTATAATTATCAGGCATATGCTGTGCCAAAGAGGTCGAATGATAGTGCGCAAATAAGTACGCAACCTCAACAGAAGGTGCAAAAAATTAATAACATGAGAGAAAACCATTTTTTAGAGTAAGGTCTGATTTGCCCTACATTGTCAAGACAGATAGGAAGACGGGGCAAATCTTCAAAATCTTAGTTGATACCGGAGCAACAAGCTCATATATACGGGCCGGGCTCTATGTAAATAAAAATGTTTTAGAAATTAAGAAGAGGGTAAGAACCATTCATGGTTCGACCATCATAAACTTTTTCCATAATATCAATTTATTTGATGTTCAGGAGCGATTTTACGAGATTGAAAATTTGGAAAGTGATCTCTTAATTGGAATAAATTTCTTGAGTAAAATCGAGGCCAAGATTGATATTCCAAATCGGGTGTTGATCTATGGTAATAACAAAACAGAAAAAATTCATTTTCTTGATGATTTTGATATACCAAACCCCTCGGGACAAGAAGGTCCTGAAACGTCTGTCGAAGATGTTATCAATAAACCAAAAGGGAAAAATAATGAAAGAAATACCAAAAACGGTGTGAAGAAAATTAATCAGAAACCAGTAGGGAAAAAAGGTCAGAAGGGGCCTGCCAAAACTTATACTAGAAACAAAAAAAATAATAAAAATTTGCAAAAAAATATTTCGGAAAACCTAACTCCTAAAACGTTAGCTGAGGTAGATACCGCGAAAATAAAAAAATTGAAAAATCAAGATAAGAATGAAGATTCCCAAATTGGAAATTCATTGAATAATTTAAGGTCGGAGTCCTCAAAGATATCCTTTGAAGTAGATAGGAAAGGGGAGTCGATCGAAGGTTTGCAAAATAAGGTGATTGAGGAAATTTCAATAACACATAGTGATGTTAATTTAGATTTACCTTTTCGTACCGACGTAAAGGTGGAAATACGAACTTTTGAAGAAAGGCCAATTTGGTCAAAACAATACCCTTACCCAATATCAGTGAATGATTTTGTTAATAATGAGGTTCAAAGCCTGTTGCAAAAGGATATAATTAGGGAAAGTAAAAGTCCATACAATTCTCCAGTATGGATGGTTCCAAAGAAAGGAGTAAATGATGACGGAAGTCCTAAATTGAGATTGGTCATCGATTTCAAAAAAATTAATGAAAAAACCACATCTGATAGGTACCCAATGCCTAATCCGGAGGTTATAGTTTCGAATTTGGGAAAGTCTAATTATTTTTCTACAATAGATTTGGAGTCTGGGTTTTACCAGATATTAATGAAAGAAGGTGATATAGAGAAAACGGCATTTTCGGCAAATAACGGGAAGTACGAATTCCTACGAATGCCGTTCGGATTGAAAAATGCACCAAGTATTTTTCAACGAGCTATGGATAATGTATTAAGAGAATATATTGGAAAGTTTTGTCACGTTTATGTCGACGATGTTATAATTTTTTCAAAAAATTTGGAAGACCATAAAAAACATTTGAGTTTGGTAATTAATATATTAAGGGAGGCAAATATGAAAATATCCTCTGAAAAATCTAAGTTTTACCAAAGAGAGGTGGAATTTTTGGGATATATAGTGGCAAAGAATATAATCAAAACGGACCCAAGAAAGGTTGAAGCCATACAAAATTATCCTATACCAAAGACATTGCGTCAATTGCGGGGATTTTTGGGGCTGACAGGCTATTATAGAAAATTTATACACAATTACGCGGTTGTGGCAAAGCCATTAACTAAGCATTTGCAGGGGGAAAACGGAAAAATTTCCCAGTATTTGTCAAAGAAAAAGATAGTTAATCTAGATCAAGACGGTGTTTCATCCACTGAGATTCGAACTCACAAATTTTCAAGCCTTAGCCAAGCATCTACTCGCTCGGCTATAATAACTATTCAACAAACACAGCTAAATTTCACACTAGAACTTTCTTCAGAGCACCATATTATTTCTTTAAAATTAATCAACACTGATGCCTTGGCATTTAAAGTACAGTAGATATATTTCTCACTTATATAAAATTGCTATTGGTAAAAGAGAGATAGAAGTCACACCGAACTGGGGAAAAGAATATCAAATGAAATACAGTGAAATTTCTTATAACCGGACACTCACCGTCGCAGTGTTTTTGTCCGGCTATAGGAGATGTCGGCTTATAAGGGATGAAGTCACAAAATATATACCACACATATAAATTGTATTGTACATAGTTTATTTAAGAAATTTTTGGAAGTAAAGAATATTTGCATACTTTAGTATTGCATATAAATACATATATGTACATATATCGATTAAGTACATTGTACAAGTCTTTACATTTCCATACTAGTGTTTTTAAACTAAGCTTCTATACAAAATATTAAAATTTTGGATTAAACCTTGATCAAGGGGTTGGCTAACTGCCGTTGTATTTGGCGGCAACAAAATAATTTTTATGTTGGTTAAGTTTAATTCCTTTGGGTGAGAAGCCGCTTTATCTAAAAACAAGATAATTTTTCGATTCTGGGCTTTCATTCTTCGATTGAACTGCTGCAGCCATTCACTCATTACTTCTCGAGTCATCCATGCTTTTTTATTAGACTTCCAATCCACTAGCAGTTTTGCGATTGGAACATGTTTAAAAGATCGAGGACGGGCTGCTTTACCTATAACCAAAAGCAGCTCCTTATCTCCAGCCATGTTAGCACAGAACAAAATTGTAAGTCTTTCCTTTGATAGTGTACCGCCCACGCATTTTTCGGATTTAAGAGCGAGGGTTTTGTCAGATAAGGCACGAAAAAAAAGCCCACTTTCGTCTGCGTTCTAAATGTCTTGAGGCTTGTAACCGGTCAACAGAGATGGCAGTTTTGTCCTAAACTGTTCGACACCATCCTGGTTTACATCTGCAGCTTCACCAGATACGCATTTGAAAGCAACATTATTCTTTATTCGCCATTTGTTTAACCATCCATCTGAAGCATTAAAATTAGGTACACCCAGTTTGCCTGCAATTTCCATTGCCTTTGCTTTCAAAATGGGACCAGAAATCGGAATGTTTTGACTTCTAGCTTTAGCGAACCAATTAAAACACATCTTGTCTATTTCAGAGCCGCCTTCTTTAAGAAAGCTTCGCTTTTGATGAACATTAACTCCAGACTCCCATTTAGAACGAATTTTTTCTTTATTTTTTTTGATTTCAGCAGCTAGTGTTTTGCCAATATTGAACCTTTCAAAGCAAAAGAAACGTGTACCTACCATTAAATTTTTGGGCTCACTGTACTTAACCTTTTTGCAATTCCACGTACTGATAATTTATCTTTTTCGAAAATATTAATAATTTCCATTTTTTCTTTAATAGAAAGTACCTTCTTTTTCGGCGCCATATTATTACGAACTTTGAGCGCAACCATTCGCATGCAACTGACTTAACAAACTGAATGGAAAACTACTCTTAGTTTAAAACACAGGACTTGAATGTGTGCATACATGTTAAAAGGAGAATCACCTATTTCATTTTTATAATGAACAACAAAGCTTGCTGTGATATTTTTGAATTTTGTCCGTTTATGAGAAATTGGAGCTGTCCGGTTATAAGGACTGTCCGTAATGGGGAATTTCACTGTATTTGATTTCCCCATTAAAAAATGTTGTATATGCCCCTACAAGACAGTGCTGAACACTTTTGACAAAAATTCCAAGTATTTTATTAGTCTCTAATACATGCTCATTATCAGAATAGCATATACCACATTTTTTAATGAGGAAATCAAATATATCATTTGATATTCTTTTCACCTGTTCGGTGTGACTTCTATCTCTCTTTTACCAATAGCAATTTTATATAAGTGAGAAATATATCTACTGTACTTTAAATGCCAAGGCATCAGTGTTGATTAATTTTAAAGAAATAATATGGTGCTCTGAAGAAAGTTCTAGTGTGAAATTTAGCTGTGTTTGTTGAATAGTTATTATAGCCGAGCAAGTAGATGCTTGGCTAAGGCTTGAAAATTCGAGAGTTCGAATCTCAGTGGATGAAACACCGAATTTGTGTGTACAAGTTTTTTAATGTAAACAAAAAAATATTGAAAATTCGTGAGTTCGAATCTCAATGAAAAATATAAATTTTATAATTTCTAAATAAAACAATTTAACGAAACTCATCAGCGTGATTACTTTTTAACGAAAACGAGGAGTTATTGAGGAGTTTGTGCTGATTACTTTTTGATGACGAAAATGAGTAGTTTAGAGCAAAGCAGATATATTTTCAGTTATAAGAAATTTCTATTGTTAAAAGAGAGATAGAATATCACACCGACAAGGGGAAACTTTCAGAACTTTCCCATGGCTAGAACAAAAATGTGTAGTTGGATGATGATAGTGATAATGATAATATGAGTGCTAATATGATAGTCAGCTGTCTTGTAGGGTGCTATTCTGATAATGAGCTTGTATTAGAGACTAATAAAATACTTGTAAATGTGTTGGAATTTTTGTTAAAAGTGCTCAGCACTGTCTTGTAGCAGAGAATGTTAATGCAATGAGAAGGAGCAAAAAAAAGCTCATTTAACAGCTTTTTTCGAGTTCTAATTTGTAGATTCATAATGAGGTAATTTCAAATTCAACTTTCCTCACGAGTGGGGAATTGCAGATATTTACCACGCGAGTGGAGGGTTTCTATATTTACTTACCACGCTAGGACAGGAATTCAGATTTTTTCTGCGTTTACCAAACTACTGAGCAAGTTCATAATATTTTTCGGCACACTACTAAGGAAATCGACTTATTTCATGCCCACAGCGAAGCGAATAAATTTGCGATTAAGAAGGCCGCGCGGCAGTTAATTTGTGGTGCAGAAGTTCAAGTCGGCGGAATTATTCGTTTTGTTTTTTGGCACGTATTTAATTCAGGTTCAAGTCCTGAAGTCATATTTTTTTTTCTTGCACATTTTTTTTTTACAATTCAAACCAGGAAAGTTTGGTAAAATTCTTGAGTTTATTTTAATTAAAATTTCTTTAAAATACTGTTTTTTTTGTATTTCATAAATGGAAATTTCTTTTCGGTATAAAATATTGTAGTTCATACTGGATATGACCTGATTTTTATATAAATCAATCAAAACAGAAAATATGTACATATGTCTTTAATCTCTTTCATCAAATCCAAATTATATTGATGAGAAAATATCATTATAATATCCGTCCAGAAAGTCAAACGCACATACACACATACATATGCATATAATTACGCATACAAACTTTGAACTAACGCAGAATAAGTGCATATAAAACTGCGAATCGAATAAATGAGTGATTTAGAATAGTTCATTATTAATTATAGTTTAACGCAATCGTGAAAGACGTGTCGTGTATGCAGTACATCGTCCCATATTTGACTCAAGTTCAAGTCCTATGCACAGTTTTTTGTTCGATATTTTTATTTCATTTTTTATATTTGGTTTAATTAGAATTGATTTAAAAAAGTGTATTCAGGTTTTTCTAATACCTGTTATTTAGAAATTTATTTTCTATATAACATTATTCATACTTCTTTTGAATTAATTTATTTGTAAAACAGCCATAAAGGCAATCATATGAATATGCAAGTTAACGCCTCCTATACCACACACCACTAACCCAGTATGTAAACAATTAACCATAGATTAAAAGCGCAAGCCACTTCCCATGTCATTGACTCTTTGCTAAAGACCACACACCACTAACCCAGTATGTAAACAATTAACCTAAGATTTAAGTTTCACTTATGAATGTAGTTGTAAGCAGATTCTCTATAAATATTGAAATTAATAAAGTTTGTTCTTCAGTTTTTTATCCGTTGTGCATTGCGCGACAAAAAGACGCGCATTTTTTAAAAAGCTTTTGCTATTGAAGCAAAAGTTAATTGGCGATCCTGCCAGGAGCTGTTTAAGTTCTGGTGGACCAAATAAATTAAAGTTGTGTACTATAATAGCCTATAAAAAGGCAGTGCATAATTTAAATAAATAAGTACCCCTAAACCGGAAAAAGGAGAAAAAATTTAATAAACAAATCATTACAGCAATTTACAGCTGTAAAAATTATTTTTTATTGTGCCAAAGGAAGTGCAATGAAAAGATTGTGTAAAGACTAAAAAAGGAGAAAACCAAAAAGCATCCTAGTCTAAAAAAATAATAAGAATAAAATATCGAGCAATTCTACAAAATATAATATCAAACAAGGAAAAAAGGCAAATGAGGAAAAACTCATTCAATTGAGGGAAAATCAAATAGAATCCATCTGTATGCAAACATTTTAGCAAGCAAACGGTATCACCAAGTTGGACCTGAAAGGATCTTCCAATAATAAGTAAGAAATTATATAATTTTTAAGAATTAAAAGTTGTAAAGTATTAATTAATTGAGAATAAGTATAGCATATGGGCAATAGACCTAGTAGCTTAGGTTACGAGAGATTACACTATTGTGAAAAGTGTTAAGAATACCACAAAAATTGTGTAAAAAATAAAGAAGTGATTAAAAATTTTTCAAATTTTATCAAAAATAAAGCTGGAAGAGTTGAGAAGTAGATTTGCAGATATGCCCATAGTGAATAATAATAACAGCACGTCCAATATGGATGTTGTGTCGCGACTTATAGCTGCTAGCACCGCCTTGCTGCGTAGCGAGGTAGAACAAGTTAGACGTCAGTTGCAGGCTTTAAGTAATTCCGATAATGTTGCTGAATATGCAACAGAATCAATAGATTCAACAATCAATTGTGAGGAAAGTTTAGATGTCATAAAATCTCTTCCTGAATTTGAGGAAAAATCAACAATTATGTTAGCTGGCGCGAGGCTGCTAACAATTCAATGTCATTGTATACTAGGGGAAGCAAAAAATATTTTGCTTCCTTGACTATCTTGCGTAACAAAATTACGCAGGACGCTAACGATATTTTAACGAACCACGGTACGGTTCTTAATTTCGATGCAATTCTGAGTAGGCTAGATTTTGCCTTCGCTGATAAGAGGCCGTGTCACATAATAGAACAGGAAATGAGTGTGCTTACGCAAGGACCTGGTACCCTAATAGAGTTCTACAACGAGGTCAATAAAAAACTGACGTTATTAATTAATAAAACGATAATGGAGTACGGAACGAATTCCGCAATTACAAAGGAGCTTAATACCAAAAACAGGGAAACAGCTCTTCGAACTTTCATTACAGGTCTTAACCCTCCGTTGGACCAGATCCTCTTCACGTTGGAGCACAATTCGCATTGCATTTTTCAAGGAGTAATAATAATAGTAATAATAATAATATTGTACAATAAACAGAAACGCTCCTCAGGGCGTTCGTAGGGGTGCGAATTTTCAGAACAATTTAAGGTATCCACCAAGGAATACCCAAGCAAATGAGGTCAAACAAAATCGTCCAGAGCCAATGGACGTTGATCCATCATTACAGATCACAAATAGGCCCACCCCGGTATAAACGTACCAGCAACAGGTGAGAGGCAATAGAAATAATTAGCAGACCAATTATAATTATCAGGCATATGCTGTGCCAAAGAGGTCGAATGATAGTGCGCAAATAAGTACGCAACCTCAACAGAAGGTGCAAAAAATTAATAACATGAGAGAAAACCATTTTTTAGAGTAAGGTCTGATTTGCCCTACATTGTCAAGACAGATAGGAAGACGGGGCAAATCTTCAAAATCTTAGTTGATACCGGAGCAACAAGCTCATATATACGGGCCGGGCTCTATGTAAATAAAAATGTTTTAGAAATTAAGAAGAGGGTAAGAACCATTCATGGTTCGACCATCATAAACTTTTTCCATAATATCAATTTATTTGATGTTCAGGAGCGATTTTACGAGATTGAAAATTTGGAAAGTGATCTCTTAATTGGAATAAATTTCTTGAGTAAAATCGAGGCCAAGATTGATATTCCAAATCGGGTGTTGATCTATGGTAATAACAAAACAGAAAAAATTCATTTTCTTGATGATTTTGATATACCAAACCCCTCGGGACAAGAAGGTCCTGAAACGTCTGTCGAAGATGTTATCAATAAACCAAAAGGGAAAAATAATGAAAGAAATACCAAAAACGGTGTGAAGAAAATTAATCAGAAACCTGTAGGGAAAAAAGGTCAGAAGGGGCCTGCCAAAACTTATACTAGAAACAAAAAAAATAATAAAAATTTGCAAAAAAATATTTCGGAAAACCTAACTCCTAAAACGTTAGCTGAGGTAGATACCGCGAAAATAAAAAAATTGAAAAATCAAGATAAGAATGAAGATTCCCAAATTGGAAATTCATTGAATAATTTAAGGTCGGAGTCCTCAAAGATATCCTTTGAAGTAGATAGGAAAGGGGAGTCGATCGAAGGTTTGCAAAATAAGGTGATTGAGGAAATTTCAATAACACATAGTGATGTTAATTTAGATTTACCTTTTCGTACCGACGTAAAGGTGGAAATACGAACTTTTGAAGAAAGGCCAATTTGGTCAAAACAATACCCTTACCCAATATCAGTGAATGATTTTGTTAATAATGAGGTTCAAAGCCTGTTGCAAAAGGATATAATTAGGGAAAGTAAAAGTCCATACAATTCTCCAGTATGGATGGTTCCAAAGAAAGGAGTAAATGATGACGGAAGTCCTAAATTGAGATTGGTCATCGATTTCAAAAAAATTAATGAAAAAACCACATCTGATAGGTACCCAATGCCTAATCCGGAGGTTATAGTTTCGAATTTGGGAAAGTCTAATTATTTTTCTACAATAGATTTGGAGTCTGGGTTTTACCAGATATTAATGAAAGAAGGTGATATAGAGAAAACGGCATTTTCGGCAAATAACGGGAAGTACGAATTCCTACGAATGCCGTTCGGATTGAAAAATGCACCAAGTATTTTTCAACGAGCTATGGATAATGTATTAAGAGAATATATTGGAAAGTTTTGTCACGTTTATGTCGACGATGTTATAATTTTTTCAAAAAATTTGGAAGACCATAAAAAACATTTGAGTTTGGTAATTAATATATTAAGGGAGGCAAATATGAAAATATCCTCTGAAAAATCTAAGTTTTACCAAAGAGAGGTGGAATTTTTGGGATATATAGTGGCAAAGAATATAATCAAAACGGACCCAAGAAAGGTTGAAGCCATACAAAATTATCCTATACCAAAGACATTGCGTCAATTGCGGGGATTTTTGGGGCTGACAGGCTATTATAGAAAATTTATACACAATTACGCGGTTGTGGCAAAGCCATTAACTAAGCATTTGCAGGGGGAAAACGGAAAAATTTCCCAGTATTTGTCAAAGAAAAAGATAGTTAATCTAGATCAAGACGGATTGACTGCTTGTGAAAAATTGAAGAATTTACTGGCTCAACAGGTTGAATTGACACAACCTGATTATAAAAAAAAATTTGTTTTAACAACCGATGCATCAAATGTAGCTTTGGGTGCAGTATTGTCACAAGAGGGGAAACCTATTGTCTTTATATCAAAAACATTAAATTCTACGGAGCTTAATTATGCTACAAATGAGAAAGACTTGTTCGCAATAGTCTAGGCTTTGAAAGCATTGCGTAATTACCTTTACGGTGTTAGTGATCTGGAAATACACACTGATCATCAACCTTTGTCATTTGCGATTACGGAAAGAAATCCGAATATTAAGATTAAGAGATGGAGATCATTTATTGAAGAATTTTCTCCAAAAATTATTTACAAACCAGGTGCAACCAATGTCGTTGCTGATGCATTGTCGAGACAAATGCTTAATAATTTGACGAATTCCGAAGAACATAGTGACTCCGGTGATTCGTTAGCGGACACACAACATTCTGCTGAAAGCAGTAATGAATATCAGATTCATGAAACAAAAAAGCCATTAAATCATTTTAAGCAACAAATTTTGATAGATAACGGGGCGAAAATAACCGTGTTAGAGACAATTTCTTATTTTAATAATAAACGATTTTTGATCGAATACGACATACCGGAAAATATTGTTGGGGTTTTAAAGGAATATATTAACCCAAAGTTGGTTACGGGAATATATTGCACACCTGAGGGGATTTACGAAATAAAAAACGTATTGAGGGAGGCATTTCCAACTGTAAAATTTTTTCAAACGAAATTGTTCCCAAACCATATTACTAATAGAGAGGATCAGGGAGCGATTATTGAGCAAACTCACAATAGGGCACATAGAAATTATAGTGAAAATTTGGCCCAAATTAGGCAACAATATTATTGGCCATTGATGATAAACCAGTTCAAGCAATATGTAAAAAATTGTAACATATGCAACAGTAATAAATATGAAAGGCACCCAAAACTTATTCCGATAGTAGAGGCACCTATTCCGGAAAGGGAGGGAGAACAACTCCATATTGATATTTTTTTCGCGCAAAAATTAAAATTTGTAACCTGTATAGATTCTTATTCTAAATATTTAATTGTAAAATATATTGGGGATAAGCTTAATTTGGAGGAAAAAATTTTGGAACTTCTGCAAACATTTCCAGATCTTAAAAGTATGGTTATGGATAATGAAACAGGTTTAGGTACGATTCAATTCAGGTCTTTAATGGAAAGACTCAACATACAAATCTACAGTATAATAAAACTATACATTCAGCAACAGGTAAACAACCTTGTAATATTTTGTTTAATAAAGAGAAGCATGGGAATATAAGGGATATATTAAGAAATAATCAGGAAAAAATGTTAGAATACCACAGCAAGAAAAGGCTTCAAAAAAATTACCATAGGGGTGAAATTATATATGAAAAAGTATATGGGGAACGAAATAAATTAAAACCCAAATATAAAAAGCAAGTAGTAGTAGAAGATTTAGGAAATAAAGTTAAAATACAAAACAGAAACAGAATAATTCACAAAGATAACATTAAAGTTTAATCGCATTATTTTTAGGAAAAATGGGGAAATTAGTGCCACTTATATTGATATTTTCATATATCAATATCATTACAACAGATATAATTGATTACACAAGAGAAAATTATATACTTGTAGAAGAAGAAGATGCAGGAATTTTTGAATATTATGGATCATTATACCATTTAACAAATTTGTCATTATTTGAAAATGTTGTAAACAAATACAAAAGCAATGAAGAAATAATATTAATTGATAATTCAAGTATGGATTATGAAATACGAATGATAGAAGCATTACTAGGACAATTGAAGGTTGATAACAAAAGATCGAAAAGAGGTATTAATGAATTAGGTACTGTTTGGAAATGGATTTCGGGTACGCCTGACCATGATGATTTTATGAAAATAACGAATAAAGTAAATGATCTAGTAGAAAATGATAATAAGCAGTTTAGAACAAATTCACAAATATTCAAAACAATCACAGAATTAACGCAAATCCTTAAGCAATTACAGGGCAGTTCTAATGAAAAAACTGTTTTAAGGCAAAGAAATAAATTAATAATTACAGAGCTTGAAAATATAGTGGAAACAATTACCTTGTCAAAAGTAGGAATATTAAATCCTTTAATTTTAGATATGTCAGAAATAAAAGAAATAATAAGCAATGAGCAAGTAAATGTAACAATATCAGATCTTATAGATGTTTCGGAATTTAAAATTGTACAAAAAAGTAATTTAATAGTTGTTTACATTAAGTATCCAAAGGTAAAAAATGTTTGTAAATTGTATAAAGCAATAGCTGTAGCGCAAAATGATGGAAAATTGTTGATTGAAAATGAAATAATAAAATGTGGAGATAAATTTTATTCAGTCAAATTTTGTAAAAAGGAATTAAATAATGCTTTTTGTATGATAAAAAGAAATAACACATGTTTGTCCAATATGTTAAATAATAAACATGCCAATTGCACAAAAATAAATGAAGCAAACGAATCAATAAATATTGTAAAAGATGGTGCTATAATATCATCAGGAAAGCATAAAATTAATAATCACACTATAGAAGGAGTTTATTTGATAACTTTTCAAGATAATGTTATAATTGACAATAGAAAATATGAAAATCCTACAGGAAAAATTTTAAGATATTTGAGGGAAGGAAAATTAAAATCTTTTTTTGTAAATAAATACATTGAAACAAAAAATATTGATTTAAAACTAAACAATGTTAATATACTCACACCATTAAAAGCAAGAAATAAAACGAAATCCTGTTTGGTGGGCATTTACCACTTTAATTGTAATAATATGATCCGCATATTTTGTCTTTAAATTTATCATATACATTCATCTGAAAATTAAATTAAAAAATGCAAAAGAAAAAGAAGAATTATTATTGCAATTATCAAACAGAATTAATCACTTAACAGCTTTATATTCGAAGACGGGACGCTTCGATTTAGAAGAGGGGGAGTTAACGCCTCCTATACCACACACCACTAACCCAGTATGTAAACAATTAACCATAGATTAATAGCGCAAGCCACTTCCCATGTCATTGACTCTTTGCTAAAGACCACACACCACTAACCCAGTATGTAAACAATTAACCTAAGCTTTAAGTTTCACTTATGAATGTAGTTGTAAGCAGATTCTGTATAAATATTGAAATTAATAAGGTTTGTTCTTCAGTTTTTCACCCGTTGTGCATTGCGCGACAAGCATGACAATAAAGACGCGCATTTTTTAAAAAGCTTTTGCTATTGAAGCAAAAGTTAATTTGCATTCCTATATTTAATCTCTTCAGTCAAATCTGAACTACTTACATACATATATTGATGACAAAATATTCTTATATCCATGGATGCATCCAGAAAGCCAAACGCGCATACACGTATATGTATACAAATATATACAAACCTTCAACGAACGCAAAATGTATGCATATAAAAAACAACAACTGCGACCGTCTTCTTGTCCGTCAGTGAAAAGATGGGATATGTATACCCTATGAGCAAAAAGAACCGGGAAGGTGATGTTGACTGTTTCCAAAAATCAGCCGCCAGCCTGAAGGAGTACAATGGTAGAGTAAACTACCGTTTCATACAAGTGACCCTCAGGCTGAAATCTGAAAATATAACGACCGAGGAGTTAGTGGACCAAATGGAGGCAGTGGAGTTACAAGAAGAGGATGAAAATCCTCCCAAAGACTCCGAAAAACAACCGGCGAAATGAGGTGCCTCCAGGCAAATCTTCACCATGCTAAGGCTGCCACCACTGAGCTTAGCAGAAGACTTGCCGGAGGTATCAACATAGGGCTGATCCAAGAGCCCTGGATCTACAGAGGCCGTCCTCAAGGCCTCAATGTCCAAAACACACAGGTAATTTATGACAAAAGCGCTGTCAAACCTAGGGCTGCGATAATCATAGATACCAATATTAAATTCTTGCCATTCACAGAATTCATGGATGGCGACACATCAACAATACTGGTCGAAGCGGAGTCTGGCGGAAGCAAGAGAGAGGTCGTAATCGCCTCAGCTTATTTCCCCGGAGACGCCGACATAGTACCACCAGAAAAAATCAGAGGCCTAGTGGAGTATTGCCAAACCCACAATCTAACCCTCGTAATTGGATGCGACGCCAACTCCCACAATGTGGCATGGGGAAGCACGAATACAAACAACAGAGGTGAGTCACTCCTAGAATTTTTATTACTTAGTAATATAACAATAGTAAACAGGGGCAATAAACCCACTTTTGTAAACGCAATACGACAAGAGGTACTCGACTTAACTCTAATTACTAACAAATCTTTGAATATGATCAGCAACTGGAGAGTCTCGGATGAGGACTCAATGTCTGACCACAAACACATACTCTTTGACCTTAATGGGGTGGTAAAGTTCTCCACATTTTACAGAAGCCCAAAAACAGCAAACTGGAAAAGATACAATGATTGTCTTTCAGCTAAGCTTAATAACAGCGTAAGCAAAATAACATCAACAGAGGAACTAGAAGAGGCAGTAACAGAAATGACTGACTCAATCATGGCCTCATATCACGACTGTTGTCCACTAAAAATGAAATCCTCCACGAAGAGGGTCTCCTGGTGGAACAACGAACTTGACAAACTTCGGAAAGCAACGAGAAAACTATTCAACACTGCAAAGAAAACAAACAAATGGGACGAATATAGGAAATCCCTAACTAACTGTAACAAAGAACTAAGGAAATCCAAACGTAACTCTTGGAAAAACTTCTAACTGGATCTAAAAGATACTCCAGCAACAGCTAGAATCCAAAAATCACTTTCCAAAGGTGACTCAAGTCCCATAGGCACACTAAAAGGTCCAAACGGAACTATTACCAACACATTCGTAGAAACACTAGAGCTTCTTCTAAAGACTCACTTCCCAGATTGTAAAAGTCATGACCCATCAATCGACAATAGTCTAGACATGGTAACTCACCATCAACGGAGATCTACGGTCTCATTTGTCAATAAAATCATAAACTTCGAAAGGGTAGAGTGGGCAATTAACTCCTTTAAACCCTTTAAATCACCAGGGCCGGATGGAATATTCCCAGCACTTCTATCCAAAGGCACTGTGGAACTGATCCGAGTCATGGTGAAAATCTTCAGAGCTAGCCTAATATTGGAATACATTCCAAAGATATGGAGGAAAGTGAAGGTAATATTTATTCCTAAGGGAGGTAACAAACCCCCTGATTCTCCAAAATCTTACAGACCAATCAGTCTATCGTCGTTCATGCTAAAGACAATGGAAAAACTACTCGAATATCATCTAAGAGAAGAAGTAATCTTCAAAAAACCCCTTCATAAGCTGCAATTTGCTTACCAAAAAGGGAAATATACAGTCACAGCACTGCACACACTCGTTGTCAATATAGAAAAGGCCCTAAATCAAAAAGAAATAGCCCTATGTTCCTTTATGGACATAGAGGGAGCCTTCGACAACGCAAATTACAAATCCATGGAAACAGCACTCGAAAAAAGAGGTGCAAACCCAATATTAACTCACTGGATAAGCCAAATGCTTAATCAGAGGATTATTAAAGCCTCGTTAGGCCAAGCTGAACTTAATGTCACAATAGTTAAGGGATGTCCGCAAAGAGGAGTTCTTTCTCCACTGCTATGGTCCCTACTAGTTGATGACTTGGTGCAGCACCTAAACAACAAGGGATTCATAACCATTGGTTATGCAGATGACATATCTGTTATAATAAAAGGCAACCATGAAAGGACACTAACGGACTTAATCCAAAATGCCTTGAATGCAACATGGGAATGGTGTAAAAAGGAGGGGCTGTCGATCAACCCTAACAAAACCACAATAATCCCCTTCACAAGAAAAAGAAAGCTAAAGTTTCCTACATTGAAACTAAATGAAACAGTGATAGAACTAAAGGAAGAGGTCAAATATCTAGGTTTAACCTTAGATAAAAAACTCACTTGGGAATCACATATAAATAATATAACAAAAAAAGCCACGAAATCCTTGTGGACAACCAAACAATTACTAGGGAGATCCTGGGGCATCAGCCCTAGTATGGCCCTCTGGACATACACCCAAATGGTTAGACCAATCATACTGTATGGGGCACTAGTATGGTGGAGCAAATCTATCCAA
This sequence comes from Anastrepha ludens, assembly GCF_028408465.1. Taxonomy (NCBI): domain Eukaryota; kingdom Metazoa; phylum Arthropoda; class Insecta; order Diptera; family Tephritidae; genus Anastrepha; species Anastrepha ludens. The sequence goes on along the minus strand of NC_071503.1, from coordinate 4,886,291 downwards.
CAAACAGCGATAACCAAACTGGGAAAAGTACAAAGGCTTGCTTGCCTATGCATCACAGGGGCTATGAGAACTACCCCAACAGCTGGCATGGAAGCACTCCTTAATCTCCCACCACTTCATATAGCAATCCAAGAGGAAGCAGCTACGCAAGCACTCATGCTACACATGAAAGTAAATTTCAAATTGGGCAACCTCACCGGTCACCTAAATATCCTAAACAAAATCAAAAACACCATAAGCATGGCTCAAGTTTCAGACCACATTGACCCAACCCTCTGTTTCACAAAAGGATACTCAGTTACCTTTCCAGAGAGGATAGAGTGGAAAACAAACCCGAAATGGATGAATGATTATTCACAAAAATGGTACACTGATGGATCAAAAACACCTTACGGTGTAGGAGCAGGAGTAGTGGGGCCCAGAATCCACAAATCATACACTCTCACCAGGGACACAACTATCTTCCAAGCGGAACTATACGCAATAATGGAAGCAGTAAACATCATGCAACGCAGAAACCACAAGAGAGTAAGGATTAAAATACTCTCGGACAGCCAATCAGTCCTAAAAGCTTTAGATAGCTATACATACAACTCAAAAACCCTCTTAGAATGCCACAAGGCACTCAATAATCTGGCATCCAAAAACAATGTGTCATTAATTTGGGTACCGGGACATGAGGGATATGACGGCAACGAAAAGGCAGACGTTCAAGCCAAAAAAGGGGCAGATGAAAACTTCATCGGACCTAGTCCTATGTTCGGATTCAACAAAAACAACCTAAAACAAAAAATAAAATACTGGGCCAAAACTCTATTAAATCAGCATTGGAACAATGTAGAGGGTCTTAGACACTCCAAAAAGTTCCTAAGTTTCAACGCTAAAAGAGCCAACATGGCCCTCACGTTAAACAAAAAGAGCATTCGCACTCTCACAGGCGCCCTCACGGGTCACTTCACCTGCAACAAACACTTACATAAATTAGGCATAACTAACACCAGCACCTGCAGATTCTGCTGCGAAGATGAGGAGTCTATGGAACATCTCATTATCGAATGTCCGGGGTTGACGCATAGAAGGAAAAGGTTTTTAAACAAGTTCATGCTTACAGATGAAGACCTTCAATCACTCCCTCAGAAGGAGCTGGTACAATTCATAAGCATACTTAACAGTCAATAGACAGCATAGGGTGCACAACAGATCAATATGGTCGCAGTGCTAAAGGGCTACTCCTTAACCCTTTACAACCATTAACCCTTAACCATTCCTTCGATTGCCAAGGCATAGTCCACCATGAGTACCTTCCATCGGGCCAGACAGTCAATAGAGAATATTATTTATCCGTTTTGAAACCTTAGAGAGTAGCTGTGTGTTGCAAATCGCCGGAAATGTGAGCAAACAATTCTCAGATTTTGCATGATGATAACGCGCCATCGCACTGATCAAAGAGATTACAAATCGGCCTGCCGGGGGTGTTTGGATGACTGGGTTAAACGTTGGCACATGTATGTTGTTCCAGACGGATCATATTTTGAAGGAGATAATATAAATTTGCCTTAAATTTAACTCTGTTTTTTTTAATTTAAACATTCCCGGTACTTTCTGATCATAAGGTACATATATGCGGCTTTGCGGACAGCAATGTGTGATTCGCTGGAAGTCGCATTAACTCGCGACTGTCGAACAGTTAGAAGACATATTTCCATACATATAAGGGTGCATACATACATACGGAGCCGCGGCCACTCGACATGACAAAAATTTAAGATTTATCAAATATTGGCAAATAATTCCACGCGAAATATTCCAATATTGACTATTTTCGAATGGTCGCGAAAATTGGCATATGGCGGGTCGTTTTATGAATGAAATTGAAATATGAGCTCGAACTTATGAATGAACTTTTTGTTTTTGTTCTAAATTGTTCAGCGCCGTCGCTGATAGAATCATGGCCGCTGCGACTGCGTCTACGAATGCATTTTGTTTTTGTAGTCGCTAGGCTTAGATTTTAGCTTTGGGCGACATGCGCATGTGAGGTATGTGTTTTTGTTGTGTTCTAGAACATTTTAGAATGTGTGGTGGCAAAGCGGCCATCGCGTTGCGCTTGCTGTTGCTTTTGCGTCTATCAAAGTATTGTGTTTTTGTAAGTACAGTAGAGCGTCGATTATCCGAAAGCCGGTCATCCGAAACGTCGGTTAACCGAAAGGTAACATGTCGCCTTTTTCGGATATAAAGAATAAAAAAAATATGTACAAATGAAATAGAAACGTTTAATAGAAATGACTCAGAGAGCGACGCAAGGGAACGTCATGATTTTGGCATTTTCCGTGTCTTCATCGATAGCGTGTTATATTTAGAACATGATTTATAGGTATTGACAGCGTTGTACATATGTACATACTTGCTTTCTGTCACGCGCTTTATGAATTTAAGTTAGTATCGCAGTTCCTAAATATAACAGCGTCGGTGGTGTTATAGTGCCGCGAAACGAACGCGCATCGAACGCGCATCCGACGCCGACAGTTTTGTTTGGGCAATCTCTCATTAATTTCAGGATGGACACTCAAGTATTTATCGAGTGGTATGACACTGTATTCATTCCAGAGGTTAAAAAACATAAGATAGAAACTGGAGACACTGGAAATGTCTTGTTAGTGATTGATAATTCTCCAAGTCATCCCTCAAACCTTTCACTTGAGAGAGAAGATGGAAAATTTAAGGCGATTTTTTTGCCACCCAATGTTACCTCAGTCGTTCAACCTATGGGCCAGGGGGTGATCGAAGCCTTCCAACGTTACAACAGAAAAGTGTTGCTTCGTAGTGTACTAATCGGCCAAGAAGAAGATAAAACAATACTTGAAATCTACAAAGGTATTAACTTGAAGGATGCTGTTTACATGGCAGCAGAGGCGTGGGCTAATGTCAAAGCGACGACTCTAAAGAAATCCTGGAATAAGCTTTGTCCAGCAGTTGAATCCGAAGCTAGCCTTATATCTGAAGAACCAACAAATGAAAACTTTGTTTCAGAAATGGTTGAGTTGATGAAAGACGTTTCATGGTTTGAAAAATGTGACCAAAAAAACGTACATGAATGGCTAGAATTTGACGAGGATGATCCTGGCTACGAATTGTTGACAGACGACGATATAATAGCACAGGTTCAATTTCCTGAAGATGACGATGATGAAGACGAAATTAGTGATGACATCGTCTCAGCTGAAAAATGTCCGTCCAATGAAGAAGCCTTCAAATGATTTGAGACTGCTATTAAATGGTTGGGACACCAAGGCGAATGCGATTCTGTGCAGTCTTTAAAACGCCTAAGAGATTTGGCGGCAAAAAACCGAGTCTCAAAACTTAAGCAAACAAATATGCTCGACTTTTTTTTTACATTAGTTTTGTACTATTAAAAAATGTGTGCGCAATCCCTACTTAAATGTGACTATTCATAATATGTACTGTACTCTAGTGTATCATTAAAAAGCATTACATACATAATATGTATTCCTAATCCAATGACATGTTTTATTACCCTACCCTCAACAAAGAACTGGAATTTCGCAAATGTTGGTTTATCCGAAAAATCGATTATCCGAACACCCTCTGCACCAATTGTTTCGGATAATCGGCGCTCTACTGTATAATATTAGGAATATCGACTGGTGAAAGACAAAAGTACACGGAAGCAAGAAGGGAGCGCTGTGCTCGCGCATATATGCATGAATGTATGAACGTGCATGGATGTAGTAACATGTGAATACAATTATTTTGTAGGAAGTTTAGAAGGCAAGTAGGTATATATGTATGTATGTATATATGCTAGGACATAAAGTCGGTATATATGCATACATAGAGCAGAATTGTTTTTGCACTTGTTAGGAAGAAACTCGTTCACTAGTGCGCATGTGTATTTGATTTCTTGTAAGAATGTGATGTGGTATGACATGTGTACATACATAAGTCAAGGTTATTTGGGCATACTTGCATATGTGATATGATGTTCTTGCGCTTGTGCATTATTGTTTTTCATATACAAATGTACATACATACATATGTATGTAAATGCTGTCGAATACATAAACTATAAATTGACATACAATATAAAATAAGTGTTGATTTATCTTAAACCGTTCTTTTTTTCTGAATGCAAATACCTCCTATTGACATGTACATACATATTATGTACTTATGTATATTATCATATACCATCATTTATTTACATATAAAGTATACGTTCATTTATGTACATATGTGTGTAATGAAAAACTTCATGAATTACTTTCAGAACTTTATTAAAATTTATTCGCGTCGCGCGCATGCACAAAACCTTTTGTTCACAACGCAGGCGCAGAAATAAACGCTCTGAGTGTTTATCCTCCCCACGTGACTCGCCATCATTTTTTTTTTTTTTTCGTTTTTAAATTTTTTTTTTTAATGTAATCGTAAAAAAATTTGTAATAAATTTTATGTATCCGCTTATCATTTCAAAAGTAACAAAATGGTAAAAAAATAAGCAGTCGAAGAAATAAACGCACCACCTATTTTTCCTCGCCACATGTTAGACTCGAGTTCAATTCCCGGCTCAAACTTTTTTTATAAATTTTTTTTTTTTTTAAATCGTTGTTTTTTTAATGTATTTGAAAAAAAAAATTATGTAATAAATTTTACGTATTCGCTTATTATTTCAAACATACGAAAATAGTAAAAATTTAATTGGTTTAATGTCGAGGTGAGAAATGTGTTGTGTGTTGAGGTGAAAGATGTGTGGTGTTTCTAATTTTTGTGTGGGCAAAAGTCAGTGAAGTGTCTATAAACTCGGTGTGCTAAATTCCCTTACTTCAAATCTTTCAAATCTCAATTGTACTAAAAAAAGCTCACAGTAACATTTGCACCTTCTCATTGCATTAACATTCTCTGGCAAGCGTCTGCAACTCGCGCCAGCTTTTGTGCGGCTCTTGAAATTGCAAAACGAGGAAAACCATTCACCGATGGAGAAATGATAAAAGAATGCTTAATTGCAGTATCTGAAGAAATATGTCCCGAAAACGTAAATTTATTGAAAGGTATCAGTTTATCAGCAAGTACAGTGGCTAGGAGGGTGCAAGACATCGCAGAAAATATTTATATCATCTCAACTTTCTGACAATAATGGATGCCTTGAGCGGGTTTCTTTAGCCTTGGATGAGTCAACGGATGTGTCAGATGCTGCCCAGGAGTTGATTTTTATTCGTGGAATAGATGAAAGCTATGAAGTGTATGACGATCTTCTTGACATATATATGTAGTATTCACGGCACGACAACTGGAGCAGATATTTTTAAGAGAGTTGAAAATGCCATTAATAAAATGAACCTTCAACGGAAAACTTGAAATCTATCACCACCGATGGAGGTAAAAATAAAGGAGTGGTCGCACTTGTTTCAAAGGCTTTAGAAAATGATGGTGGTTCAAAACCATTAGTTTTACATTGTATCATTCACCAACAGTCTTTGTGCGGAAAATGTTTGGATTTGTATGAAGTTCTAAAACCAGTCATATCAGTTGTCAACTTCATCAGATCCTCAGGGCAGAATCATCGACAATTCCGGGAGTTTATTGAAGAGATTGGAGAAAATGACTTGCCATATCATACTGCCGTACGCTGGCTTAGTTGCAGAAAAGTCCTTAAGCGCTTTTTTGAACTTCGAGCAGAGATCGAAGATTTTTGAATGAGAAGCATCGCTCTTGTGTAGAATTAGGGAATAGCGAATGGTTTTGGAAATTAGCATTCTTTGTCGATTTGACAAATTATATCAATGAACTGAGTTTGAGATTGCAAGGACAAAATCAGCTTCTCCTTGGCAGAAAATAATACTATTTCAATCTCAATTACGTAAAAAATGTTTCACACAAATAAAAATATGTGTACAATTCAGTCGAATTTTTAAGTACTTTGAACAATAATTTCGATAGCCGTTTCTCAGACTTTCATGCCATTGCGAATGAAATTAAGCTTTTTCAAAATCCTTTTGATTCTGACATGTAAACCCTACCTCCGGAAATCCAAATGGAAATTATTGATTTACAGTGCAGTGATATGTTTAAGAACAAATATCAAAATTCATATTTGTTGGAATTTTATAAGAGTCTTCCACTGGCACTGTTGGATAATTTGCATAAGTTTGCTCGAGAATTGTTTTCTGTTTTTGGTACTACGTACCTTTGTGAGGAAACGTTTTCCAAGATGAAATACACAAAGAATGTTTACAGATCTAAATTAACCGATCAGCATCTTAAATCTCTTTTAATAATTGCTACAAGTAAAATTAATCCACAACTACAAGCAATGGTCAGTGGAAAATCACAACTACATAAATCTCAATAGTATTTTTTTCTTTTATCACTGGGACAAAATTGAACTAATTATTTTTTAGTTATTAATATGCTTCGGTACTTCATATTTCTGTAGTCGGTGAAAGGAAAATTAATAAAAACATTTTTCTAATGGCGGTCAATGGCCGTAGAACAAAAACTTAGCATCAAAAAATTCGAGCTTCCAGTTCTAAGGGCAAAGTACTTTCATTCATAAAACGAGCCGCCCATATGCCAATTTTCTCCACCATTCGAAAATAGTCAATATTGGAATATTTCGCGTAGAATTATTTGCCAATATTTGGTAAATCTTAAATTTTTGTCAAGTCGAGTGCCCGCGGCTCCGTACATATGTATGCATCAATATATGTATGTAAATATGTCTTTCTAAATGCTCGACAACCGCTGCTGCTGTGAGTCAAGTGCGCGCATGAGCATACAGTAAGTTACAGAAAACAACATAAGTAGCTTATAAAAAAGTGCTATGTCGGACTTTTCAATACTAGGAGAAAATTTGGAAACTATTATTTTATGTTCTCTGATAGTAGGTAAATAGTTAAATAGTATATTACTTTACGTATGTAGTTCTTCAATTAAAAACATATGCATACATATATCTGCAAGTTTAGTAACTTACTCTGAAATCAGAGTATTTTTCCTGTGTGCCTGGTAATGAAGCGCTTTCTATAGAGGATTTTGATTTGGTTGAAGGGAATTCAACAAAGTTTTGCAGAGCATCTTAGACACACATAATATATGTATGTATGTACAATATATATTTTTGGATGATTTGGAAAAAATTCAAAAACATATTATAAAGCTACCTAACATTCTCTGCTTCTAATCACCAACAAATTCTTATCGACTGCTGCTAAATTTACATAATTCAGTCCCTTGCTGTTAACTTGTGGTGAAAAATGTGTCTGTGGTGATTAGTCTTCGCGAAACGAGCACCCCTCAAAATTCCATACTTTCCCGTCATTGAGACTTCTCTATGTATAAAATAATATAAGGCAAATGTATTCTTCAAATTAACCTGACCGAAGCACTACAGAATGTGGACTGAGGACTGACTTCTAATTCTTCCCTTTTAAAACAGATTTTAATTATTAAAAGCAACAACAATTGCACTAAATACGCCAGACGCAGGCGTCATCATTTAGCAGAAGCAATAGCGTTTTACCGGATGCGTGTGCATTAACTTGATAACCAATATTTGGCTTGTTGCGCCAATTCGTGGAATTGGTTGCAACTTCGATTGTGAGACAGGAAATGCAAAAATGTAATTTAGCAAAACTTATGAAGAATTCACCTGTGGGAAATTCTGATTGCGAAAGTTAATATTAAATTGAATTAGTAGCGGTAATTTCGATTCCTATTTCTATTGTACTTCGATTTGGTTGGGTTTCTATATTTATTCTTTGTGGTTTTATTTTAATGATATAATTATAAATATAATGATTATTATTGATATTATATAAACTGATAAAAATATGGAGTTTTTCTTCCTTAGAAGCGATATTTCTTCTACTCCATTTTCTTGAAGTTCTTTAATTAAGTCTAGAGATAACATTTCTTCTATTTTGTTGTTTGTTGCTTTCGGCTGTAATGTTGACGGTAAAGGTTTTCTTATCGTTATTTCCTTTGAAAAATATATTTCGTTATTTATTTTAATACTTGTGTTAACATGTTTTATTAAATATTAACCTTGGAGTTTTAAACTCTCGTTGTCAAATTTTGCATTACCATTAAAATTGTTTAATAAAATTATATCATCTGAAATCATTTCGATTGATTTTACATGTTGATTGTTTATTTTGGTACTATTGCTCATTTTGCTTTTTAGCAGGTGTGTGCATAGTACACCATTGTAATGTCTTTTACAATATTTCTTGAACAAATCGATAAATTCATATATGATTTACAATTTTCTTTTTTCCCGTAAATTTTATTTTCGCATATTAAAATCGACTTATATTCTATTTTGTTAATAACATTTCCTATTTTTATAGGTCTTATTTCTAACGCTCAACAATCACTGTTCTCCGTTCTTATTACACAAATTAAGCGTTATTTATTAGAAGCAATATTTATTTCGGCAAACTCTAGTGCCTCGTATAAGTTAATGAAGTTTTCGTTTTTTTTTGTTATATCCATTTCCTTATCGGATAAAATGTATGAATTAACTATACTCGACTTTTCCCAATGAATGGCATAAGCTATATTAATAAGTTCTTCTTTTAATATTTCTAATTTATATTTTATCTGTAATACAAGATCATTATCAATTTATTTTTCTTTCTTTCCGAATTTAGATATTTTATTAATATTTTCAATAACTTCATTTTTTTTTCATTACTTAATTTGTTTACAACAACTTCCCTGTTGTTAATTTCCAAAAACATTCTTCATTTTTTTCATGAGAATATTATAGTCCCTATGGTTGGTTGGTTAGAGTGGTGATTCATCCAGAATCCAACTAGCGCTTCCGCACCATTTTGTTGCCACATCCTCGTTACCAAATTGTTTAACAGTTATTTGCAGCAGGACTATATCCAGGGTGTGCGGTTTAGGAACCTTATTAGGTTGTTGACGTCTACGCCAGACAGTTGCTCGAGATTCTCGAACAGCGGTTTGCCCAGGGTTAACATTCTGTCCTTCCATAGGGCAGGGCATTCACAGAGGAAATGGAAGATTGTTTCTTTTTCCTCCGGCTGTTTACAACTATGACAGTATGTGTTGTGAGGGATGCCCATTTTGGCGGCTTGTTCTCCGATAGACCAGAAGCCAGTTATGACTGCCGTAAGTCTGCAAGTGTCCCGTCGTTTCATGTTTATTAATGTCAACGATTGCTTGAGGTTGTAGGTGGGCCATAACGTTCTGCTGATTTTGCATTTCGTCTGGTCTCTCCATCTACAATCTGCAATTCGAAGGTATTTTAGGGAAATTGCATTCTTGACCGCACCTAGTGGAGTGAATACTGGTACTGCAAGAGCGCTATTCATGGCAGATCCCCCTCTTGCCAGTTCATCAGCTTTTTCGTTACCTTCTATGTTCCGGTGTCCCGGGACCCAAATCAAGGTTACTCTATGGTTTTCACTCAAGTTGGTTAGGCTATTCCTACTTTGCTCCACCTCTTTAGAGGTTGTTATAGTCGCGTCCAGCGCCTGGATTGCGGCTTGGCTATCCGAAAGAATAGCGATATTGCCCTTAAAAGAAAAATCTGCGATTAGTAACCTACAGGCTTCCCCAATTGCTAGTACTTCCGCTGGGAAGACGCTACTGGTATTAGGGAGACGCACAGATTTTTCAATTCCAAGTCTATGAGAATATATACCAGCTCCAACACCACAATCCATTTTACTGCCATCTGTATAGACTGTGGTATCGAAGTTGTTTAGAGAGAATCTCTTCTTCCATTCCTTTTTAGATGGAAAGAGTGTGGCAAAATTCCTATTAAACGTTACCATCGGGACGATGTAGTCAGTCCTCACCGAGGTTAACTGAGTTTGTCGCGATAACCGACTAGCGTGACCATAAGTTTTTCCTTTCCAGCGACCCGCTTCATTTAACCTAAATGCACTCATGGTTGCCGTCTTCTTTATATGTAGGTCTATTGGAATAACGTGTGTCAGTGCATTGAGAGCCTCTCTAGGACATGATCTGATTGCACCGACCATTATTGCACAGGCTGATCTTTGTATTCTGCCGAGTAATTTGGTATTGTACTCTCTCCCTGGAGCTTTCCACCAAACTACCGAACCATACGATAAAATGGGTCGTATAACCGCCTTATACAGCCATAATGTATGCTTAGGTTGAAGACCCCAACTTCTTCCAAGCATACGTTTGCAGGCATATAAAGCAATTTCTTACCCGTTCTTCGACGTTTAACTTCCAGCTAAGTTTGGAGTCCAAAATTACCCCTAAGTACTTTGCACTGGTTGATAAAGACAGCGTTTGTCCGTTGATATTTGGTAGGGTAAAAATTGGTACCTTGTATCTGGTGGTTAAAATCATAAGTTCTGTTTTACGCGGGTTTAAACTTAGCCCACATCCTGTGGCCCAAGAGTTAAGCTCGCCTAACGCCCTTTGGATGATCCCACTGATCGTATTTGGACACAGTCCTGACACCATTAACACCACATCATCAGCGTACGCCACCACTTTTACCCCACCTCCGTCAAGTTTTATTAAGATTTTGCTAATCACACATAGCCAAAGAAGTGGAGATAATACTCCCCCTTGTGGAGTGCCCCCGTGGACCTTCTTGGTTATGTTGATATTACCCATATTAGCTTTGATGATCCTGGTTTCTAGCATGGAGATGATCCAGTTACTGATGCAACTGTCCACCTCCAGGTCTATCAACGCCCGTTGGATGGCATCTGTGCTAACATTGTTAAAGGCGCCTTCGATATCCAAGAATGCCGCCATGGTATAATGTTTGTTCTCTAGAGAGCCCTCTATTGTTCCGATTACCTCGTGAAGCGCTGTCTCCGTAGATTTGCCTTTAAGGTATGCGTGTTGTGCAGTTGATATACCCGAGCTCTCCAAAGAGCTTCTGAGGTGCGTATCCAAAAGTCTTTCAAAAGTTTTTAACAGGAAAGACGAAAGACTGATTGGCCTGAAGTCCTTCGCTGATTCATGTCCTCTTCTACCTACTTTTGGTATGAAGACGACCTTGACTAGTTTCCAGCTATCTGGAATATGGCCTAAGTTTAAACACGCTTTAAAAATTTCCTCTAGCCATGGTAGGATACAGTCCAAGGTTTCCTGTAACATCTTTGGAATGATCCCATCTGGCCCCGGAGATGTAAAGGGTGAGAAAGATTTGATTGCCCATGCAACTTTTTCTTTGGTAATAATTTCATTTGCAAGATGCTGTGGATTATATTGGCTCCGCCTAATGTTTCCACTCTCACTTTCGTAAGCGCTGCATCCCGGAAAATGCGTGTTTAGCAGAAGCTCTAGCGATTCTTCTGCTGTAGCAGTCCAAGTTCCATCAGGTTTCTTGATCCAAGAAGCCATTGAGTGGTCTTTGGAAAGAACACGGCTGAGCCTAGCAGAATCCCTGGTGGATTCGATTGACGAACAAAATTCCCTCCAGCTCTCTTTTTTGGCGGCCCTGATTGCCTTCTTGTACTGTCTCCGACTTTCTCTGTACAATTCCCAATTTCCCGTCGAGTAGCTGAGGTTAAACGTTGATCTAGATTTTTCCTTTAGTTTTAAGAGCTCACTGCTCCACCAAGGAGGGTGAGTTTTTTTGCTAAATTTTATGGGGCAGGACGTTTTGTAGGCCCTACTAAATGCCTTTTCCAGTGTTACGACCCTACTCTCAAGGCTTTCCGTGAGAGTGATTTGAGAGATAGGAGTCCCTCCTATCCTCTTGTTTACTGCATTTTTGAACCTCTTCCAGTTGGTTCTTAAAGGATTTCGATACGGTAGGGGTGGATCTACCTTAAGATCCAAATCGTAGAGGATCCAACTATGATCAGAAAAGGACCTTTTATTGGATACCCTCCAATTATCTACCCTTACTGAACTACAATATTTTCAGACAGAAGAGTAACATCAATCACTTCCTCCCATCCTCTGAAGTACTCCGTACTAGGAATGGTGAAAGTGGGAGGGTTACCCCTGTTACATACCGATAAGTTAGTATTAATAATAAAATTATATAAAGACTTACCTCAGTCGTTTGTCTCGGAGCTTCCCCACAACGCATGCCTCGCGTTGGCATCGCATCCGAGCAGCAGGTTCTTGTTTCTGGCTTCACACACCAGCCGACGAGCCTCCTCGGGTGGTGCTGGCCGATCATGTGCCAAGTAGATGGAAGCCAGTATGATGCCGACACCGTCAGCGGCTTCTACCTCCACAGCCGTCACATCCTGTGAACAATATTATGGGATTAAAAATATGTTCAAATGTTTCTTAGCTACAATACAAGATCTGGGGTTACCTTCAGTCCGTTTGTAGAAAAGGTTGTGGTTGTTCCCAGTGAACCCCTTCACCTCGGTGCTCCGCACCCAGGGCTCCTGGATTAAAGCGATGTCGACGTCCTTCTCCGCCAGGAGAACGGTTAGGTTGTCCGTTGCAGTCCGCGAGTGCTGCAGGTTTATTTGGACAACCTTGAGACCCATGCTGCTGGTCGCTTTACAATTTGACGGCGTCGCCAAGCTGCACTCCCGGGTGCTGCTCATTAGCACCATCGTTTTTGGTAGACGCGGCGTCGTCAAGTTGCATTCGTTGGTATCGGTCCGAGTTGTCCATTTGCCCATCTGTTGTGTCAATGGGTGCGTCCGTTTATCTGTTCGTTTTGGGTCTGTGTCCGTCCGTTTGTCCGTCTTCTTTGTAGCCTTATCCGAATTTTTTTGTTTTTGTTGTTTGTTCGTTCTGTTTCGTACGGTCACCTGCCCTTCCAGAAGGCTGCACATGTCGCCATGTGCGGTGACCAATGAGGATTTAGGGGAAATAAACAGTCCGCCATGGCAGCGCCCCATACCATGGTAAGGCCACCGTTACAACCTGAGGCGGCCTGGTGTCAGGAGGGCTCCGTTAAAAGACAGCCTAGTTTTATCCCCCGGCTGCCAAACCCACCCAGTAGGCACGGGTCGTGTTACACCTTGGGTTGAGGGAGTATTTTAACGAAGTTTACGTCTTCGACCTGTGTGGTTCGCGGGAGACCTACTCTCCTACCTTCCATATCTGGGAGGCGTTCCCGTATCCACCACCTGTGGACGCGCCCTATAGGGATAACAGGTTCCCCCAAGGGATAGTCCCTATAGTCTGGATATCCTCAATCCATTTCCATGCAGATCCTATAAAGTCCAAAGATCTCTTACTAATGTGATTATTTATCCTAATTCTATTTAAATAATTTTTAGATTGATTTACAAGCGATATGAGGATTGGTTTTAGGAGGTGGTTTGGTAGTTGCTCGTTTATTGCTGTCTCTAAATGGCTTATAGTATTTTCATAGTCTTGCAGTTCTATAACATGTATGATTTTAAAATCTCCTATTTGTAGTTTTGCTGGTCCTGAGTCTATTGTCACGAGTTGGGATGATGAGTAGTCCAGTATCTGCACATTTGCGATTATTGGTACTATTAAGGTAATCATTCTAAAAATGTAATAATAAAAATAATAAAAATTTGTATTTGCATTATTTTCTTCATTTTTATTATTAGTTACTTACTTTTATGTGTTTTTTTCCTCTTTTTTTCCTTTTATTGTTTTATAAGGCTTTTATGGACCACTTTGCCTGACTCTGTTATGACCGTTGGCGATTTGTTTTCTGTCACTATTTATTTTTTATAACGGGGTGTAAGTTTCGTGCGGTATCTTTTATTAATTTTAATGTAGATGGTTTGTCCTGGAGAGTAATCCTTACAGGGTGTTCTGTTTTTGTTGTGGTTTTGCAAGTCTTTTTCCTGTTTGTTTTTTAGTCTCTGTATGTTATTTCATCTGGTTGCTTCGTATTGTTCAGGTTTAATGTAAATTCTACGTCCGACAAAATTTTCTATAGGTTTCTGTCCAGTTGTAGAGTGGATTGAGAAATTATATTCGTAAATAGCTCTGCCGAGTAATTCTTCAAAGGTCCTGTCTATGGCTTCTGTTTTTAAACACCTTAAGATTTCGGCGAGGGTCGAATGGAAGCGTTCGATCTGTCCATTTGACTTGTTATTATGGGGTGGTGTCTTGTAGACATTTATTCTTAATTGGTCCTTTAACATGAACATTATTGAATGGGAATTTAAGGGTTTTTCATTGTCAATGATTGTGGTTTGTGGCATTCCAAATGTGAAAAGCAGTTGTCTAAGAGGTTCGCGTATATCCTCTATTGATCTGGATTTGATAACTCCGACTTGGACATATTTTGAATATTTATCTATAGCTGTAAGAACTATTTTTTTTTCAGCAATGAAAATGTCTATATGAAGGGTTTGTCCTGGATATTCAGGAATCGGTGTCGATTCTATTTTCAGTTTGTTTGGGTGTCTGTCATACTTATTTTCAGCACGTATTCTGCACTGTTTTATTTGTGTGTGTTTTGTTTATTTTAGCCTGCATTTTTGGGAAGTAAAATTTTTTGATAATTTGTTTTTTATTTTTTCTTGCATTTCTATGGGCTCGTTTGTGCTCTATCAGAATTTCTTGTTCTTGTTGCTCGTCTGTTTGTAAGTCTGTTACTTTCGATTGCATGAATCTAATTTTAAAGGTGTTAAAGTATATGGGGTATAATTTTTGAATTTGGCCCAATATTTCCTCTGAGGTAAATAAGCCGTTTATTTATTTATTTATTAATATAATATATCGTCGTAGTAAATTTTTCAGATTTTCGGTAGAGTAATGCCAAATTTGATTTTTAAATACTTTTGTTACGTTACGGGTTTGTATTGTATTGTTTGTATCACTTGTTCGTGATGGTATTTTTCGAAAATTGCCTTCTATCTTTTAAGTTTTGAGTTGTTATTTTTATTGCTCAGGGCGTATGTTAGGGGTTGGTGGTCTGTAAATATTTGTATCTTTGCAGTTCCATATAGGTAGTTTCTTAAAGATTTTAAAGCCCAGATGATGGCTAGCATCTCTTTTTCATTGGTGGCGTAATGTTCTTCTGTTTTTGTTAGCGTCCTTGAAATGAAGGTTATGGGTTTTCCGTCTTGTTCCAAAACTGCACCGATGGCATGTTTTCAAGCGTCACTGGTCAAATGGAATTCTTTATGGTAATTGGAGTAGGTTAATATTACTTCCTTTGATATAAGTGAATTTTTGATCTGGTTCAGAGCCTCGATTGCATCTTTATTTAGTTGGATGGCTCTATTTTTTGACTGATTTTTTGAAATTCTTCCCGCTTCTCCTCTTAAGAGACTAGTAAGTGGTTTGGCTATTTTGGCGTATCTTTTATAAATCGCCTGTAATAGCCAGATAGTCCAAGAAATGATCTCAAATCTTTTAGTGTTTTTGGGTATGGAAAGTTAACAATGGCTTGAACGTTAGTAGGATTTGTGGTGATACCTTTTGATGAAACTAGGAATCCTAAAAATTCTATTTCTTTTTTAAAAAATTCGCAATTGTATATATGTACTTTCATGTTTGCTTCCTGCAGGGGTTTAAAAACCTGTTGAATATCATATTTTGGGCATGAGTATTTTGGTCTTTGCTGAAAATGATTATATCATCGATATAAACATAGCAGATTTTTCCAATGTGATTTCTCAATATATCGTCCAAAGTTCGTTGAAAAATTGCGGGAGAGTTTTTGAGTGCAAAAGGTAAACGTGTAAATTGGTAGTTACCGTTTTTTACTGAAAAAGCAGTTTTTTCAATGTCAGATTCCTTCAGAAGAATCTTATGAAAACCGCTTTTCAGATCTATTACTGAAACGAAGCTATTTTTACCTAGTTGTGCTAAAACCTCTTTGAAGTCGAGTATTGGGTAACGGTCAGCTATTGTTATGGAGTTGAGTTTCCTATAGTCAATTACCAATCTGTAGTTTTTCTCGAGTGAAGCGTCTGGTTTTTTTGGAACAATCGATATGGGTGAATTATATGTTGATCGGGACGGCCTTATAATTCCATCGTCTAACACTTTTTGAATATGTTTTGAACTTCCCCTTTAAGTATGGGGAAGAATTTGTTCGAATAGTGGCTACAACTTTTGTGGTATAGGTTAATTTTTCGTTGGGGTCGGAGAAAAGGTCAATGTGTTGATTTATTAAGGACTTCATTTCTTGTTTTTGAAAATTATTCATATGCTTGTTTCGGATATAAACATGGTTGACATCTTGTGAAATAAGCTGTTTGAGTTGTATTCTAATTGAATTATTTATGGTCATGAAGCTTTCTCTTGTGTGAATAACTGCCGATAATTCTTTCAGGCTCTCATAACCGAGGATTGAGTGAAAATAGACAAGGCGTGGAAGGAGCTAGAGCTTTAAATTAATGTTCGGCAAGTTGAAAAGATTGATATACGTGTGATGGGTTATTTCTATCTTTCCTCCTACTGAGTTTGCCAGGAATTTATTGTCATTTGGAATTGTCTTTTTTGCTAACTGAGGCTGTATGTTGTTTTTATTTGAACATGTATCTACTAATATTTTAACCGTAGATCAGCCCTACAAAAAACTTCACAATTCTATACCGTGTATCTTTTTTGATACATACTGAATTATTATTAAAAATGACACAAACCAATGTGTTTTTAACTAGATTTTGAGATAGTTATAAAATTTAGCTTTATTGACGCAAAGTATGCGGCGAGAAAAAGTTGTCTATGGTAACGTTGTGACCTTTCAATCCTTCCACTAAATTAAGTACGACCTGCTCGCCTTGGTTGCGCTCTGGAGCTCCAGTAATTCCTTTTTCCAAATAAGGCTGTATTTTCCAAACATAACATGTTTCGGAATCAACGGCCAACCAAAAGTTTATACCGTACCTCTCGGGTTTCGACGGAATGTACTGACGAAACTTACAGCGGGCGTGAAAACCCAATAATTGTTCGTCTACTGTGATGCAATCATGAGGATTATAGAACGTAGGGAGTAGTTTTACCCACCACTCCCAAAGATCGCGAATTGGTGCAAATTTATCTTCACTTCTTCTCTCTCGTCGACTAAGTACGTCATCAAAGCGTATAACTTTCAATACATATAAAAATGTTTTTTCGGTCATAATTGTGCGAAATATAGGTCGTCCATATGTAGTATCGAATAAATCATGCAAAGCTTCATTTTTAGATCTATATAATATAAGTATTCCAAAAAAAAAGTTTTTTATTTATGATATTTCAGTTCTTGAATATATGTTTTAACGTACTTATATACACCAGCCAATATCAAAACAGCCAGAAAAGCCAGGAGTAGATCTTCATCAATTTCTAAATGTTTATCTCCATGCAATTCTTTCCCATACTTATTCGAATTTTCAATTATTATTTTCGTAATCGATGTAGGGAAAAATAATAGCATGGAATCTCGGATGTTTCCAACTCGGCTAGATGCGTTTCTTGTTACTCCTAAAGGAAGTAAGTCAGTATGTAAATTGAAAAATCGTAATATAAAAAAGCACCGTTAGTAACCTGGTCTCAAACTTATGACGTTTTCCGCCCTTGAACGACCGATGGTGTATGGCTCTGGATTCCATATGGTACCATCTTTTGCAGTATATAACGGATCAATATCAAAGTTGAGACCAATATTCTCAGAAATATCTGATAAAAAACTTTCATTTGAGTCATTTTTAAACACATAGTCCTCCGCCTCAGTTTCTGAATTGGAAAAATTTCCATTTTCAGATTCATCGTTTGAACTGTTATCCAGAACTTCATTCACCAGCTCCTGTAAAGTTTAATATTGCGGACGCGACATTTTTGAACCAAACTTCACTAACAATCACTTATTCACAAAAAAACATCCGAATAATGTCAAAACAAGGATGAAACTAAAACTATTCGCACGAAAAATCATTAAAAATTTCATATGTATCAAATATGATACAATGAGTAGAATTAAGAAGTTTTCGTTTTTCTCGCGGCCTACTTGATTTTAAAATTTGAAACTCAGTTTAAAATGCTTATATCAACGGAACAAACAAAGTCATAAAAGTTGAGGTAAGTGTTGCCAACGAGGACGAATTTATTGGCTTCTAAAATATGAAATGTATCATTTTTGATACAAAGAACGATCTACGGTTAAAGATTTTGCCGCTCTTCGGCCTGCAGTTGAAATAAGGCAACGAAGAGTTTTTTATTCTAAAAAATGGATATCTGTGAAATCTGCGCATTCGTTGTCGTAAGGGTTATATTGAGGACCGTTCTGATATTCGGAGCTCTCGACACCATAATGGTCATTGCTGTTGGAAAGGTTATTTTCGTTAATATCTGGCGAAGGGTTTTCTTCGCCAGCGGTTACGTGGAAGTTTCTTTGTGTTTTAATAGGTGGGTATGTTAAATTTGAGTTATTTGGTCTTTTTCCGGGGTATTTTATGTTAGCTCTATTTGCATAATGAAAAGCGTTGGTTCGGATGCTTGGATCCATATCTATCGGTTTCGGGTTTGGTTGTGGTTTCGGTGCTGTTTGCCTTAGGGGTGGTTTATATTGTGGATTGTGATATGCTTCGTTGTATTCCTGTGGGTATTGGTGTGGTCTTCTGGGTAGGTCTGCTCTCTGGAGATATTGTTGCCTTGCAAAATTGTAAGGTCCTTGTTGATATTGTTGTGAGTTTCCATATCCTTGTTGTGGCCTCAAAACTGTTTGATTGGGTCTAAATTGCTGTAGGGGTTGTGGAAGGTGCGCCAGCTCTAGATAGAATTGGGGTGGTTTGAGATAGTTTCTTTGTGGTAAGGGTGGCTTATAATCATTGAATCTATTCTGTTGGTAGACATGAGTGCTCCTAAATTTCTGATTTTCTAGCTTTAAGCACAAATGAAGCGCTTCAGGAAGGTCTTTAGGTTCTTTCATTCCTAATAGCCATTGGAGATCGCCGTTAAGGCCTCTATTGAAAGTATCAATGGCTTTTGTTCTATATGTTCCGGTAAGTTGTGCTTGCGTTGAACGTAAACGGACGTGTTTTTCCGACCTCCCGCGTTAACTAAGTTTATTGGTAATATACCTAATCGTTCGTGCGACAGTGACTCGATTTAACCTATCGTTTTACTTGGACACTTTTTTATCCACAATGCCATGCATATGCGGTCAAAAGGTTGACCGTGGGCAGCCAAACAAAAAAATTCAGTGTGTTAAGTGCAGTGAATTTTACCATCTTACTTGTGAAAATTTATTGCCTGCTGACATTGAGTACCTGCTGAAAATAAATAAGCAGTATTGTTGTAAACAATGCACAAAAGCGCGCCGTAATTCGTTCCTACTGTCGCCTCGCTCAGTTTCTCCGCCAATAGATGCAGACAACAACAATCAACATCAAAATATTTCTGAGGCCACCAATATTTCATCGCTTCCAGCTACTTCGGTACCCGTAAGACCGAATCCATCAGAGGAGTGCAGCAAGCAAGAAATCAACCTGCAAGCTGTTTTCGACGAAATTAAATCTCTTAGATATGCTCAGGAGAAAATGATAGCTGTAATTAGCTCTTTGCAAACCGACAAGAGAAATCTAGTTAAAAAGGTAGAAGAACTACAGTTTGAGGTAAAAGCCGTTCGTCACAAACTTTGCGATCTCGATGTCGCTGCTACTATTCCCGCTTTGGCTAATGATATAAAAGCCCTTCACAACAATTTACATGTACTACACAACAATAATTCTGCAACAACAAAAAACAAGGATCGAGTACTTGTTTCTAACTCAACACCACCATCTTTCTCTTCTGCTCCATCTACCTCTTATGCTGCCGCTGCTGCAGCCGCTGCCAACTCTCCATGCAATACCGTACGAAATGCTAAGGTTTGCAATAAGCTCTTTCTCGCTGCTCCGCCTAATGCCAAACAATCTAAAACAGTAGAATCACAAAAACATGCTACGCACTCTCCTGCGCTGCTTACGTCGTTGCTATCACAAAGCAATCAAGCAGTGCCGTCGGATAACCCTTCTCTTGCTGATTCGCAGCAGCAGTCGGTTAATGATGAAATGTTTACAACTGTTGGTGCTAAGAACAAAAATCCAAAACGTAAACCGAAAAACACTGTTGTTGGCTGCAATGCAAACCGTGAACTGGATGTAATTGTAGCTATGAAGTGGGTACATTTGTCATATTTCAACCCCACAGTGACCGCTGAAAGCATAATCGAATATGTACACAACCACGCAGCGATCGATAAGAGCGAACTTTCTTGTTATATGCTAGTAAAGAAAGACGTCGAACTTAAAGGACTAAAGAGAGTATCATTTAAGCTTGGTGTGTCTGAAAAAAATTATAACAAGATTTTCGACGCTTCTCTCTGGCAAGAGAATATAAAAGTGCGTCCGTTTAAAAATTTTCAAAGAGAAGAGACGAAACCGCCGCACACCTAACGTGTACCGACGTTAAGTTATCAAATACGGCAGACTTTCTACTGTATTATCAGAATGCTGGCGGCATAAGAACTAAAATGCTACCATTGTTGTTTTTCTCCTCTTCATCTGTCTATGATATCATAGTTTTAACAGAGACTTGGCTTTCTGAATGCCATTATACAGCAGAAATATTTGACTGTCAACTGTATAATGTATTTCGTAAAGACAGATGCTCCCGCACTACTGGTCTCTCTAAAGGTGGTGGCGTACTTGTTGCTGTAAGTTCGAGGCTACCCAGTACACAAATCACTTTGTCACCAAGTATGAGTTCCGACAACGGATATTTTGATGTTGATCAAATAATAATTAAAATTAATTTAGGAAAATCGAATGAATTATACATTAGTGTAAGTTATATACCGCCTTCAAGCCCAATTGAATTATATAAAAAGCATGTAATTAATTGTTGTACAATACTGGATAGTCTAACTGGCGGTCAACACATAATTATTTTGGGTGACTTCAACTTACCCAATGTTAATTGGTGTTTCGACGATGATGCTAAGAAATTAGTACCATATGGGGTATCAAGCGAGAGTGAATGTGAGGTGCTCGACACTTTTGCGGAATATAACCTCTGCCAGATTAACAGAGTACACAATGATATGAATCGCTTACTTGATTTAGTATTCATAAGCAATGATCTAAAGTCCGATGTCGAGTCCCTCTCTTCACCCCCTCTTCCTAACTCCATACACCATAAAGCGTTATGTGTACGTTTTAAACATATAAACTATATCAAATCAGTTATTAATAATTGCATAAATTATAACTTCTATAAAGCCAATTTCAACCAGATATCGCGGTCATTGGATTTGGTAGATTGGGAAACTGTCTTAAACAAACCCGTACTATCACAGATGTATGATGATTTCGTAGGAAGACTAGAAAGTGCAATTCATATGTTTGTTCCAATAGTGTCTGCAAAAAATCAGTCCAAACCGGCCTGGTACAATTCTAGGCTCATTAATCTTAACAATAAAAAAACCAAAGCATACAAATTATACCGCAAATCTAAAAATAACGCAAAACTTTATGAAGCGTACAATCGTTTGCAAAAAGAATTCGATGTTCTGAACAAATTTTTATATCAGAACTACATTTCTAAAGTAGAGAGTGGTATCAAAGAAAATTGTAAATCTTTTTGGCAGTTCATTAACGGTAAGAAGAAAACCACTGGAATTCCAGAAAAAATGCATTATTTGGGGGAAACGTCGTCGGACATTCAAAAAATTAGTAACCTTTTTGCAGATTTTTTTCGATCTGTTTATGTTCGTCAATCCGACACCGGAATAGAAGATACCTCTTTTAACAGCTCACGAACAAATAAAGGTTTCCAGCTCTCATCTAATGATGTACTCAGGAGCCTATCGGCCTTGGCAAATGACCCAACTCCTGGAGAAGACGGTTTCCCTCCTATATTACTAAAAAACTGTGCTACATCGCTAGCAAAACCATTAACAATTATATTCAATAAATCACTAGCTTCTGGTGAGTTTTTCCATAATTGGAAAAAATCGTTTATCATACCGATACATAAGTCTGGAAGTAAGTCGGAAGTCCAAAATTATCGCCCTATCTGCAAAATCTCTTGCATACCTAAACTCTTTGAAAAGCTAGTTTATGATTTGATTTTCTTCCAAATTTCAAATCTCATATCGCCTAATCAGCACGGCTTTGTTAAGAGTAGATCTACTGTTACGAATTTAGGGTTATTTACAAATTATGTCTTAAACCAATTTGAAACAGGCCAACAATGCGATGTCATATTCACTGATTTTTCGAAAGCGTTTGATCGAGTCAGCCATAGTATCCTACTTAAAAAGCTGGGTTCATTTGGTCTTCATCCTAGCTTACTCAAGTGGCTTGCATCTTATCTAACAGATAGAACTCAATTCGTTCGTATAAATAACATAAAATCTGATGCCATCAAAGTTACCTCAGGCGTACCTCAAGGTAGCCATCTTGGGCCACTATTGTTCTTAATGTTTGTTAATGACATTCCAGACGTTTTCGAGACATCACGTTGTCTGATGTATGCAGATGACCTGAAAATTTACAGTCGGGTAGAGAAAGTAACTGACTGCATAAGACTTCAGGAAGATTTAGCCAGATTGGAAGCTTGGTGTGATAATAACTCCTTACCTCTTAATGCTGGTAAATGCCAGCACATGTCATTCAGTAGACGAAAAGTTACGATTGATTTCGATTACAAGTTGGGCACTACCACCCTCACAAAAATTTACGAAAAGAAAGACTTGGGGGTCATATTTACATCAAAAATGTCATTTTCCAAACATATAGACTTTATGATTGCCAAGTCTAGATCTATGCTTGGATTTGTAATAAGGAATTCGAGGGAGTTCCAGGATATCTCTACGCTGAAAAATTTGTATTTTTCTCTTGTGAGATCAAACCTCGAATATTGCAGCATCATTTGGGATCCATTCTATATGGTTTATCTTTAAGAATTGAGAAGGTTCAAAAACGTTTCACTCGATTTGCTATTTATTCACTTCGTTGGCCTTGCAGTTTGCCTGCATATAAAAGTAGATGTCTTTTGTTAGCACTGCCAACTTTAGAAATGCGGAGAAAAACTTCATCGGTAATGTTTATAAGAGACATAGTTACGAATCATATCAAATGTCACTTCTTGCTGGAGCTAATACTCTTTAATTGTCCCACTCGTAACCTAAGACTCAGCAATATGTTCCATTTACCTTATCACAAGACCAATTTTAGTCGAAATGAACCGCTCACACGTTGTATAAGACAGTCTAACCAATTATGCAAACATTTGGATATATTCTCTAACTCACGAGAGACTTTCAAATCAAGACTTAATCTGGAGATACACTTTTTGAATTGTGACTAATGTATCTCACAGTATTGTTTACCATAAATTATATTTAAGCTTTAATATTAGTAATCTATTTAAGTTATACTTTAATTGATGAATAAATAAATAAATAAATAAATAAGTAGTCTAATTGACTCCTGACTGACTTCCATAATACCAATTTTGTTCAAAATTAAGGAAAGATGGGAGTATACTTTTTGGGAAAATTCTTGAATCGAGTTTTAACTTTGGATTGGGCCAGCCATTTGGTATTCCAACGTGCCTAGATCTTTTTATAGGCATGATGTGTCGTGAGGCATGTTGATATAGCTCTCCAATCCAGGGGTGTATTGTAGGATTCTAGCGCTGTGTCAGCGCTACCAACGATTTTGTTCCTAATAACGCTTAGGATTTGGAAGTACTTGGGAGTTCCTTTGGTGCGCTCATAAATTTAGAGGACTCTTTCAACACTCTTCTTCCATGAGTTGAATTCTGCTGGTTTCCCCGAGAACTATCGCAGTGATCTCACTACGTCGGGGATTTTTACCATTTCTGTGAGGTTGCTTATGTGAATGTTGTCTATTGTTTGGTCGCAAATGGGTGTCGGGTGTGTTTCGGTCCCTATAACAATCTGTATTATGCTCCGCCCGTCAGAATTTATACCTGGGTCAATAAGTTCCTTACTAGGTTTGTTAAGTCGGGTGAGGGTTGCAAAACATTGTTGGGATTTGGATTGGGCTGTGGGTTGCTTACCAATACTGGTGGTCACACCAAGTTGTTTGGGTTTGCCATATTTTATTAGTTAATACTCGTTCAAAGATAAACTTCCTAGATTCGCAACAGGTTTTCAGTAAACACCTGTAGTTGCTTTATGACTCTATTTATTTTGTTTTGCAAAAATGGAAAATATTCGAATGTTTCAGAAATTTTATTTCCTCTATTAATGTTACGCGATTTGGTATTTTAAATTTTTTTTTCTGTTATAAGATTAAAAGATTTTGATTTTCTGTAGGAATATTTTTCGCTTAAAAATTTTGAATTTTATTCTTCGCGTTCCGTTTCTTTTAATTGTTTTTAAAAAATATCCTAACCTTTTTACAATTTCTTTCAACTAAAATCTTATCAAATTAATTTACATTTTCAAATTTAAATTTTGGATTTTATTTCAGAGTTTTTGAATGTATATTCTTAAATTATAACTTACTCCACTAGGTGAATCCACATCCTTTCCGATTCCGTGGGTTGCTCCTTTTTCCTTCTTCGTGGTACTGGGGACCCTTCCTAGAATAACTGTTGCTTCTTGATCGGGTGAATTTCGTTTGCCTTAATTTTTTAGTAGCACTTTTTTGTGGCACTTGATGGAAATGTTTATTTTAGGAGTGGCACTTTTTTTTTGTTTCGTGGCACTTTATACAAATGTTCATTTAAAAAAGAAATCTTTTAAGAGTGGCACTTTATATAAATGTTCATTTAAAAAATAAATTTTTTAAGGATGGCACTTTTTGTTGTGGCAATTTTTTACTTTAGCTCGACTTTTTTACTTTCGCTCGACTTTTTATACTTTAGCTCGGCTTTTTACTTTAGCTCGGCTTTTTTACTTTAGCTCGGGTTTTTTACTTTCACTCGGGCGCCAAATAATATAAGGCAAATTTATGATCGAAGCACTACAGAATGTGGACTGAGGACTTCTAATTCTTCCTCTTTTAAACAGATTTTAATTATTAAAAGCAAAAACAATTGCTTGTACTAAATACGCCAGACGCAGACGTCATCATTTAGCAGAAGCAATAGCGTTTTACCGGATGCGTCTGCAGTAACTTGATAACAAATATTTGGTTTGTTGCGCCAATTCGTGGAATTGGTTGCAACTTCGATTGTGAGACAGGAAATATTATTAATATTAAATTATTATTATTAATATTAATATTAAATTGAATTATCAGCGTTAATTGGTTTATGAGAAATCAAATAGGTAATTATGTAAATATGTTAATCGCTTTGTTATAGCGAAATTAAAGCTAAACTTTAGTTAATATTAATTTGGACTACCAGCATTAATTTGTTTATGAGGAATCAAAATTGTAAGTATGTAAATATGTAAATTGCCTTATAGTGCAAGCAAAAGGAAATTATTTATTATGTGTTAACCTATACATTAACGTTATCTGGCTTATGGTTGAGAGGATATGCAAGGTGGGGGAATTTAAATAAAGCACAGGGATAATGTGATAGATAAGAATGAGATCAAAATAAAAAAGATTGCATTGTAAAGCCAAGAACATGGAAAGTACAAATGAGATGAAACAAATAGAAATGAGACTAAAATAAAAATGCTTACAATGCAAAGCAAAGGATTTGGAAAACATAAATGACAAATAAGATAATAAACTTAACGCAGACATAACATTAATAATATAACGCAGTCTAAATTAATGTTTTTGTTTTTACAAATCAGCAACTACAATACTCTCTATACTCGTTTTTTCAGCGCACAACCAGCTGTCCTGGAATGCTTCGCCTTCTCCCGTTAGCTCACTCCCGAACGGATGTTCAGAAGCTACCCAGAGGATACTTGGGCTAATCCCGAGAGTTGTGAGCTGCTTGAACCATATGCAGAATAATCGTCCTGGCCACTCCCAAGTGAATGATCAGTAACTTTCCACATTTTCCTGGACTTCTACATATGGAACCCTCCTCCTGGCAAGAAGTGGCTACTGGTAGAAAAAAAATAATAATGAGACTTATTCTCACAGAGATGAAACAAGCCTCCAATTAAGACATAGTCCTATTTCATGGTGTCAAACGGTGAGAAGCAGCAACAAGGATTCCTTGGAGCTTCGTACAGCTTCTCCACTAATGGAGGACGAACCACTATCTCACTGGTAAATGGCCAAAACGAAGAGATGCATCCCGACAATTGGACCATAGTGAGAAACTGTGCAAGGCTGACTTGCTGCTCTTTGTGGAGGAGGAGAAAGTTGGGGTGGTCCTAATACAGCAAACATGGTTCGTGCAGGGCAAAGTCGCTGGTCTTGATAAGCCTAACCACACGAGACTGGTAAAACTACCACTCAAGAAGTTGCATCTTAGTTAGGAAAAACTTTAATGGCCAATTAATTAATATGTTATATCAGTTTGGGGAAAAAGAAACCCATGAATTTCTTGGTGGATGGCTGTAGTGATCTCGCAAAGTATCGACCAATCAATTTAAAGTTTATGCTCGTTCTCAAGGTGATATTTCACAATAAAAATTTTTTTTGCTGTTTTTCCATTTGTTTCTTTCAATCAGTTGTGAGTTACAGACTGTTAATAATGGAAGTGAACAAAGAGAAACTTCGATACATTTTACAGTTTTTCTTTGATAAAGGCATGTTTATGGTGCCGATTCCGTTCAGGCGTTTTTGATGTTGAAGAAATTTCTATAAAATCATAGAAATAATCGAAGTTGACCGGCATGTTATGAAGCTGGTGATCTCCACAATATTTGGTTCCAACAACAAAACGCTTCTTAACACACAGCCCGTGAAACAATGGATTTACTTATTAGCCACCAAACCGTGTGATATCATCCTTTGGAATTTTATTTATGGGGATATGTAAAGCCTAAATACTTTGTGGATAAACCAACTTCAACTGAGGTATTGGAAGCCAAGTCATTCTAAATCGGTGTTGAGGGATGGCCGAATTACAGCGCAGTTGCAGCCAAAATTTTTAAGGAATTATCTTTAAAAAATAAATGCCATGAATGGTTCTACAAAAAAATAATGAAATTTTCACAATCAATTTGAATTCTCGTAGTTTTATTTCAATTTAGAATCCGATATTGTAAGTCACAAAAAACACCACGGAGTTAGCGGACCATGAAGTAATTTGATTTATATTATATATCGGACGGAATAACGATGCAGCTATAGGGTTGCTAAGTTTCTAGGCACTGCGCGAAACACTTTCCAAAACACCTTGCAAGAAACTATTGCTGCTAAACGAAGCTGAAGATAATGAAACGATTGCTGGTAAATAATGTAAAAAAACCGATTCAAATGCATTTCGTAATTTTGTTGGGGCAATTGACGGCCCACGGATAAAATGTTCGGTCAGTAAACACGATAACAATAATAATAAAAAAAATGTCCACAGCGATTATAAATTTACAGATATTTTCGTTAGCTTCACAGGAGCTGTACATTATACTAGAGTGTTTGTGAATTGCCTTCGTATGCAATCCGAGTTATATAGTAGTTTTTCTTCGATTTTTTACCAGTCGGACGATTTTTGCTTTTTTTCCTAATAGGAGGGGTGCTTTTTATATTTCGGGATTTGGCAACCCTGGTGTTGAAATTTGGCAACTGGCAGCTGTATCGCAAGGTTTGACGTTTTTTGGCTTTTACGTACTCAGAACGTGTTGAAATACTAACGCTATTTGTGTTGTTTACAGTAACTTAAAAGATTCATCTCGGTCCAAAAATGGAATTAAATCGTGAACATTTTCGTGCGATTATTTTTTACAACTGAATGATGAACTTAATTCATTTCTTGGCGTTGAAGCTCCATCAAGGACCAGTGTTTATCGATGGTATGGTGAATTCAATTGTGGTCGTAGTTCACTCTAAGACGAATTTCGTGAAGGTCGTCCAAAATCAGTTGTTGTTCCGAAAACCATTGATGTGAACTGATATTGCAAGATCGTCATTTGACCTATCGTGAGATTGAGACAGTCTTAGGCATTAGTGGGACCAGCATTCATTCAATATTGCATAAACATTTGACTGTCAAAAAAATTTGTTCGCGTTGGATCCCACACAATTTTTCAATAGTTCAAAAAAAGGCTCGTGTTGATTGGTCGAAGGAAATGCTCAAAAAATACGATCGCGGGCTTCGAAACACCTCTATGACATCGTGACAGGTGATGAATCATGGATTTACGCGTATGAGCCCGAAAGTAAACAGCAGTCGACTGTATGGGTGTTTCAAGATGAGCCAAATCCAACAAAAGTTGTTCGCGCACGAAGCTCTTCCAAGCAAATGGTCGCCTTTTTTTCGGAAAAACTGGACATGTCGCAACCGTACCACTAGAACAACGCAGAACAGTAAATTCTGAGTGGTACACAACCATTTGTTGCCAGTTCTTCCAAGAAATTAGGAAAACCAATCGCCAAAGACGGATCACTCTTCACCAGGACAATGCGAGCTCTCACACATCGGCTCAAACAACTGCATTTTGAGCACCCAAAACATCGAATTAAAGGGTCATCCGCCGTATAGTCCTGACTTGGCACCGAATGACTTCTTTTTATTCCCGTACGTAAAAAACAAACTGAGAGATCAACGTTTTTCGACACCTGAAGAAGCGGTTGCGGCATTCAGAATGCATGTTTTGGAGGTACCTCATTCAGAGTGGCAAAAGTGATTCCACAATTGGTTCAAACGCATGCAAAAGTGTATATAAGAATATTTGAAAAACGATAAAATGATTTTCGATGATTAAAATTTGTTTTTGTTCTCTAATCGCGACATATAAAAGGCACCCCTCGTATCCACTCGTTTTGGTTACTTTTGGTTACGGAACTAAAGCCACTTTTCGATGAACGATGTGTGTGCTCTATAACTCCCCTATTGCCACAATTTCTGATACTTCAGGTTTTTCTATCCTTTTGACCATCTCTTTTGACCGCCTTCTGACAATTCATCGTCAACAAATCTTCATTGGTTTCGACATACTTCCATAATTTTATATCGTCTACGCTTGTTATTGTTATATTCGGATCTTTAACTGGGCTGCCTTCCAGACATCATAACTGCCATTACGTTTAACTTCGAACACTTCGAATGGACCCAGACATAGACTAACTAGTTTCTTGCTGGCGAAAAATTGGGTGCGTTTAATTGTGGACAACTTCGAAATTATAGACGGTATCGATCGGTTAACTCGTTCGATCTGCTCATTATCTTCAGCGACGCCAGTCATAGTCATATCGTGTTTGATGGCGTGGGATTTAACGTAAACTCTGCGCAATCAGTGAAGCTGGTACCAAGGAGGTAATTGCGAAATTTTTCAATTACAATATAATACACACTGCTTTGACCTCCAAAACATAGCTAAGGCGCTTGGCTTCACTATGCAATCTTTTTTGCCCCATTATAGCACCTGATGAAGCTGTCCATTGAACTTTTGCACCACCGTCTTGTCAAAGCGATCTTTCGCAGCGTATGTATGAAGCTCAGTGGGAGCGCCGCGAGCATAGGGCATCCTGATGTTGTGCGATCCACTATTTCTTTGTGTATGTTCCATTTGCGACATCTGTCGGTTAAAACTTTTATTATATACGTTCTGTAGTTCCTGTTTTTGGACCTGTATACCAAAAATTAATGTTTCTGTTTCCGCTTCTAGATCTCCTTGACTTACAATAGCTACGTGGATGTGTTTTGCTGATCTATGTTGGCATCGCTAACTAAATGCGGATGTTTTTCGTGTATTTATTTATGTTTCCATGATGCTAGGGTTTTTTCTATTGTATGTTTTGGTAGGATTATGGTGCTCACACTCACCAACGTAAACGTACAATTCGTGTCAGCTGACACGATTAATCTAATGAGAGCCCCATGTAAATGAAAAATCGCCACCGTTCCGTTACGTGGATCGTGTACGTAGGTAAATTAAATATTATTATTGTTCCGTAAAAACGTGGCAGCTGATTGCTCTCTTAGCACACAGTATTAACAAACAGTACATTTCGAAATCATTTACAAAATAAACTTAGAAAAATTTTAATTTTTATTAAAATATCTTAAAAGCACTCTTGAATAATGTTAGTTATGGATAAATGAACTATTCGCATTTGATGGTTTTGGCTTTGGTTTATTAAACAATGAAACATTGTAACTGATAATGCGAATGTGTGTAAAAGTATGTATGCGAAAATACGAACGGCAACATTGTTTAGCTACACCCAAACACAAACCCACACAAAGCGGTGTATTCTGTAAATATAATATATAACCAAACGATTTTATACGCTCCTTACATGAATGTGGATGGTATTTGATTTACTCGTATTTGGTTATAATACGTTTACATATGCAGTAATCACCAATAAATCCACCAAATTAATCTACCGTTTTTAAGGAAATGCATCCCTTTAGACAAACGTATCGCGATTGCTTTATATGCGCTTGGTTCTTCAACTGAATACAAGACGATCGGCAGACTGTTCGGAGTATCAAAAGGAAGCGTATGCAACATTTTACAGGATTTTTGTTCAGCGGTCTGGGATAAGGTCGCTCTTAAGTATTTACCCAGCAGATTTCTTACACAAGAGAAAATTGAAGAGTTTGTGAAGGGATTTGAGAAAATTGGATTTCCACAAATTTTGCGTGCTGTCGGTAAGTGTGTATGTATATTTTACTTTATGCTCAAAGATCTCATATAAGTTTAATTAACTTCAGATGGATGCCATATTGAAAAAAGACCTTCAGCTAGTGATGCTGTAGACTATTATAACTGTAAGGGTTTTACTAGCCCGTTGACTACAGGTAAACTATTTATATTGTATAAGTTAGGTTTCCTTGCGCGGAAAACCTTAATGAAAATAAAAACACGGTAATTTACTAGGTGCGGTGCGTCCGCCTTTATTAACTGTCCGAATTAAACTCAAAAACTTTACAAAAATTACTTAACTCTACACCTACGAATAACTTAATTCTACAGGAAGGCGTTGCTTAAGCCAGACGCTACGT
Organism: Anastrepha ludens; assembly: GCF_028408465.1. Classification (NCBI taxonomy): domain Eukaryota; kingdom Metazoa; phylum Arthropoda; class Insecta; order Diptera; family Tephritidae; genus Anastrepha; species Anastrepha ludens. The sequence goes on along the minus strand of NC_071503.1, from coordinate 4,855,358 downwards.
AAGCATTATTTATTTTCCCAAGTTTGAATTAGTGAACAACGATATTGTGAAACAGGAAACGCTTCCGCTTGAGGGTTTGGACAACTGCTGAGAGAGTTCGCTACGTAAGCGTTATTTATTTTCACAAGTTTGAATTAGGTAGAATTTTATTGCAAAAAGAATTGACAACGATATTGTGAAACAGTAAACGCTTCCGCTTGAGGGTTTGTGCAACTGCTGAGTGAGTTCATTGGAAAAAGGTGATTGTACGTTGGGCAAAATATATTGTGTGTTAACTCTTCCCCCTTAAGAACGATTGTCCTCAATCGTTAAAAGTACGGAAGGTCGTTAATTTTGACTTGTGAGTTTCGACTTAATGGAGGCTCTACCTGGGGTCGCGGTTGTTCTAGACTCGGAATAGTTGTTTGAAAAATAACTTCCCTCTTTTTTTTAAAGGAAAACCTCAGAAAAATTAGGCAAATTGTTATGATAGCAAATAGGCAAATATTTATGTATTTATTAAACGTAGAGTTCGACTTAAGCAATTTAATTTTCTCCGTGTTATTAACGTGTTATTGACTTAGCATCTCCAATGAAAGTATTTTCACGAATTCTTTTTCTATAGGCGTTGGTTGGACTATCGGTGGAGCAACCTCCATAGGGGATGTTTCCCAATTTCTGTACAATTGGTTATTTATCTTTACAGTTGAATTCGAAAATTTTAGTAGGAATGTGCCATTAAGCGTGTTATTATTGACCGTGCCGTTAAAGTCGTTTAAAAGTATTATGCCAGTTGAAATTTTGTCTATTGTTGAAATATGGTACCCATCAGAAATTGAACATGATGAGCTTAAACCATTAAGGAGCGCGGGGATGCAAAATTCATTGGAAATGTCAGTCAATTGACTTTTCTTACATAATTTAATTCTATTAATTTGATTACAATTCTCAAGTAATCCAAATATTTTTTCCTCGTTTCTTAAAATTTCATCGTATTTCAATTTAATTATTTACATAATTCTCCCTGCTTGTGAGCGGGATTTTAGCAACATACAGTAGAGAAGTGCCGTTATACAAAATATCAATGTCGGCAAAGCTAAGGGCTTCTTCTGTTGAAGTAAATAAAATGTTTTCTCCTCTAAGCTTGCTAAGAGTTACATCGATTTCTTTTTTATCTAGTAGGCTTGAATTTATTACATTGTTTTTTGCCCACTGTATTGCGTTTTTAACGTCTTTCAGTTCATCTTTAACTAATCTAATTTTTGTTTGTAAAAGTAATGCAATTTCATCTATAAGTCTATTATCTTTTCTAATAGCGTTACTTAACATATTCGTTATTGTTGTCAAATTGTTTATTTTGTCGCTAAATGCTTGATTTATCAAAACTTGCTTATTGTTATTTATGTTATTTTTATCTAAAATGTCTCTGACCATTTCGAAATCATCATGGTCCGGTGTCCCAGCAATATACTTCCAGGCCGTACCAAGCATATTAATGAATCTTTTGTTCCGGAATTCATGGATTGGTTCTATTGAGTTGAGGATATTGGTAATTTGGGATAATTCAAGGTTTAATAGTGGGAAAAGGAATTGCTTTTTGGGATGTTTTCCTCCATGCAAGTTCGTATGTTGTTCAGGAATGATGCGTATTGGTCAAGTCTTGTAACATGAATTATTTTAAATGTCCCGTCTTGTATTTTTGCTTGTCCATTGTTAATTGTGGCCAGGTGCGATAGAGTATAGTTTGTTATTTGCAGTTCGTTTGCCAATATGCTGGCGATGAAGAGTGATCTATAAAAGATTAATGGATATTTAGCTTCGGATATTGCTCTTGTGAACAATTTTTCCTGTTTCTGTGAGGACAGTTGTTGACTTGTCCTCTTTCACAATTTCTTTTTTAAATTTCGGGGTAAGCTTCGTTCCTAAACGTTTATTTATTCTAACATATATGATATCTTCCTGGTTATATTTTCGAGATGGTTGGCGATTTTTATTGTGGTTATCTACGTCATTATTATGTTTGTCTATGAGTCTCTGTACGCTAGTCTGTCGTACTTTCTCGAGTGTTTTCGGTTCAGTATTAATTTTTCGTCCGAAAAATAAGTCTAAAGGCTTCTTTCTTGTTGTGCTATGAATTGTAAAGTTGTATTCATATAACGCTCTTTCTAAGAGTTCAGAAAATATTTTATAAGTGCCTTCAGCTTTGAGACAGCGCATGATCTCTGTAAGAGTGGAATGGAACCGTTCCACCTGGCCATTCACAGAGCTCGTATATGGCGGCGATGTGAATATTTTTATACCTAATTTATCTTTTAACATGAAATTGATTGCTGCGGAATTAAAGGATTTTTCATTATCGAATATTACCATTTCCGGTACTCCGAATAGGAAGAGGATTTCTCGAAGGGGTTCTTTAATGTCTTCTATGGCTCTAGAGTTTATAATTCGTCCTTGGGCGTATTTCGAGAACTTATCGATTGCCGTTAATACGAATTTGTTTTCAGTTCTATAGATATCTATGTGAAGTATTTGACCCGGAAAGGTAGGTATGGGAATTTTTCTCAGTTCTGGTCTTATTGGTTGCCGGTCGTACTTGTTAAGTTTGCAGATTGAGCATTGTTTTTCGATTCTATTAATTTTATTATTCATGCTGGGAAAATAATACTTTTCCAGAATTTGGACTTTGTTTTTCTTAGCGTTGCGATGTGCTCTTGTGTGTGTTTCTATAATAATTCCCTCCTGTTGCTTTTCATTTTTAATATCTTCTACTAATAATTGTGTAAACCTAACTTTATACTTTGCTAAATTATCTGGGAAAATCTCTTGAATCTTTCCCATCAGGGACTCTGGAGCTTTGATGCCGTTTATCACCGACGGATTTAAAATTTTTTTTAAAAGTGAAACGAGTTTCTTGGAGGTGAACTCATTTTCTGTAATAGTATGCCGGTGAATTGTGGGAAAACGATTTGGAATTCATATGCCGATGTTGGATCTATGTTTAGAATTATTTGGTCCTTGAAGACGTTCAATGGGGTTTCGACGTTGCAGATAAGGCTTTGTCCTGAACTGCTGTCACTTTTAGTGACATAGTATGGACTCCCGATTCTAATGGAATTCTTGACAGGGCGTCGGCCACAACATTACTTTTTCCTGGCTTGTAATGAAGCTCATAGTTATACTCCTCGAGTATAGCCTTCCAGCGCTTCATTTTGCTGTTATTGTTCTTATGGCTGAGCGCATAAGTAAGCGGTTAATGGTCTGTATAGATCTTTACTTTGGCGGAGCCATACAAGTAATTTCGAAGAGAGTTTAGGGCCCAGATGATGGCGAGCATCTCCTTCTCATTTGCCGCGTAATGCTTCTCTGCTTTACTCAATGTCCGATAAATAAAGGTTATGGGCTTATCCTTTTGAGAAAGGAGAGCTCCAAGCGCGAAATCCGATGCGTCCGTCGTGAGTTCGAATTCTTTGTCGTAGTCAGGCTAGGATAGTAAAATGTCTTTTGAGACTAGGGAGTTTTTTATTTTGTTAAAAGCCTCGTTTGCTGCGCTATCGAGGTTTATCGCAATTTTAGAGGATTGACGTTTTGACACATGGCCTTCTTCGCCTCTTAGCATTGTTGTTAAAGGTTTGGCCAATTTAGCGTAGTCTCTTATGAACCGACGATAGTAGCCGGAGAGGCCAAGGAACGATCTTAAGTTTTTCACAGTTTTTGGTACAGGAAAATTAACTATCGCGTCGACTTTCTTTGGATTAGTTTTTATGCCGGTTTGTGATATTACAAACCCCAAAAATTCCACTTCTTTTTTGAAGAAATGGCACTTGCCGAGTTGTACCTTCATATTGGCGTTTTCCAATGTTTTGAGAATACTTTCGATGTGACGTACATGCTCTTCTTCTGACTTACTGTAAATGATGATGTCGTCTATATAGACGTAACATATCTTTCCATTAAAATCATGAAGAATGTCGTCTAACGCACGCTGGAATACCGCGGGTGCGTTCTTCAATCCAAATGGCAGACGGGTAAACTCGTATTTTCCATTGTTTATGGAAAATGCGGTTTTCTCTACGTCCGAGGCTCTAAGTGGAATTTGATGGAATCCACTTTTGAGATCGAGCACTGAGAATACCTTTGCTATTGCCTAGCTGAGACAGGACGTCTGCTATCTCTGGGATAGGATATCTGTCTGGTATTGTCAGTGAATTTAGCTTTCTATAGTCGATCACCATTCTATACTGCTTAGACCCCTGTGAATCTGGTTTCTTATTCACAATCCAAATTGAGGAATTATATGGCGATCGTGATGGTCGTATTATTCCATCACTTAGAAGTTTACTGGAAAACCGACATTGTCATATGCCCAAGTTATTTCTAACAACCCACAATCGGGTGTGACAAGTTCTGAAACAAGTTCTGAAGCAACTTCAAATGACGACATCAAAGAGTTAAAAGAAATGATGAAGCAGGTCTTCGCACAAATGTCAAACATAATAAATATTATAACACTGCTCGTGACCAAAATAGATGGGCAGCACAAGTAGACTGAAAATAGTCGGTTGGAATGCAAACGGCTTGGGCCAACACTTGAAAGAACTGATAGTGTTTATAAACCATAACTCAATAGACGTATTACTAATTTCTGAAACACACTTCACTGACAAAAGTTTTGCAAGAATACCTAATTATAAAATATTTGTCACAAACCACCCTGACAACAAAGCCCATGGAGGCACAGCGATAATAATTAGGCAAGACATTAAATGCATCAAATTAGAAAAATACGAAAAAGAAAACATACAAGCGACATCGATCCAAATCGAAGATGAAGGCGGCAAACTAACAATCTCTGCTGTATATTGTCCCCCAAAATACATAAATTCCATATCCCAATACTGCGACTTTTTAAAAACACTTGGCAAACGATACATAGCTGGCGGGGATTATAATGCTAAAAATGCAATTTGGGGTTCAAGATTGACGAACTCCAAAGGACGTAATTTACTGGATGCCATGAAAAGGAACAACAGTAAGTTCATAAGTAGTGGCGACCCAACATACTGGCCAACTGATCCAAAAAAAAGTCCAGATCTGATCGACTTTTTTATAACAAAAAACGTTAACCACGAAGATATGTCAATTAAATCGTTAATTGAATTGTCGTCTGACCATTCCCCAATAATAATGATATATCAGAGCTCATACACGAAGGAATCCTCGAATAGAAACATATATAACAAAAAAACCTGCTGGGATACATTTAGAGAAATAGTCATCCTAGGAATAGCTTAAAGACCTTTGACGAAATCGACAGTGCGATAGCCTATTTTAATTACACAATAATGAACGCCACTATGAAATCAACTCCACAAGAAACTATCTGTTCCTCGAGCTATAATATACCTGCACACATCCAAGAAAAAATCAAAATCAAAAACCGCTTACGTAAACGCTGGCAAATAACAAGGCTGCCACTTGACAAAAGCAAGCTAAACGCTGCTACAAAGGAAATCGAGCAAATGCTATTCGACCATAAAAATTTGAAACTTAAGAGACGCATCGAAAAACTTGGACCCGGTATAACGACAAACTATTCACTATGGAAAGCTACAAACAAAATCGAAAATAAAATTTTATACAAACCACCTATCAGAAAACTTGATGGCAGCTGGACTAAAACAAATCTTGACAAGGCTGAAGTTCTCGCAAAACACTTCAAAAGTACTTTTACGAACAATACGCCTAATGTAAATCTTTTCCCGACCCACGCAAAAAAAGATCCATGCAAACTAAAAAATGTTACATTAGAAGAAATAAAACAATGCATATGTAAGAGAACTGATCCTAAGAAGTCGCCAGGATACGACCTAATAACTGGAAAAATTTTAAGAGAACTCCCAGAGAAGGGGCTTATCTATATAAGGAATTTGTTCAATCAAATCTTGAACTTGAAATATTTCCCAAAAGTATGGAAAATTGCTCAAATTATTGCAATACCAAAACCATGCAAAGATCCTACGCAAGTAACTTCGTACAGACCTATAAGTCTACTACCAGTATTATCAAAAATTTTTGAAAAGTTGCTTTTTGACAGAATCGATCCCATTATACAAAAGGACAAAATAATACCTTGCCACCAATTCGGATTCAGGCAAAAACATTCCACCATCCAACAAGTTCACAGAGTTACAAACAAAATTTTAGAAGACATCGATAAAAAACGAACGTGTGAAGCAGTATATCTCGACGTGGCCAAAGCTTTTGACACAGTATGGCACGCAGGACTTCTACAAAAACTCTTGACTTATTTACCAACAGACTACTACGAACTAATGAAAAGTTATATAACTGGAAGACAATTTTATGTAAAATTCGAAGATAAGTATTCTGATATACTAACAATGGAAGCAGGTGTACCGCAAGGTAGTGTCCTTGGGCCACTTCTGTACCTTCTTTACACTGCTGATATCCCTACACCGGCAACTAAGAATTCTCTAATAGCAACATTTGCAGACGACACTGTCTTGTTAGCATCAGACAAAGATCCAAGAACGGCTGCTTATAAACTTCAGGAATTACTTGACAACACCACTCAATGGTTCGAGAAATGGGGAATCAAAATAAACGAAGATAAAACCGCCCACGTCACATACACTAACAAGAGAAAAAAACAATACAATCCAATATTCATAAAGAATAAACAAATCCACCACGACACAAGGGCAAAATACTTGGGTATGATTATAGACAATAAACTTAACTGGAAGTTACACATTGGACAAAAACGACGCGAAATCAAGACTAGGTTTAAACAACTTCATTGGCTTTTGGGAAAGAATTCAACGCTCTCACTAGAAAATAAGATACTAATATACAAAGTAATTATAGCACCAATATGGAAATATGGCTCAGAGCTTTGGGGAACTGCCAGCAGAACAAATATAAAAATTATACAACAAACGCAAAATAAGATACTCCGTATAATATCAAAAGCAGAGTGGTATATACTAAATGATAATATCCATCGAGAACTTAAAGTAAAAACAGTTCATGAAGAAATACGCAACAACAGCTTAAGACACACAAACCGACTACTAGAACATTCTAACAGGGAAATTCGGCAACTTCCATTAAAAGAGGAAACCGAGACGAGGAGACTTAAGCGTAAACGACCAACTGACCTGCAGATGTAAATGGTGTCACAATTTTAGGAATATATTTATTCATTAAATAATTAAATTAATTAAATATAGAGTTAATTTTTGTTTTTTTCTTAGATAAATGTATATAGTGGTATTGGCTTCTAAATACTGTTGAAACCCAAAAAGAAAGAAAAATTGTAAATATTTTAAGTTGAAATAGAAACAATAATAAAGGGTAAAAAAAAAAAAAAAAAAAAAAAAAAGAAGTTTACTGGAAAACAGGAATGTCCGTAGTAGTTCGTATTTCTCCAGTGACTTTTGTCGTGTAAGTTAGTTTTTCGTCGGGTTCCGAAAAGAGATCCGGAAATTTCTTTACTAAAGTGTCTACAGTTTCCATTTGGTAATCAGTCAAGTGCTCGTCTTGTAGTCCGATAGAGTTTATACTTTGGCTACTAAGTTGCTTAAGTTGAATTTTGATTTTGTCGCGGATAACCATGAGGTTTTTGTCAGTAAAAATGACTGCATTCAGATCTCTCAAGCTGTCGTTTCCCAGTATTGCATGGAAAGATTTTAGGGTAGGCATGACGTAAAATTTGAGCTTGTCGTCTAAATTAAATAGGTTAACATAAGTATGCGATTGAATTTTTATGTCTCCTGCAACTGATTTTGCGAAGAATGGGGTGTCGTTAGGTATTTCTTTTTTTACTAGCCTCGGTTGGACATAGTTTTTACTTGAGCCTGTGTCCACCAAAAATTTTAACACTTCTCCGCTCTTCGTTTTACACTCGAAGTATGGTAGCGAAGAGCTGGTTATTCCATAAAAATGTACGTCGCTTAACACCAATTCTTCGTCCCTGTTTTCCGATTCTATGGAATCGACGTATTCTGTCAATGTCTGGTCGTAATCGTCATTTCCTTCGTAAGTGTCTTCGCTGCCTGCGTCAATGTGAAATACGCGTTGGGTTTTGTTAGGCTGGATATTCCTTTGAGAGGATAGTTGGGGTGGTCTTTTTCCCAGGAATTGATTTGCCTGAGGTCTGTTCGCGTAATTTATTTGTTGGAAGCGAATGCTTCGGTCGATATCCATCGGCTTTGGCGGTGGTAGTGGTTTGGGTGCTATGGGTCTAGGTGGGGGTTGTCTTGGCTGGTTGCTATTTGTTGGTACTTGCTCGTAATTAAAAAATTTTGGGTTATTTTGGAATCTAGGTATGTGAGCTAATTGGGGGTAAAAAGTCTATCTTTGTCTATGATTATTGGGGCCTCTCTGTGGCAAAGGTGGTGATGAATAGTAAGATTGTTTCCTTAGTGGTAAGTCGTTTTGATTTTGAGCATATTGAGTTCGAAGTTTCTGATTCTCTAGTTTGAGACACAAATGTAGAGCTTGCGGAAGGTCCGCAGGCTCTCTCATACCTAGCAGTCTCGGCAAATCTCCGTTGAGACCTCTGATAAACGTATCAAGGGCCTTTCCTCGATAAGTCTCGGTAAGTAAGCTTAAGACTTCTTTTCCTGTGTCCAGACTACCTAATTTGTTGAGGATAAGGGATAAATGAGAGTACACTGCCTGATAGAATTGTTGTACTGTAGAGTTGCCTTGAACGAGTCCTGTCATCTGATATTCCAATGTTGACACATCTCTCTTATCTGCGTAATGTAGTGTAAGGCATTTGGCGATGGCTGTCCAGTCCAACGGCGTATTGTAGGACTCTAACGCGATATCAGCGTTTCCTACGATTTTGTTCCTAATTGTGTTTAGGATTCCATAGTACTTTGCTGTTCCGCGTAAGGGCTCATAAATTCTGAGTATTCTTTCCACGCTCTTCCACGCTCCACAAGTTAAACTCCCCTGGTTTGCCTGAAAATTCCCCTAAGCATTTAACAACGTCGGGAATTCTGTCGAGGTCGCCTAAGCGATCTAGATGTTGTGTTTCTATTGTTTGGTCTACCATGTTAACAAAATTCGCGTTGGGATTGAGTGCGGCCTGCACAATTGTTGGTGCTTGACTGCTAAGGACTTCTAAGGTTATCTGTGAAACTAGTTCTCTTAGATCCGTAAAATTTATTTGCCTTTGGGTTGGAGGATTGTTGGAGTCGGGTGGGTCCTGAGGATTTGGATTGGCTGTGTTATTTGTGCTTAGCCTAGCTGGTCGTACCAGATTGCTTGGGTTTGACATTTTTCGAGTAATAAATTCCCGTGAAGCTTTATTTCAGCTTTAGTTTTGACAATAAATGTTTTTTCCTTTTTAATAATAAATTAAACTCTGCGTTTCTTACCTTCGCCCTTTCTCCGTTTTAAAATTTACAAAATTTGCTTTTCAATATTCACCAATTTATTTTTCGGTCAAATTTCTGTATTTATAATAAATTTCTTTGAAGCTTTGTTTCGGCTTTTCTGTGTTTCTATTTTAATTATTTAAAAAAAAAATTCTAAACAATATCAATATGTCTTATCTCCTAATTTTATCCTGTCTTTCGTATCAGGATTTATACAATTTTTCTTTTAATATTCAACGATTTATTTTTTCACAATATTTCTTTATTTAATTCATCATGACTTACGTTAGAATTTCAGCTATGAATTTCATCCTCTGTTGCATTATAATTCTGCGTTTGGTTATGATGATGTTACTGCTGCTGGAGTAGGTTGCTTTTGATAATAATGCTGGGTTGATTGTTGTATTCCGTTAGTTGTTTTTGATAATAATGCTGGGTTGAGTTTTGTATTCAGTTGGTTGTTTTCGGTGGTAACGATGCGTTGATTTGTTGGTTGTTTCCTCTTGCTATCAATGCTGGGTTGATTTTTTCTGTTGGTCGTTTTTGGTAGTAGCGATGCGGTGACTGTTCTGTTCGGTTGGTTGTTTTTTTAATAATAATGCTGCGTTGATTTTTGTCGCTGATATTGAGTTTGATTGTTGTAGTAATTCTTAGTTTTTTTCCCGCACGCACTGAACACACTAGTACCGTTTTCTTTTTCTTAAAAATGTTTGTTCGCGGGCAAGGCGGCTTGCGTTCAAACGCGTCCTTTTTGTTTTCTACTTTTTTATCGAAAGAAAAGAAAAAAACTACTCGGGGGCCTCTTTCCTCGCACTCGCGGTTCTTCTAACTTCAAGTTAGCAAAATACTTCGCTCGGGCGCCAGTTAGGTTTCCTTGCGCGGAAAACCTTAATGAAAATAAAAACACGGTAATTTACTAGGTGCGGTGCGTCCGCCTTTATTAACTGTCCGAATTAAACTCAAAAACTTTACAAAATTTACTTAACTCTACACCTACGAATAACTTAATTCTACAGGGAGGCGTTGCTTAAGCCAGACGCTACGTAAGCATTATTTATTTTCCCAAGTTTGAATTAGTGAATTAATTTTTCACAGGTATAGGTTTATGTACAATATATAAATGTTGGCGCCCCCGGCCGCTGCAATGATTCCCAAGTTTTCGAACAGTCCTTATTAAAGCAAATTCTTCAAAGCCCTTTTCATAGCGAGAATACGAAACCAATTTTCGGTACAAATGTTCCAGTCGTTGTGCTAGGGGACTCAGCTTTTTGCTTTACAGAGTTTCTAATGAAGCCTTACCCTTACAACTCAACGGCCGAATACAGCGAAAAGACTTTTAATTACCAACTTTCCAAGTATAGAAGAGTAGTAGAGAATGCTTTCGGTCACTTGAAAGCAAAGTTTAGAAGAATTGGTAAAGGTATTGATAAGGGCATCAAAAATGAAACGTCATTAATAAAATGGCGCTGTGTTTTGCACAATTTTGTAAATGAACGTAATGGTAGCATAAACAACAAATGGATCCAAAGCTAAACAAATTTCGAATTCGTAAATCAACAAGAGCAACCAGATCCGACGTACTTTATGGTACTCAAGACCACAACGTCAGCGCACAACATATTAGAGAATCAACCGCTCCGCTTTTATCTTCCTTTAAATTTCATTTATTTCACATTTTTCTTTTTAAATTAATTTTTTTATTATTAAATTAATTAAACCAACTTAAAGTACTAACAATTCATTATAAAATTAAAATTTGTATTCCGTTAACTTAAAATAAAAGTAATTCATTTATCATATTTTTTTTAATTTTTCTTTTAAGATCTTTAGTTTTTTTTTTGGTGTAGTTTTCATAAATTTGTATTCATCTTGGAATCGATCGAAAATTCCACTACCTATTTTGCTTGAAGGCCTCTAAAATTTTTTCGAGAATAGCATTCCGTTCCCTCTCAATTTGCAGGGCTTCTCTACTAGCTTCCTTCATTTCTTTGAATTCTCGGACTAGCTAGCTAGGTTAAAATAAGGCGTTTTCCAATAGGTGCGCTTCAACTTTTTTCCGATAGGGAGGGCGAACGACGCAATATTTTTTATTTTTCGCTTGTCATTTGTAAACTTCATTACTATACATTTCATCATGGAACGCTACACACTTGAGCAACGCTTGCAAATCATTGAATTTTATTATAAAAATGCGAGTTCTGTTAAGAAAGTTTAAAGTCGAAAAATCATCTTCAGTGATGAAGCTCACTTTTGGCTCAATGGCTTTGTCAACAAGCAAAATATGCGTTACTGGGCAGAAAGCAATCCACACGTGATTCATGAGGCACCGTTGCATCCCGAAAAAATCACTGTTTGGTGCGGTTTACATGCCGGCGGCGTAATTGGCCCATATTTTTTCGTTGACGAGAACGATCGCCACGTTACTGTGAATGGAAATCGATACCGCGACATGATAAACGATTATTTTTGGCCGAAATTGAATGGTATGGACTTAGACGACATGTGGTTTGAACAGGACGGGGCCACAAGCCAAAGAGCAAACGCTACAATTGATTTGTTGAAGAGTAAGTTCGATGAGCGCATTATTTCCAAAAATGGACCGGTCGAATGGCCGCCGCGCTCGTGTGATTTGACGCCTCTAGACTATTTTCTTTGGGGTTATGTGAAGTCATTGGTCTACAGTAACAAGCCGGCGACGATTTGTGAGCTCAGAGCCAATATTGAACGCGAAATTGCTGGAATTTCGCCCGATTTATGCAAAAGAGTGGTCGAAAATTGGGTTCAACGATTGGACTTCGTGCAAAGAAAATCGAATTTCATACTTAAATGTATATGTGTCAAACTCGATAATAAAAAAAAAAAAGAGTTAAAAAAGTCAAACCGTTTGTGTTTTATTCAAAAAAAAAGTTGAAGCGCTCTTACTGAAAAACGCTTTATTTGTATTCGCCAAGGATATGATGCACTTTATCGTAGTACTCCCACGGAGATAAAGTACCGCCTGAAGGCCCAACAACTTTCTGCTCAGTTCTGTAAAACAAGAACACTACATACCAACAAATGCTATTGAACAAAATTACCTATATTTACCATATTTGTTAAATTATGTATTTTAACCTTTATTTCCCTCAACGAGACCACAAAACCTTTTGTCACCATTTCCACGGCCATGCCTGCATATACATGCGTATTTCTTTTACAGCCTCGTAGTTGCGGCAGCTTTTCCTCCAAAAGAAACTCGATGGCCTCTGTATACCAATGCAATCGCTTCTTTCTATAAAATGAATCCATCATTAATAATATTTAACAAACATTTTTTTAGGAATTAAGTTTACAGACCTATTTCATTTAGTTTTTATTTTGATGTTTCTCCTCACATTCGTAATAATAATGATCGATACACAGAAAACACAGGGTTGTATGTGAAAAAGTATCGCTATTATCTAGGAGTATTTTATAACCTCAGATTGTGGGAGTGAAATTTTGTATGGGAAATCGCGCTTTTTAATTACGGATTTTGAGTTATAATACCACACGTTTACATATAAGTAGGTGATCTACTTTTTCGCGCTTAACTCAAAATCCGTAATTAAACAGCGCGATTTCCCAGATTGGGCAGAAATGTTTTGTGTAATATACAATTGGCTGCCATTAAAACCGCAATTGCTCGAGCGTTTCCATATTCCTTTTTATTTCTTGTGAAGGTTCAATGCACTTCTCTATTTTTTCAGTATATTTCCTGTGTATGTTTGCATTCCTTGGGGTGCTATTTTCTGTGTGCTGAAAAACTTGATTTTTTTGGTTTTGTTAATAAGTGTTATATCTGGTCTATTGTTAATAATGGTTTTATCGGTATTCATTTATATTTCATTTTCTATTACATTACATGGTACACACCTTCCAACATATTACAAAATGCTTCCTCGTTTTTCAAAAGTTGTAGCTTGTGTGCTATTTCTTGGTGTAGGATTTATTAGTATACCTATAAGTACATAGAATGCTTTTCTGTGTATTCGGTACCAGCAAGTATAGGACATGTTGTATATTTGTGATAATTTTTTGTGAGAATAATGATCCTGAATGGCGATCGCAAATCCTCCAGTTTCAGGATAAAGTTCTCCTTCTTGTAGCCAGGTGTAGCTGTCAATATTTTGGTCCCGAATTATGTGCAAATGTCTGCCGTCTAACTCTTTCTGTGCCCAAAAGGCTTTTTCTGATTATTGTTGTGCATGTTATTATCATATATGTATCACATGTTATATTTAATGAGAATTTTCTGTCTGCTATAACTATCTATTTCTCTATGTAGATTAGATGTTTGGGCTCGGAAAAATTTTTTAAGATTATTTATTTGATTGCTGTGTAGATTTTGAATATCTATAACGCCTCTTGGGATTGTATCATAATTGTTTGTATTCATGATTTCGGATGCAGCTTTCTATATTTTGTCATTTGTTTTCGAGTTGCTCTTTCTATGTTGTTGAAATCTGTGTTAGACTAACGCACGATATAGTAAGATTTTTGGAATCCTTGCTCAACACCAGCAGCGCCGAGCCGTTTGATACTAAACGAGGTTTCAGAGAGGGTGTCTCGCTGTCGTGTGATTTCTTTAACCTGATGTTGAAGAGCATCGTACGAGCCGCAGAATTTAATCGCTCAGGCACAATATTTTATAAGAGCATACAAATGTTGGCGTATGTCGATGATATTAACATCATCGGCCTTAACAACCGCGCTGTTGGTTCTGCCTTCTCCAAACTGGATAAAGAGGCAAAGCGAATGGTGGTGAACAAGGACAAAACGAAGTACCACAAGTCTTCAAACAAACAGTCAGCGCACTCATGTATCGGCACCCACGTCACTGTTGACAGCTATAATTTCGATGTTGTAAAAGACTTCGCTTATTTAAGAACCAGCAATACATCGATAGCAACGTCAGCCTTGAAATCCAACGTAGAAATTTGCTTGCCAAGAAGTGCTACCTTGGAGAAGGCAAATGGGTACTAAAGTCCTCTCTTGACGAACAAAACTAACACTCCACAAGGCTCTCATTATGCCCGTCCTAACGTATGGCGCAGAAGCTTGGACGATGACAACATCCGATGAAGCGTAACATTTTTGGACCTTTGCACGTTGGCAACGGCGAATGTCGCAGGCGATGGAACGATGAGCTGTTTGAGCTTTACGACGACATAGACATAGCGCAGCGAATAAAGATCCAACGGTTACGTTAGTTGGGTCATGTCGTCCGAATGGATACAAAAGCTCCGGCTCTGAAAGTACTCGATGCGGTACCAGCTGGTGGTAGCAGAGGAAGAGGAAGGCCTCCTTTGCGTTGGAAAGATCAGGTGGAGAAGGACTGGCACGATTAGCACGAGAAAGAAACGACTGGCTTTGTTAAAATCGGCCAAAATCGCGAAAGCGGTTAACGCGCCAATTAAGAAGAAGAAGGTAGCCACGTTATGTGTCTGTAGTTCGACGGATTGGTTGTTTCTTTGTTTTTTGGTTTTATGTATGTTTTGCCATATTGTAAGGAAAGGGGGTAGATTTTGAGGTTGGTTAATTATTTGGTTTATTACTCTGGCTATGTGTAGATGTACTGTGGTTAACTTTTTATGCTAAAAATGTTGAATATTGTCTATTCCGGAGAGATTTCCAGTTGGGTGTTTTATCGATTATTTCAGTTAGTTGTACTGTTGATACTTCTATGCCATTAAATTGTGTAGATCTTTCTGCCTCCTTTCTTCTTCATGTATCCAATGTGATGAGTTGTCATGCTGAATTGGTGTTGACCACATTTTCTTCCAGGAAAGTGTGATTTGTTCCTTCGTTGGTGGATTTATATCAGATGCAGTTGTTTTATTTAGCTGCTTATAGAAAATCTTTTCCTTGTTTATGTATAGCTTATTGTCTATCTTTCTTGGGTTAGAATCTTTGCATCTTGCAAGTCTAGCATCATATGCTTTAAGTTTCTGTTTTCGGGTGTCGAAAATTCCTCCTAATGGTTTCTTGTGTTTTTGTTTTAAAATTTCGAATTATTTAATATTTTTGGATCTATTACCTGTCTTATATTGTGTGAACCAAATCTTTTCTCAAGTTACTTATTTTGTTCTCAACCCGGGTTTGCCATTTTGGTTTGTGCAGCGAGTGTAGCTGTTAGTTTTGTGGTAGGGGTTGCTGGTTATTGATTATTATTGTGGTTACTGCAATTCACTATTAACTCCACAATTATGGTAAAATAAATACACAGGATCCGCCACTGTACTGTAACCAACTTCAGACCGCTCGCGCAGCTGAAGCACCTTCTTCTATTAGTTGGCTAAATGAGTATTGTTTACAAGCGCGCGGATGAATTTTGCCGAGAGGAAACGCGAAAAAAGAAAATCAGTAATGGATTTCACACGTAATAGTATGATTGCGTTATATCTGGCACGAAAATCATATCTAGCGATTGTTCGTGAGCTCGAGCACCTTAAAGTAAATAAAGTTTTTGTTTATCGCACCATTACTAATTACAATGATACTGGTAGCATCGCGAAACGTCATGAAGGTGGTCGTCAGAAGACTGCAGGTAGGCGAGGTAGGTGAAAAGGTTGAAGTGCTGGTCTGGCACTCCTCAAGTAGGACTAAAGCGCCGTTTTGATACCATTATGAGACCTCCAACAGGTAGATATATACAGCAAGCCAGAGCTGTTATATAATACAGGAGACTGATTGGATTTAGGTTGGCGCACTGCCCCAGGCTGTCGACGAAGGGAGCTCCCAGTGACCTTAGTCGTCCGACTGCCAACCCGGACAATTACAGTGAAAGTCCTCAACAGTCTTCTTCTCTGAATGGTAACCCTAGCTTTTCCGCGTGTGTGCCGATCGTCCAGTGACCGGAAAACCCAGCTAGGAGTTTGGAAATTGTATATCGAGGAGTCCAAAGAACTTCCTGAGTCCTTCGTATATCGTATTGTGGTCAAAGAGTTTTCGAAATAGACAATGAAGAAATGGAGCTCATCTTTTCTGCTCTTTCCTGAGAAATAATTTGTGCAGTTCTCCTTTAACAACTGTGAGGGGGATGCCGATGACC
The DNA here is from genome assembly GCF_028408465.1 of Anastrepha ludens. NCBI lineage: Eukaryota > Metazoa > Arthropoda > Insecta > Diptera > Tephritidae > Anastrepha > Anastrepha ludens. The sequence goes on along the minus strand of NC_071503.1, from coordinate 4,838,894 downwards.
GGGTAGGATTTTTCTGAAGCCAGTTCAGTCCCCTTCCTGGCAAGCTCGCCAGCAATTTCATTTCCCTCTATATCCTGGAAGCCAGATCAGAGAAATGTTACTTACACATCGAAGAGATTTGATCTCCTCTTTACAGGAGTTTACTAATTTTGTTCTACACCATGGCGTCGTGAGAGCCTTAGTCACGGCTTGACTATCCGAGAAAGTGTTAATAACTCCCTCGCTCCCGCGTTCCCTATTTGCATACCTGCAGGATCGCAAAGACTTCTGCTTGAAAAGGCAGTTTAAGGTAGATATATAAATTGGCTGATTTAGAGAAAACCTCTGCTCCGATTCCCGATTCCTTTCTTGGACTGCAAACGTCAAAGACTGCAACGTCACGAGTAATGGTTCAAAAAGTGAAGTAGCGACTTCAGCGAAATCCCCGACGAAGTACCAATCAAATGGCGAAAGAACTAAAAATATCTGACCGTGGCATCCGTTGCATACTGAAACATGATCCGTACAAGATCCAAAAGGCGCCTGATCCCACATCAAAACAGCAACAAGTCACACTTGAGAGAGCGAAGGAGTTGTTTCGCTTGGCAGAAAGCGGTCAATTTCCGAATACTGTGCTTTTTGAAGAGAAAATTTTTCAAATTGAGTAATTCGTACACTCTCAAAACGATAAATTGTATTGTACCGACCGTTCATACGAGAATTTGAGTCATCGATTGGCCACCAGAAGGCGGCACCTGCCACAGGTAATGGTTTGGGTCGCTGTAACCGCAGGTGGTTGCTCTACAATCGTTTTCATCGAGCCTGGCGTCAAGTTAAATGCAAAATATTATCGGGAAAGTATTCTGGAGGTTGCTTTGAAGCCGTTGACAGACAAACATTTCCATGGCAGACCATGGACGTTACAACTGGACTCGGCACCGTCTCACAAAGCTCGAGTGAACCAAAAATGACAAAAAACAACGTTCTGAACTTCATAGCCCCTACACAATGACTCGCAAATTCCCCAGACGCGAATCCGATGGGCTATTTTCTTTGGGCCATTTTAGACAGCACGCTCCGAACTAAAAGATTCACCAGTTTCGAGGCGCTGAAAAAAGCATTGTCCGTGAGTGCGCCAAAATACCTGCAAGTCACATTCGGGCAGCTTGCGATTCGTTTCTGGACCGTCTCAAGGCCACAGTCAAGGCAAAAGGTGGTCATATCGAGCTAAAGTAAATTGATTCTTCATTTTTTGTTATTTTCACACACTTTTAACTTTGAATTGAATGAAAGTAATTTTCCAAACTAAATGTATGGCCTTTTTAATTGGTTACACTTCGAGTGCCGAACCCTGTATATGTATGTGTGGATGTCTTCTATTGTTGAATTATTATGTAAATGAGATCGTAGAATTTGATTCTTTATTATGTCAGTTATAATTGCAGTGTTTTTGTGTTTTCGTTACAAGTTTTGAAACTCGACGGCGTAGAGTTAGATTTATGCCTTGACCCAGGCATTGATGTCTTTAACCAGTTAGTTGTTTCCTCATTGCAAAATGAAACATCTGCATCTGTTGAAAATTGGCTTAACATTGCCGGTCTGTGATACTCAGCTAAGTGCTGCATGCAGAATTCGTGTAGGACATTTAGGCACTGATTAGGCACTGTTGGGTTTGACCCATCGGCCTCAGTTGTGACAGGTGCCCTTTTTGCCAAGAAAGCTCTTTTGGAAGAGCTTTGCTTAGCACTGACGGTTTAGATTTATTGGCTGCTGAGCAAGTTGTCTCGCTTACTTTATGGAAGTCGTTTTCTGGCTGCACCATTGAGCCGTATCTTCTTTACTTCCACTTCCACTTGTTCGTTGATCGTTGGAAATTCACCTTCTACTAGAAAGCGTTCCCAGTTCGCTGGCAACAGCGGTGCAGTCAATATCGCTCCGCGCGTGAAAGCTGTTTTAAAAGTGTGTTAGGATTTTGCAGTGGCGAAAATGCAGCAAACGCAGACCTAAAACCAAACCCCACTACAACTTAAGCACGGGAAAGTACTAAGAAGAATACGCCTCTAGTTGTAGCTTCCACCTCTAAAGCAGCGTTGCAGGCGGCCTATTGCGCAGCCGCGGCTAGTGGGTCCCAGCCGAAAAACCAGCTTGACAGAATAGCCAAGAAGCAGACGGCACCGTGCATGAGCGTGACCAAGTCAACAAGCAAAGGTACGGGGCGGTTGTAGAGGAGTACAAAATGTTCCAGTCGAGCCCCCCGAGACCATTTGCAGGTAGCGGTCATAGATGAAGAAACCCAAACACCGCAGTCAATTCGGCAAAATCGGGTGGACATCAATGTCTCGAATCGGAATGAGCTACGTACTTGACAATCCCGAATAGCGTCTCTGAGCTAAGTGGCACGATATCCAGCTTGGAGCTCAAGCCGATCCCGTCGGGTGAGATCCCGAGAAGAGCCAGAGCTCTCATTTGGTTGCTGCCGATGATCGAGCCACGCGAAAAACTGCTTCGTTCTATCAAGCTGCATAATAGCAAGATACCAGCATTAAATGAATGGCAGCTGATTAAAGTAGAAGAGGCCAAGAAAAGCGCCTGTCCACTCCTTTTAGCCATCAGTGAAGAATCACTGGAGGAATTGCCCAAGGCGGTCAACAGAACTCGCTTTGGCATTCGAACAACACAGAAGAAGTTGACATCGCGGGTCAAATCCTTATGAAGGTAAATATACGGTAACATTTAGGATGTTGAGGTTCCTTTAGATAAATGTTAATCATTCAAAAACAGGCACCAGCAATCAAGACATATTTCTCAGCGAGCAAGATATTGACATTATGCTTATCCTGGAGCCCTCTGGCTCTTAAGCATCTTTAAAGCATGTTTTTGCTTAACTTATATCCCATAGAACTGAAGAGGAGTTAGGGTAGTCTTCATACCCAAGGCGGGTAAGAAGATATATAAAGTAGCGAAGGGTTTTCGACCGATTAGTCTTACCTCCTTCCTCCCTGAAAGGATAGAAAGAATCTTAGATATAAATATTAAGGCTGTAGGAAATGGGGGCCTACTGTCGAAAGCGCAGCACGCCTACATGAAAGCTAAATATATGGAAAGGTATTAGGCATATTGAGATGTCATTACATTAGAAAGAATTTAATATGGCTTTACAGATCGAGCTCATATTTCTAGGATCAAAGTACTTTCATTCATACAACGAGCCGCCCATAGCCAATTTTTCTCAACGATGACAAAAATTTACTTCCAAGATTGAAAAAATCAAATCAAAATAGTCAATACTGGAATATTTCTTACAGAAACATTAGCCAATATTTGAGGAGTCGTGAATTTTTGTCATGTTGAATGGTCGCGGCTTCGTATATATGTTTGCACCCGTATATGTATGTAAATATGTCTTCTAAATGCTCGACAGCCGCAACTGCTGTTCGTCAAGTGCGCGCATGAGCCTACAGTTAGTTGCAGAAAACTGCAACAAGTAGCTTACAAAAAAGTTCTGTCCTGTACATTTCGATACTAGATTAAATTTCGAAACAATTATTTTTTGTTCTCTGTAAGTAGGTAAATATTTAACTGGTATGTTCGATTTCGTATGTGCTTCTCCAACTGATAAAAAGCCAAATGTTCTTAGTCTTGCCATAAATTATGTGAAAAATTGTACAATGCCTGCGGCGAGAACAAATTCGCAGAAAAAAGTTCTCTTATTTTTGCTTTTGTTCGTATGCATTGTCCACTCATAAATTGTAATAAGTTTCTTGGCAATTTTCGCTTCTAAACAATGGAGTGGTGAGCTTAGGAAAATCGGTTTCCAGTGATTGCATTAGATAAGAGTGTTAAAAGGGCAAATGAGATTTATGAATTGCTGTAATAGCATAATATTTCAAGAATGTTTGTTTACCTCGCGATCAATCGTCTAAAGTGACAGACAGAAAAGGAAGTGGTCATCCTCGCGTGGTTCGAAACAGTGCAGCTATAAAAGCCGTTCGAGAAATAATTCGCGAAAATCCCCTTAGGAAGCAGAAAACCATGTCCAGGGAAATGAATGTATCGATCAGCTCCATATTAAGACTTGTTAGAGATAATCTCCACATGAAAGTCTTCCGCTGCTGAACTGGTCATCTTCTGACAACGCGCTTTAAAAAACATAGTCTCGACAGATGCAGCAGCTTCCTGATGGCATCATACCTACCCAACTGCAGAAATCTGCGGAGGTGTCATGCCGTTGGCTGAGCCCTAACTATGCGAGCTGCATAGCAAGGGGCTATATACAGGATTCTTGGAGGGCTGTGAGGAATGTGCTCATACCCGAGGCAGGCAAGAGCTCTCATGTCTCCCCTAAGGACTTCAGCAAATCAGTCTCTCATGTTTCTTGCTGAAAACCCTTGAGAGGCTGATTGACCTACACATAAGAAGCGAAATTCCTATGAGGCGTTTGTCGCATACCCAACATGCTTACTGCAAAGGCAGATCAGTGGAATCTGCCCTGCACACAATTGTTAAAGATATTGAGGAGTCTCTATATCAGAAAAAACTTGCAGCTGGCACCTTCCTCGACATTGAGAGACCTTTTAATAACGTCCTTCCTGGGGCAACCTCTAAATCTCTGGGTAGGCTGGAGGTTGGAGCCGACACTTTCCAACTTTCAAGAATGCTTAGCGACAGAACGGTCGTAGCAGAGTGGGGTGGCATCTCTCTCCGCCAGCAGATAAGTAGGGGCACGCCGCAAGACGGTGTTCTCTCACCATTTCTCTGGATCATTGTTATCAATGACTTGCTGGAGGAGCTGGTGAGGAGGAACTGTAGGGTGATTCCATACGCGGATGACGTGGTATTAATCGTTAGAGGAAAGTTTGTAGATACCCTGTACGATTTGATGCAGGAATATCTGAACGTAATTGTTCGATGGGCAGCGGACTGCGGCTTGTCGGTGAATCCTCTTAAGGCGTAGCCCGTCCGAGGAATTTTAAAAGACCAAGAGCTCGACTCCCCTCGATAGGGGACGCTCCGTTAGTACTTTCTGAGAAGGTGAAGTACCTAGGTCTAATCCTTGAGAGTAAACTAACGTGGAGGCCCAACATTGAGGAGAGAGTAAGGAAGGCAACAACCGCCTTATGTGAATGCAAGGGCACAATTGGCAAAAGATGGGAACTTTCGCGTAGAGTTGTATTTTGGCTCTATAATACCATAATAAAGCCAATCGGGTTATATGGAGTCGTTATCTGGTGGAACTCACAGAAGAGGATGGCATCAGTTAAAAAGCTAGAGAGAGTTCAAAGGTCTGCACTCATTGGAATCAGTGAGGCGCTTCGAGCTACGAGCGATTAATGTAATGTTAAATGTTAAATGTTCAAGTTCATACAACTATACTGGCTGTTGGCCAAAGTATCTAAACTAAGCCTTAACACCAAAGTAGTCACATATAAATCAATAATCACACCCATTAGAAAATATGGGATAGAAAACTGTGGCACAGCAAAAGGAAACAATATCCAAATAACTCGAAGGACCCAATCTAAACAACACGATAACATGTATAGTATATGCCAAACGACGTGAGCTACAGCGATCTCAATATTGACATAATAGATGACAATTAGAAAATACAGCATCAAATAAATACAACGACTCACAAATCATCAACATGAACAAATGCGCAAACTATCACAATCGGAGAAAGTAGCAAACTTTAATGTTTATCTAATATTGGTTATAGAACGAAGAATTCTAATACTGCTTTAAAAACAATGAATTATTGTTTAAGTTTAACAGATTGTAATTTTAAAGTGGAAATAGTAAAAAAATAATAATATTTGACTTGCATTGACAAGTTTCCCAAAATTTGCTGTAGTTAAAAAAATCGCATCTATACCTATTATTGCAATTATAAAATTTGTTTTCCAAATGTTTAAACTATATATTGTGACTGTTGAAAATAAATCCGATTCCAATGCGACTCTGTAGTACAGAGAGAATACAAATTTATAGTGAACATACACACTAACATATTTGTATGTATACTAATTTTATATTGTCTTGACTTTGACATGTCACTTTTTCTATTTTCAAAATTTGAAGTCAGTTACTGAAATAAAGCCATGGACCCAGCCACGATGGTCTCGCGTTTTTAGTAATGGAGTATCGGTGAATTGGAGGTTGTTGGTGAATCTGCTACTTGAGTGGAGTGAAAAATTGGATGAACGTAACTATGCGCAGTGTGTTGGTGTATGTATGGAGATGGACGGAGAGCAACCAGTAGGAGAAGTGGCGAGCTGAAATGCACTCGATGGAAAAGAATTGGCAATCATCTCGTTGAGCGTGAAGCCATCGCAGTTATGCTACTTGAAGAATTGTACGACAGCGGCGTGCGCATGGAAAACGCTCAAAGATGTGAATCAACCAAGTGGGCCTGTAACGAAGGTGTGCCTTTATAAGCAGTTGCTTGGTTCGATGATGACGCTATGTGTACAGTGAGTCAGAAAAGTATTGGCACACTCGAAAAATCAAAGTTTTCAGTGCTATAACTTTTCTTCTAATGAAAGTATAAAAAAATCGAAAACGGTATTTTCTAAATGTACATATTACGTGCCAAGTTGTCCCATTAAGGCCCAGTTTTTCGACACTTGAACTTACATTTTCTTTAAGAATGTCGCAATACACATGCTTATCTATTGTCTCATTTATGAACACGAGCTTTCCGACACCAGAAGCCGCGAAACACCCCCAATAAATCACATTTCCTCCACCGTGTTTAACTGTTTTGAGCAGGTTGTTCTCTTGAAGCTCTTTTTTTATTTTCGCTAAATCTTTTGTGCTCCATCTGACCTAAATAAATTGAATTTAGATTCATCACTAAATATGGTGGTTTTTCAAAAAGCGTTGGGCTTATTTAAATGCTGTTTAGCAAATTCTAGTCTCTTTTCCTATTTACCTAGAAATGAAGGGTGTGCGTTGTGGAACTCGGCCATGATACCCAGCCTTATAAAGGGTATTCCGAATGATTCGGCGGTTGAAATTGATTTCAAATGAATTTTGCAGGGTCTCGCACAATTTGACAGCCGAAGTTGCAATATTGCAATAATGCATAACGATGTTTCTAACGCTGGACTATGATTTATCAACAAGATTGCCAATTTCGCGATAGGATTTTTATTCTAAATACAGTTTTATCATCAATTGACGTAGTTCTAGGGAAATTCAGCACCACGGCAGATTTTGATCTATGTCCATTGAAATCGCGATCAAAAGTGATTGCGACCGTATGCAATTCTTAAAACGTACGAATAAGTAAAAAGCAGAAGTGAAAATAACGGGAGCTTACCATTACGACGCCAAAGCATAAGCTAACATAAAGAATGTGCCAATACTTTTTTGATGTGAATTTGTGCTTTATTTTACCTTTCGAAGTTGAGCTTGTAAACCTATGCAGAGAACGTTAATGTATAGAGAAGTCTCAATGACTGGAAAGTAAGCAATTTTCAGGGGCACTCGTTTTGCGCGCGAGGTTCACCACAGCCACATTTTTCACCAAAGTTAACAGAAATATGCTCAACTGCTGAAATTTAACAGCCTTTGAGAATTAAGAGCATTTTTTTTGGAAACTTTCCCTTTTGTGCCAAAGTTAGGTTACAGGTGCTTTTTGTCTCTTTATTTGCATGAATTTGCGCCAATATTTCTATGTCAAACCAAAAGAGTCTAATGAACTTTAGTTTGAGAAAAACTTTTGATTGACGTCGCGCAATTTTCATTCGTTGTCGATTTCCCGAATTTTTTTAAACTTTTTTTAATGCAAAATGAGCAGAACGTGTCGTGTGCGCGGGTGCAATTTAAAAAACAGTGAAGTGAAGTTGTTTTCTTTTCCACAGGACCCAATAGTAGCGGAAAAATGGAGGCATATATGCATATTGCCAGGACGGAACATCTTCCACCCCACTACTCATTTGTGTGTGTACAACATTTTGAGGCATGTGTTGTGGGGGGACAATGTTTGAAAAAGGGTGCCATCCCCACCCTTCGTTTAGGTAAGTTTTTGCGCAATGCATAAGTAGGTATGTGTGTTTGATATTCTTGTAGGTTCGCTTTAGCGAATTTGCATACATTTGATATAATATTAGGGTGGATAGGTTTTATTGAGGGTGAGGTTTGCTTAGTGTTTTGAGGCAGGAAAGTGGAGGAAGTTAAGAAATTTAAATTATTTTTGAATGTGTATGTGCATATATTTCATAGAAAATTATTTTTTATTAATAACCATAATATTACAATACCCGGCATCCGTTACTATGCCTTGTTGAATAAAATCAAAAATATCAAGCAAAATTATTTTTATTAATTTTCTATATCAAACCGTTTTTGAACTTTGCATTTGGGTCATAGTTGAACAGCTTATGCGGATTATGAAGTCTAGAGTGTGCTATAAATAGTGGGAAATAGGAAAAACTAAGATTTTTTAGATTAAATTTAAGCAAATATTCGATTATTAGTGACGAATGAGAGTGGTGGCGCGGCCTGGAGGCTGTGGGAAGGGAGTTCCATCATAAAAACATGCCTATAACCTTCATTGAGTGAAAATATGAATGTAGAAAAATGTTTACGTCATTTGGTGTTGTCGTTTCGTAGTGATGCGTTATATGTAGTTTGATGAATTATTATATGTTTATGAATTATTATACGTTTATAAATTATTAAATGTTTATAAATTATTATATTATAAAATAAATTTTTTTAATAGGGCACGACGATGACCCTACATACAGCTGTACAATTCCAAAGAAGCAACGGAGCTGTTCCGTGGTAGGATGCGTGGTGGAAAAGGGTCATACGTTGTACGAATTTCCTCGACGCGGAGAGGCTCGAAATAGTTGGGCCCTGGCTTGCAACGTGCCACCAGCAGATTCTGACAGGCTATATGTTTGTAAGCGCCACTTTAGTCCAGAGCAAGTAAGTCGTTTTAGAGTTTTAGATGGGGCTGTTCCATCTTTAAGATTAGAGCCAGTTACTAGAAGTCGCTCACCTAGTACTGGCTCTGAATGGGTTTGCCCGCCCGTTACTAAAGTGTACGTAAATCGTACAGTAGGTGTAGGTGTAGCAAATGATCTCACATTAGAAGAATTCGCAAAATATTCCATTCTAGAGGAAACAAGGCAGGTACCCAAAACCAAAAACATCTGTGAGGACTTGGAAATCACAAGCAGTAGCGAACGATTTGCTCAGGCTGCTCGTTTTTATCGGAGCAATGAAATACAATTAAAAAAAAGAATTCAAGAGTTAGAAGCAGAGAATGAGAAGCTACAGCAAAAATATAAATATTTGTGTAGTCGTGCAGTACTTGCGGAAGAATCTTCAAGCAGTGATGCTATAACTTTCGCAAGAATGATCGTCAGTGGCCAAAAAAATCGTTATAGCGGGGAATAAAAGACATTGGCTCAAAACATCAGTTATATGTCCTCCAAAGCATATACGTTTATGCGTGACGATCTAGGTTTTGCTTTGCCCCATAAGTCATCCCTTTCGCGTTGGCGCCCCATCAAATATGTTGTTCCGGGGTTCGATGCTAATGTCTGCAATAATTTAGAAAAAATTGTTTCAAATATGTCCGACACCGAACGCATAAGCGTTCTATTATTCGATGAAATTATCATCAAGTCGGACTTGAGCTATAATAAAGCTAAAGATGTTATCGATGGGTTTGTAGACCATGGGGAAGGTCAACGCGAAAACAAAATTGGGAATAAATGTTTATTTTTTATGGTTAAGGGATTGTGCTCCAAATGGAAATACGAGTTTTCGTATTATATCTCCAGTGGTGGTATACGTATGGAGACATTGATCTCCATTTTGAGAAAAAATATCGCACAACTAAAAAAAATGGGGTTAAATTTGAAAGGTATAGTTTGCGTTCAAGGGCCCACCAACAGTAGTATGTTTAACACTTCAGGGATTTTTGAGAAGTTCCCCTTTTTCCTGCACGAAAACACAAAGATTTTTTGCATGTTCGATTATTGTCACTTGATAAATTCCGTCCGAAATACCTTGATGAAATATGACATCTTAACATCAGATGGAGTGGCAAGCTTCAAGGTGATAAAAAAATTGTTTGATATAGATCAAATGAATCCCCATTTTAAAATTTGTCCGAAACTAACGGAGGCCCATATATATCCCAGTTTTTTGGAAAAAATGAGCGTTTCACGCGCGACTCAGGTCCTGAGCAATTCGGTAGCCTCTGGTATCGACATGGCCTTGTCCCAAAATTTATTAGGCAGATGTTCGTTAAAAAAATGAATGATCTCTTTAATGAATTGGATGCAAAAAATTTCCAGTCGAAAAATCCTTCAAAGTGTCCGATTAGGCAGCAAAAAAATTGATAGATTGAATGAACATCTTGATTTTTTGCGGTCATTCAAGTTGCCGGGAAACGCACGCGTTAAGTGCATAGAAGGTTTCCGCATAACGATTTTAGCGATGCAAAACTTATGCGAGGAACTTTTTATCGAGCAAAGCTCCCTCAAATTTATTTTCACCGGGAAAATATACCAAGATGCGTTAGAAAACTGTTTCTATCGCATAAGAGCTAGTCAGGGTATGAATACCCATCCAACAGCTCACGAAATTCAATACATAGTTGCGCGACTGATCTCCATGAAAATTTTACGCCAGAGATTTGAGAAAAAAGGTTCTAACTGTACAGATGATGACGATATAAATTTAGATTGGAATATAGGCCCCGAGGATCGTCATCTTGAGACAGAAGTAGGAGACCAGCGAAATGACGATCTCGTTTTAGAAGAGATTGATGTGGAAGACTTAAATTTTGCTGAAGAAAGTAATGAAGCTGAGGTACAAGTGCAGCGTTACTTCACAGGCTATGGTATTTACCAGAAAATGCTGTGCAAGTTAAAATGTGAAAAGTGCACCCACGCCATGATGAAAACAAAAGGGGAGCTGAAGTTGCATTCAGAAGCCCTGATAAGATCAAAAAACTTCACGGATGACAGCGATTTAAGGCTTGTCAATCCTGAAGACAGGGTTTTCGAAGTGTGTCGACTCCAAATGGTGTGGTACCGTCAGCTCTTCGCAAAATATGCCCACATTGCAGGTCTTAGGTGTTTAATGTTGTCCGCTCTAAAAGAAAAAACACAAAAGGTATTTCCCGACTGGTTTGTAGGATCTGGCGAATGTAGAGATCATCGCGAGAAGCTATTAGATTTTCTGTTAACTGTCATTTTATTCTTGCGAAATGAGGTCAATAATGTCAAAGAAAGAAAAATGCAAAATAAATTAAAAAAGCTGTAGGTTATAAGTAGGTTGTAAGCCAGGGCCCCACGAAAAGAGATTCGCCGTTCACACAGGTAATTAATAATCTATTAGCTATTTTTTGCATATGATGATACCTATTCTTTTATTTCAGGCTTTTCCACTTTTCTATATTTCAGGTTTTTTTTATTTATATATTTTACAGGTATTTTCCGTTCCAGGTTTTTTCTATTTTTTAGTCTATTTTACAGGTTTCTTTTTTATTTTTTCTTCTCTTTCAGCTAGCACCCGAGCCTAGATTTTTAAAGCACTACAATTTTTTCTTAATCATGATGGATTGAGAGTAGTGTTTTAAAAATCAGGTAAATCGCAATGACTTAATCGATGTCAATATCCAAGTCGTGTGAGAAATTGTTATAGTATGAGAACAATTTCGTAATTCGTGCTTTCACAATTTTATATTTTTTTTTTTTCATTTCAGGAAATGTAAATACCTATTATTTATAGCATTGTAATATATATACATATACATATAAGATTACTTAAATTTCTGTGAATAAAAATAAAAAATTAAAACTAAAAAAACTAGTATTTCATTTTCTTAAGGATAATAATATTTATTTGGTAAGAGGAACTTAAAGAAATATATACCAATAATAATTATAATTCGACAGGATTTCATTACAATATCAATATATTCGTTCAGCTCAATAAAATAAATATCTGCGTATGAAAAATCGTTCCTATGGACGTGCAAAAGCAAAACACGCATATATAGTACATACATAAATACATGCATACAAACTGCCATAGACATACTTGCATATGAGGCTGCGAGCACTTGCGACAGAAAAAATATTTCGATTTGCTATTGCAGTCGAGAATTTAGAACACATATTTACATACATATATTGATGCATACATATGTACGGAGCTGCGGCCACTCGACTTGACAAAAATTGAAGAGCTACCAAATATTGGCAAATAATTCAATGCGAAATATTACAATATTGACTATTTTCGAATGGACGAGAAAATTGTCATATGGGCATATGAGCAGATGAGCTCGAACTTAGTGTTATAGAATATTTTGGATTTTTCAGCGTCGTTGCGACTAAAAAAATCTGACCGCTGCGACTGCGCCTATGAATGTATTTTGTTCTTGCAGTCGCTAGGGTTATAACTTTAGCTTTGGAAACATACGCGTGCAGGGGCATAAAGCCAGTGCTTTGTGTGTGCTGTTGTATGTACATACATATGTATGTATATACTAATAAGCATAGTTTTGCTGGGAGTCGAGAATGTATGTATATGTATGTACATGTATGTACGGACATACATATAATAGGGCATCAATATGCCAATACGTGAGGTAGGTCATGGTTGCTTCAGTACATTGAACTTTTGCTTAATTGTTTCTTACATGTGTATGTATACATGTACATATATATGCATGTAGTAAGAAACAGTTTAAACAGATTTTGTTACTAATCCAAATATACATACTTACGGTAACATACGAATATGCTTTTTTATCCTATAAAATATATAAATATGGAGGATATCTTGGGTTTGTTAAAATTATTCTTTTATTTACATACATATTTTGAATATCAAAACTTGTATACAAACCATGCTTGCATACCTCCTGCAATAGGATGTGGATGAAAAATTACAGAACAGAAATAAAAACGTAATGCCTCAAATGCCTTGCAAAATGCTGTCGGTCAATTTTATTTCAAACAAATGTATAATAATGCCTATTTTCTTTTTGTCCAAAAATAACAAATATATATGTATATGCAAATACATACGTTTCTTTGAAGTTTCTTTTATTTATTTTAAATTTCAAAGTTTTATGCTATCTATAAAATGCATACATATATTATTCCATGTAATAAATCTAAATTGAAAAAAATTTCGTTTGCAAAGGAACAAATAAGACGATGCGTCGTGAGATAGGTCAAGGTTCCTGCAAGTGCGTATGCACATACATATATACATGCATATGTAACACTATAAGAATTCAAGATCCAATTGAACTTTTGCACAAACATAGCTAACATAATACATATACATATGTATGTATATATTGATATACATATATTTACATACATATGTCAAAATACCAAAGCACTTGTATGCTCTATGAATTAATTTCGACTCAAAAAATTACTAAAATGCACATACCAAGATGTGAGAGGTCGTTTTATAATGCATTTTTTTAAATTAAATCAAAATATTAAAGTTACTTTGATTTGAAATGTTGGCGCATATAATAAATATTCAAATTATTCATCAATAATCATTTAGTTGAATAAATTTTCATTCATCAAGGGAACATATGTATGTAGAAATGCACAAGCAAATTCTTTGCAAAATGCCGTCGGCTATTCATCAATTTGATTTTCCATAGAAGCAAAAGCAGAGAACGTTATGATATACAGAGAACTCTATATTTAACGTTCTCTGCCTATGTCTTTATTGATTTTTTTTGTTCATATCTATATACATATATAAAATGAAATGATGTTCGTTTGTACGCATTTTTTTGGGCCGATACGAGACCAATTTTATTCGTTCTTTTTTCGTATTATAGGGATCCACTAGGGAAAGGTTTTTAGAAAAAAAAATTTTTTTTTAAATATTTTCTTCATATAAAAAAAAGAAAAAATCAAAATATTGTACAAATTGTGTTTTTAGTGAAAATTGCTGCAGAACTTGCTCGATTCTTAGATTAAGTTTCAAATTAACATTCATATGTACAACATTTTTTTAATAAATATGCGAATTTTTCGTTATTGTGAAACGATTTGTGCCGTGTTGCTAAGTTGCAACATGTTTATGATACAATCATGAATAATGTTAGCCATGAAACTGGTGGATTGATTTTCTTGGATGCTCCTGGGAGAACAGGAAAGACCTTTTTGATTTCATTGATATTAGCAACAATTCGATCAGATAATAACGTTGCATTGGCATTCGCTTCTTCCGGAATTGCGGCTACATTACTGGAAAGCGGTCGCACAGACCATTCTGCATTAAAGTTGCCTTTGAATAGGCAGGTAAATGAAACACCAACATGTAATATTTTGAAAACATCTGGAATGGCAAATGTTCTTAAAGTATGTAAGCTCATCGTATGGGACGAGTGTACTATGGCACACAAGAAACCATTGGAAGCACTTGATAGAACTTTGAAAAACCTACGAGGAAGCCAAACAGTCTTTGGAGGTGCCATGATTTTATTGGCTGGAGATTTCAGGCAAACATTACCTGTGATCCCAAAATCTACGGCTGCAGATGAAATCAATGCATGCTTAAAATTATCGTATTTATGGAGACATGTAAACACGCTTACATTTGCTACAAACGTACGTGTTCAACTACAGAACGATCCGTCAGCAGCTGAATTTTCACACCAATTACTGAAAATCGGAAATGGCCAAATGTCTGTCGATTCAATAGGAATGATTACATTGTCTAACAATTTCTGCACTTTTGCACAGTCTAAAGAGGCATTGATACAGAGTGTATTTCCAAACATAGTTCAACATTACAAAAACCATGATTGACTCAGCGAAAGAGCAATTTTAGCTGGGAAAAATAAGGACGTCAATGATATAAAGGCAGCTATTTTGGATCAAATACCTGGTGACATAGTTGCATATAAGTAAGTCAATGGACACTATTACTGATCAAGATGATGTCGTAAATTATCCAACTTAATTCTTATACTCACTCGATTTGCCAGGCCTACCACCTCATAATTTACGATTAAAAATTGGAGCACCGATTATTATGCTGCGCAACATTAATGTGCCACGACCTTGCAACGGTACCAGACTCGCTGTGAAGAAGCTAATGGGTAACATTATTGGACCAACAATTTTGAAAGAGAAGTACAAAGGAGAAGACGTTTTGATACCCAGAATTCCACTGATTCCGACGGATTTACCATTCGAGTTCAAACGTTTGCAGTTCCCTATTCGCCTTGCCTTCGTTATGACAATTAATAAGGCGCAAGGACAGTCTCTACAAATGTGCGGTATTAATTTAGAATACCTAATTTTTTCTCATGGACAATTGTATGTAGCTTGCTCACGAGTAGGCAAACCATAGTCATTATTCATTTACGCGAAAGATGGAAAAACCAAAAACGTTGTCTACCAAAAAGTGTTACAATAAAGTTCGAATGAAATTGTATCAAATAATTTGCTTTGTTTCGTATTAATTTTATTCTCTTTCAGCAAATAATTGAATTTATCGCCTAGCGAAGCGGGCGAGGGTACGCTAGTGCGTAATAAATAAATACAATTAGAAAATACCGTTTTCTTTTTTTTGTTCTTTCGATAGAATAAAAGTTATAGTAGGGTAAGGCTTCCTCAAGTGGGCCACAAAATTACCAAAGTGAATAGTTTGCGATGAAACTCAGACAGAACTCAGTTCTATCATCCAGAAGCACACTCAGAAAATTGTGTTGCAAAAATCTAAATACAGTCGAACTTCGATAACTCGAACTATGACATGCCACAAAAAAAATCGAGCTATCAAGATTTCGAGTTATCAAATATAATATACATATGTACATGCATACATAAAAATCCATAAACAAAATAAAACCTGATGGAAAAATAAAACAATCCATAAAACTCAAGGGTTAGCAAACAATTTTATTGATAAAACAGTACATGCTTCAAATTATGTATAGTTGCTATATAATATTGTATGTGTATATTTTAAAATTATATATACATAATTAAGAATATTGTATGAATAGATGTATAGCTTTCATTCCTTTAAAGTAAAAAAGTCAGTTATTTGGGATTGACGAGAGGATTTTTTATTATGATCTTCAAAAAAAGCTTCAATATTATTTAAACTATTGTACAGAGAATCGGTTGTATGTTCATTGGTTTTTAAATATGACCGAATTTGCAACTAGCTGGTTGCAGCATATAATCTTGCAAATCATCTTCTATATCACTTTCGCTATCATGCTCAAATTCGGATTTAGATCCCAATAGCTCCACAATGTCTTCATCTCTAGGAAACTCTGAAGTAACAATATCGTCATCCACATGCATAAAATCATTAAAGGTGACACCTTCTGTACCTTTGGTATTTTGCCAAGCTGCATATTCATTCTGCAGTTGAATTTCTTCCTTACTCCTTTCTTTTATGCGTTCGCTTATAAAAACCAAAGGAATGTCATCTTCTTCCTCCCATTCAGAATATTGACCGAAGCCGGCTTTTCGAAAACAATTAGAGATGGTTTCAGGCTTAACATCGATATTGCATGCATTAGTTATTTCATCAACACAGTCCATTAATGTAATGTTAAGATTTTTGTTTACTTCAAAGCATTTTATAGTATTTTTTTTAAATTCTGCGACGATAATGACATTTTAAATTTTGTATGACACCTTGATCGAATGGTTGTAATTTTGATGTCATATTCGGGGGAAAAAATGCAAGTTTGATAAACTTTCATCTCTGTCTGATGTCTTTAGGATGGGCTGGGCAGTTGTCAATTAAAAGTAGAATATTTCTTCCGGCTTTTCCAAATTGTTTGTCTAAGTAAAGAAGCCATTCTTCAAAAAAGGCTCCCGTCATCCACGCCTTTGAATTTGCTTTATAGTCGAGAGGTAACCATTTAACACCTCTAAAATAGCGGGGTTGATTACTTTTACATATCAAGAGTAATTTCAATTTTTCTGATCCATCCTTGTTTGCGGCAATCATCAACGTAACTCTCTGTTTACTTTCCTCCATGGCATTTCTGGTTTTTAAAAGTTAAGGTGTTATCTGGAAGACATTTAAAGAATAAGCCCGTCTCGTCTGCATTGAACACGTCCCGTGCTTGATAACCTTCTAATAAATGAGGTAAAACATCACGTTGCCATTTCATACAGTCTTCTTCGCTTACATCATTACTCTCACCACACGCCTTTTTATGACATATACCAGATCTTAGAAAAAAAATAACTTTACGTACCAGCTTGCACATTTATTTTATGAATGTACATACCTTCGTTTCCAATTATCGGGCCAACCAGTGCTTGCCTTGAAATTCGGTTGTTCTAATTTTTGACTAAATTCCAATGCTTTTTCTTTAAGTAATCCTCCAGATATAGGCAAATTCCGTGTTCTTGCCGATTTAAACCATTCTAAAACTGCTTTGTCCACATTTATGTATGTTGGCTTTTTTAGTCTCTTTGAACTCCCACTTGCACCACCACTTTCGATTGCAGTAATAACCGTTTGTTTATTTTTTAAAATAGTTGACACTGTATTTGCCGGAATAGCATACTTTACAACTACATCTTTTTTTCGCGCACCCATTTCTACTTCCTTTATTAGTTTAAATTTTTCATCAGGAGATAAAGTTTTTAAACAACGTTTTGATGACATGTCAACAGAGTTCATTTTCGCGTAAGAACTACTAATGAAATACCTGTGGACTTAAACAGTACAGCGACCCAACTGCTGACATCTGTTTGCTATAAAATAAGCAACACGTAATAAGGGGATTCCCCCGGAAATTCGACTTATCAAAGCTGGCGCCAAATATTCTGTTCGAGTTATCAAGATATTCGAGTAATAGAAGTTCGAGTTATCAAGTAAAAATTACACACAATTCTCACTCTAAACGCTATTGCCAAGCAATTTGATTCGAGATATCAAATATTCGAGATATCGAAGTTCGACTTATTGAGGTTCGACTGTAGTTTTTTTTATTAACTATCGAAGTTTTTTGCAGCGATTGAATAATTATCACATTTCTCGTAAGGTAAGTATCCGATTACAACGATTTTTCAACTGCAGATTGATAAAGGATGATATTTTCCAAATACGTTATTTTTGTTCCGAAACTTGATGTTTTGTTGTTGTAAATAATTTTTTTTAATAAACAATTTAAAATTTAACTAATTTCTGCGCCTCTGGGATGAAATTTTTTTAAGGATATTTACGTAATAAACATCTGTGCATTTATGTATGGAAGAAAATGCGTGCAATTCGAAAAGGATTGATTACAATTAATTTTTTTGTGCCAGAATGCGCGCTCTGACTTGCGCGGAGAGTCGGCCTCGGGCGCTCCCGCGACGTGTACGAACACGCAAACGGCGGCTCGTGAATTACGATCAATGGATAAGTACTGACAGGTATTGTGCACATTTCAAAAGTTATTATTCAAATTAAAAGTACCTATGAAATAAGTTGAAAAAAAAAATTAAAAAAAAAAATTCCAATGAAATTCAATGCAAATTAAACAATTTAGTGTGAATTGTACCTACATGCACTTAAATATTAATTAACTTCCAAATTTTTTGTTTACCTGTATACAGTGTAAATATGATATAACATTAATGATAAATAAAATAATTAATTGATCACACATTTTGTTTACAGATGTACTTTGCAAGTAAAAAACGAACCCGTTACAGAATTGGTTCAAAACCTGAGTAAAGATTTGCTTGCTGTTTTAAAGCATGATTTTCTCGCGAAATCACAAGCACAGTATCTTGTCAATATTAAAAAGAATGTGATTGAAAAAGAATACGTCGTTTGCATTGATTTCTCCGAAAATTAATGTGTGCAATCAGAATACTGGAACACAACGCAGGCAACAATGCATCCTTATGTTGTGTATTACAAAGAAAACAGCGTAGAACAGCATAAGAATTTTGTGATAATTTCTGAAGCATTGGAACATGACAGTTCCGCAGTCAATTTGTTCAATTCTAAATTGATTCAATATTTGATTTAACAGTTTGGTAAACGAAATGTGAAGAAAATCTACTATTTTTCCGACGAGGCGGCCTCACAGAACAAAAACAAGTACAATTTTAAAAATTTACTATTTGACAAAAAGGATCTCGGCATCGATGCCGAGTGGCACTTTTTTGCCTCTGCACATGGGAACGGTGCCTGCGATGGTATCGGTGGTGCTATAAAGAGAGATGCGTACCATGCAAGTTTGCGATATACAATCCCGGTGAAAATTACGGGACCGAAACAGTTGTATGATTGGGCAAAAGTCAATTCTAAGAAAATTAATTTTGATTACTGTAATAAACAAGAACATGAAAATCACTCTAGAAAGTTGAAAAAGCGCCATTCCAAAGTGCAAACTTTAAAAAATACGAGGCAGTTTTATTCTTTTATTCCAAAAGATAAAAACTCCATCGAGTGCAAAATATTTTCAGCCCACGATCAATCTATAATTATACCCATTATGTAAAAACAAACTACATGAAAAGTGTAAAAAGCGTGAATGATTTTCATTTTTTATCGAAAAAACAAATTAATATGCGATATCTGTATAGCTTTCTATATCTGTTTGACTTTTTGTGTCCGTCCGTGAATTGTTGTTGTTTTTCAGCGAGAAATTTTAAGGGCATTTGCTGACTGAACTTACAATGTATGGATCTGATATGTAAATATAAACGTGAGTAATAAAGAAGGATATTTGACAGCTTATACATTCCTTTGAATACATTTGATTTAATTATCATTACGCATTTCCGCGTCAGTCAAAGGGCAAATGCTGTCATACGTAAATTATCTATATGGTCAATCTTTAAAAAGAACTAAACACCAGTAATGGCAAAGTCGGCAAAACTGATCTTCCGGAAGCATATAGCGTTGAGACGTGTCCAAAACACGGTTTTTCGCAAGCCGCCCGCGAGCCGCCGTTTGCGTGTTCGTGCACGTCGCGGGAGCGCCCGAGTTATATATTCAATTCCAAAGGCAAGCTCATATTTTAAGACAGACGAAATTGATGAATTTGTAACTAAAATAATAAACAATAAATAAAAGTAATTTGAAACGCATTTCCTGTTTTGCAACTTACTTAAAAAAATATAAGAAAGGAAATGCTGAATAAGACATTAACAATAATTTTGTAAAATTAAAATAAATATTAAATGCCAAATAAGCAATTACATATGTACATTAGTTTAAGTCTGAATGTAATGATTGAACAAGTAATAAATCAGTTGTTGAGAAGCCCTTCAAGGCAAAAGTTATTCTTTTTTTAAAAATTCTCCTGCTTGAGAAAATTATAAATTTGGCGCAGTCGGTAGGATCCTTTAAGAAATAAAATAAAACTGATACGAAAATGCGGGCAGTGAAAAAACTAAAAATTGTATAACACCCAAAACTAATCCTGCGAATCCGTAGCCAACTCAGGAGTTGACCGGACCCTCCAGGGTATAACTTGACATACGTAACGTATAACTTAACAGAAAAGTGCAGTGAACATTTATTCAGTACAAAGAAAATTGAACACCTCAAAAGATAAAGTGTACTAACCACTAAGCGATAAGTAATTGAAAAGGTGCAGCAAACACTCAAGTGAAAATTCTTCTAAACAGCCACAAGAAAAACACTAAAATTCGGCCAATGTAGATCTGGTACAACAGCTTGCAAGAAGGGAGCAGCAACTCGAGCAATTAAGATTGGCCTACATAGATTTACAACAAAGACAGCATCATGATCAAAACAGACTAGAAAGAATATTGAAAAACATCAACCACCTTCCAGCATTCACAGGACAAGGAGATATAACCATAAACTCATTTTTTAGTAGCGTAGAATACTTAATATCAACGCTCGAAGATGAAGGACAAAAAAAAGAAGCAGTGAGAACAATATATTACAAAACAATCCAAGGGGAAGCTAAAAATGCAATTATTAACATCCCTGAGCCGGACAATTGGAAACTCATTAAGGAAACACTAAAATTGAGGTACAAACCAGACACAGAGCCTCATGAAATTTACAAGCGAGTTGCCAATTTACGAGTCAATACGGTAAGTGAGTTAATTACTGTAATTCAGAATATTAAGTATAAAACTGACTAGTTAATAGTATATTATAGTGGTGAACTTGGCATAGACTTGACAAACATAGACAGCTTGTTAGTGAATACTGTAAA
This sequence comes from Anastrepha ludens, assembly GCF_028408465.1. Taxonomy (NCBI): domain Eukaryota; kingdom Metazoa; phylum Arthropoda; class Insecta; order Diptera; family Tephritidae; genus Anastrepha; species Anastrepha ludens. The sequence continues at coordinate 4,817,716 of NC_071503.1, read as the reverse complement.
ATAGATGACCCAAGGGACCTTACTAGACAAAATTTATGAACAAAGACAATTAAAAGATATTTTGTTTATAATGAATCAAAGAAGGTTTGAAGACACGTGCATAAGACCCGAATACAAGAGATTCGGAAGAGAAGAAAAACATAAAGGACAGTTTCATAATAAAACATCTTATAATAATCAGAATAGGGCATATAGTAATCAAAATAGGGATGAAAGAAATAACCGACAATTTCAAGAACGAAATAAGTGGACTAATGATTTTTATAGGCGCGAAGAGCAAAACGCTTTTAATAATCCTTTAAATAATTCGGGAAGATACAGATTCCAAAATGATGCAAGAAATAATAACACCCCAAGACATTTCCAACGCCTAGACAAAACCGCACGGAACCCATTGAAGTGGACAATATTGAAAGGTGTTATAGCAATCCTCGAGTGGCAGGATACCCTAAACATAAGTTTGGCCAAGATCGCTTAAGCTTGGGTAGGCAAAGCCCAGAAGGACCTGAAATTAATAATACCATTTTTTTTACGAGGCAGCCACTGAATGCCTGCCAAAGATAAAATTAAAGATCGTAAATAAAGAATACGTAGCACTAATAGATACAGGTGCCAGTCTTAGTTTAATTAATAAGGAAATAAATGATTTTGATATATATAAATTAAAATATCCCATAACATTTAGTACATTAACAAATAAAGATACAATAAATTATGAAATACACATAAACAGCCCGGAGCAATTTAATTAACCTAACAATTAAAAGATATTTTGTATATAATGAATCAAAGAAGGTTTGAAGACACGTGCATAAGACCCGAATACAAGAGATTCGGAAGAGAAGAAAAACATAAAAGACAGTTTCATAATAAAACATCTTATAATAATCAGAATAGGGCATATAGTAATCAAAATAGGGATGAAAGAAATAACCGACAATTTCAAGAACGAAATAAGTGGACTAATGATTTTTATAGGCGCGAAGAGCAAAACGCTTTTAATAATCCTTTAAATAATTCGGGAAGATACAGATTCCAAAATGATGCAAGAAATAATAACACCCCAAGACATTTCCAACGCCTAGACAAAACCGCACGGAACCCATTGAAGTGGACAATATTGAAAGGTGTTATAGCAATCCTCGAGTGGCAGGACACCCTAAACATAAGTTTAGCCAAGATCGCTTAAGCTTGGGTAGGCAAAGCCCAGAAGGACCTGAAATTAATAATACCATTTTTTTTACGAGGCAGCCACTGAATGCCTGCCAAAGATAAAATTAAAGATCGTAAATAAAAAATACGTAGCACTAATAGATACAGGTGCCAGTCTTAGTTTAATTAATAAGGAAATAAATGATTTTGATATATATAAATTAAAATATCCCATAACATTTAGTACATTAACAAATAAAGATACAATAAATTATGAAATACACACAAACAGCCCGGAGCAATTTAATTAACCTAACAATGCCAGGATTCGTTGGAAGATCACCCCATTTAAAGGGAGAACTTATGATTTCATTATAGGTATCGATATATTAAACTTTTTAAATACCCAAATAAATATGGAAAAAGGACAAATTACACCACATGGAAAAATATCTTATTTTTTTAATAACTCATATAAATTTAATCAAATTTATATGCTTGAAACTGGTGATCCTAAATTCGAAAGGCTTCAATTATATCATTTAATTATCATTGAAATATTAGTTTGAAATTATCTATCAAAGTTGAAATATTTCCTAATGGGAACATAGAATGAACTATTGTACTTATAGAATGAATAAGTACTATTGCATAAAATGAAGAATATGAACTATTATACTCATTTTTTAACTTTTAGTCTTGAATAAACGTTTGATTGCCCAACATAGGTTATGGGCCCAGATCACGTGTAAAGTTTTATCTTGTCGTTCGCTAATGCGCAAAGTAATTGTTTAACGCAGCAGTCGCGTATAAAGCCAGAGAACGTTAAATATAGAGAATTCTCACGAGCTACGAATAGTGGGAATTGTCAAAAATGAAGTGTAACCACCGCCGGGGTATGGTGAAACTTTTACCAGAGCTGTTTACAGCGATTTCTCCTTTAGCATATTGGCCCTGCACAGTTTTTGGCTTCTGTAGGAAATCAAATTGACGAATAGCCGACGGCATTTTGCAAAGTATTTGTTGTGCATTTTTATGTTCCCTTGATAAACGAAAATTTATTCAATTTGTATTTTCAAACAAAGATGATGAAGAAAAAATGATTTGAATATTTATTATATGCGCCAACATTTCAAATCAAAGTAACTTTAATATCTATAGTATTACTTTAAAACATGGCGCTTATTCTGACTAAACTACAATATGTACAGATATGAAATATATATCAAAAGAAAGATTTTGATGAGCATATTTCCGGAAAATTATAAAAATTAAAATTGGTTAATTTGTTCATGAAATATTTGCGTGTAACGTTATCAAAATTTTCATATTGATAACAGCGATGTCTATGCAAAGCGGGATGACACACAAATATACGCATGTATAAGTTAAATTTTTATTTATTAATTTTTGTTTTTAAAAAATATTGCGGAGCGAACTCCGTCTTTTTTATTCGAGCCTTTAACTAGAACTAAAGCTTATAATATTTTCTTAATTCTAAGCATACCCAAAAAGCATAGCCAATTTGACGATGTCACCTGCTTTGCCGCGTGACAGCGTTCCTGGAATTTTGTTTCGAAATAGTTCGCACGGTAAATAAGCAAACATAGTAGCGTCAGCATAATTGCAATAAAAGCGGATGCGCGTGCAACGGGTCGCTTACAGCGTATGCAGCGTTAACTCCTCCCCACTTAAATTCGATTGTCCTCAATCGCCTTTAAAAATATGGTAGGTCGTTTACACTCATCGTGGATGCGCGAATCGAGGTCGGGGGTTGAATGTTGGTTAGAATTATTGGTGTTACCGGGAGGTTCTTTGATTCGGTGATTTTCGTTGCTTTATTTGTTAGATTTGATGAAAATTTGCATAGACGTATCAGGAGGGCTGTGATGGCTATTATGACAATAAATGCTGTCATCGAGACTTCACCTACTATGGTTCCAAATCGTAGTGTTTTGATTTCATTCGTGTTATTCATATGTAATTCCTTTAGGCTTTCAAGAGTCAAAATATTTTCCCATTTTTCCTCTATTGGTGTTATTTGTAATGTCGCTGGAATTACCTTTAGTGGGGGAGCTTCAATGTTGTCCTTAATAATTATTGTGGTATTGCTGAACTTTATCATATATGCTCCGGTAAGTTGTCTTTCTTTATTTTCCTGGCGGATGGTTCCATTAAAATCTTGTAGGAAAATTAGTCCGGGGTGGATTTCCTCGATTTCTTGTATGCGTTGGCTGTTACTGTAGGTACATGTTGATGCTAAGCTTTTGATTATGTTTGGTATGCATGTATTATTACTTAAGTCTACTACTTGTTCTTTATTACAAATATTAATTTTATAATGCTTGATACATTGGTTTCTTAAACCGTACATTTTACTTTCTTGTCTTATAATTTCATAAAAAAGTAATTTCATAATTTTTCCTGCTTTCTTTACAGGTTTCAATATATAATTATCAAAAGTAACATTTGTTGTTAATGGTATTTTCACCATATAGAGAATTATTGAATTCTTATAGATAACATTGACTTTAGCGTATTCCACCGCTTCTTCTGCTGATGCAAATGGCATCTTTTCTTGTTCTAACTTCTCGATAGCTAATTTAATTTCTAGTTTGTTTAATAAAATAGAATTAATTATTCCATTTTTCGCCCATTGCGTGGCGTACTTAATATTTATAACTTCTTCTTTGATTAGTCGTATCTTATTTTGAAAATGTATAGCGATTTCACTACTTAGATAACCATCTTTTTTAATAACATTATTTATATCATTAAATCTTTTAGTTAATTCATTCATTCGTTCATTTAGTTCTTGATTTATTAAAATTTGCTTATTGTTATTAATATTTAATTCATTCATATTTTTACCTAATATTTCGAAGTCATCGTGGTCTGGGGTACCAGCGATGTACTTCCATGCTGTTCCAATTATATTAATTGATCTTTTAGATTTATTGGTATTAAGAGGCTTTAGACTTTGTAGGATTTCGTTTGTTTGGTTTAATTCTTGTGATAGGATGCGATAGAATAGATTCGTAATTGGGATATTTTTGTCAACGTACGTCTGCACTTGTTGTAGACATTTTTCGTACATGGTCAAGTCAATGATATGTACTATTTTAAAGGTTCCGTCCGCTATTTTTGTCTGTCCACTATTTATGGTTACCAAATGTGACGACGTGTAGTCCAGTATTTGTAAGTCTGCTGCGACTTCGCAAAGGAATAGAATTCTGAAAAATTCAAAGCAATTGGTCTTAATTTCTTAATTTTTTTTTTTAATTTATGTCCTTCATGTTTTGATATGGCTTTTATGAATGGTTTTTCCAGATTGTGTTAAAACTGTGGTGTTTTTGTCTTGGGCAACTATTTCTTTTCTATATCTTGGGGTTAATTTATTGCCAAGTCTCTTGTTTATCCTGACATATATGGTTTCTCCTACAGCATATGCCTTGGGTGGTTCTTTATTTTTATTGTGGTAGTTCAGGTCTGCCTCTTGTTTGTCCTATAATTTTTTTATCGTTTCCTGTCGGTCTTTTTCAAGTAAATTTGGATCACTACTAACCCTTCTGCCCAAGAATATTTCTACTGGTTTCTTTCCTGTTGTTGAGTGTACTGAAAAATTGTATTCTTTAACTAATTTTTCCAAGAGTTCATTAAATGTTCGGTGTGTCTTCTCTGTTTTGAGGCATCGTATAATTTCTTGGAGGGTAGAATGGAAGCGTTCAATTTGGCCATTTACACAGCTTGTGTACGGTGGTGTCCGGAAGATTTCAATGCCGAATTCATTTTCGATCATGAAATTTATGGAGGATGAATTGAACGATTTTTCATTGTCTATTATCAGTTTCTCGGGTACTAGGGAGAAAAGAATATCCCTCAAGGGTTGTCTAATGTTCTCAGTTGCTCTGGATTTAACTATTTTCGCAATTGCATACTTAGAAAACTTGTCTATGGCAGTTAAAATTATTTTTTTGTCAGTTAGAAAAATGTCTATGTGGACTAATTGACCTGGATATTGTGGAATAGGGGTGGCCTGAATTTCCTGTTTCCTAGGGTGGCGGTCATATTTGTTTTCTATGCATACTGTGCATTTTTTATAATGTTATTTATTTTTTTAGTCATGGAGGGGAAATAGTATTTTTCTATTACTTGGATTTTGTTTTCTCTACAGTTTCTATGTGCTCGTCTGTGTGTTCGGATTATAATATCTTCTTGCAATTGTTTATCTGTAATATCTTCTACTTGTTTTTGTGTAAATCTGACTTTGCAATTGTTGAAATATTGTGGGTAAATGTCTTGTATTAGTCCCATTGTTCGTTCGTCTGTCTTTATACCGTTGATTACTGATGGGTTCAGATACCGTTTGAGAAGTTGTATTATTTTGTTTGAATCGTAATATGGTTCGGTGATTATGTGCCTGTGGAAAGTGGGGAAAACAATTTTAAATTGGTACGTCGAAATATTGTTTGTTGTAAGAAAGATTTGATTTTTAAATACGTTGATTGGTGCATCAACGCTGTGGATTAAGTTGTGGGAAGAGCTCTCATCACTGTGTTGCGTTACCGTTAAGGAACTTAATTGTTCCGTTTGCGGAATTCTCGATAGAGCATCTGCGACGACGTTAGCCTTTCCTGGCTTATAATGCAGTTCGAAATTATACTCTTCGAGAATCGCCTTCCAACGTTTCATCTTACTATTATTATTTTTGTTGCTCAGAGCATAGGTGAGCGGTTGATGATCGGTGTAAATTTTTACCTTTGATCTACCGTATAAGAAATTTCTCAACGTGTTCAGAGACCAAATAATTGCCAGCATTTCCTTTTCGTTTGCGGCGTAGTTTTCCTCAGTTTTGCTTAACGTTCTGGATATAAACGTAATCGGTTTGTCATCTTGTGATAGTACCGCACCTATTGCGAAATTAGACGCATCAGTTGTTAGCGTGAATTCCTTTTCGAAATTCGGATAGGCTAATATCAAGTCCTTGGAGGTGAGGGCTGTTTTCAACTTATGAAATGCTTCGATTGCATCGGCGTTTAAGTTAATTTTAACTTTTGAGGATTGATTTTTGGACATTCGTCCTTCCTACCCTCTTAAAAGGGATGTCAGGGGTTTAGCGAGCCTTGCATAATCACGTACAAAGCGACGGTAATACCCTGATAGACCTAAGAATGAGCGCAATTCTTTTAAAGTTTTAGGATACGGTATCCTTTTAATTGCATCAACCTTTGCCGGATTTGTTTTAACTCCTTCTGAAGAGATTATGAATCCTAAGAATTCGACGGATTTTTTGAAAAAATTACACTTATCAAGTTGCACTTTCATGTTCGCTTCTTGAAGCGTCTTGAAGATTGATTCTAGATGACGGAAATGGTCGCTTTCAGTCTTGCTGAAAATGATTATATCGTCGATATAAACAAAACATATTTTGGCTATATGATCACTCAGTATATCATCAAGTGCCCTCTGAAAAATTGAAGGGGCATTTTTTAAGCCAAAAGGTAACCGAGTGAATTCGTATTTACCATTACTTATTGAAAAATCTGTTTTTTCAATGTCTGATGCTTTAAGAGGGATTTGATGAAACCCACTCTTTAAGTCCAGCACGGAAAAGAACTGGTTTTCCCCAAGTTGCGTAAGGACATCGTTGATCTCTGGGATCGGGTATCTATCTGCGATAGTTTGCTCATTCAGCTTTCGGTAGTCAACAACAACTCTGTATTGCTTATTTCCTGCGGAATCGGGTTTTTTTGGCACAATCCATACGGGGGAATTGTACGGAGATCTAGACGGTCTTATTATGCCATCTTTTAACATTTCTTGAATTTGAGTTTCTACTTCCGATTTTAGGGAAGTTGGGTAAGAATAATAGCGGGTATATACTGGTGTATCGGTCTTAGTTCGAATTTCGCCTATTACTTTGGTTGTATAAGTGAGTTTTGTATCTGGTTCTGCGAAAAGATTTGGGAATTTATCTGCTAAATTTCTTAGCGAGTATTTCTGTTCTTGTATCATATGGTCATCTTTAATGGTGATAGTGTTGACGGTTTTTGAAATTAATTGCTTAATTTTAATTTTAATGGTGTTTCCTATAGTTATGAGGCTGTTTCTCGTATGAATAACTGCATTTAGTGCTCTAAGGCTATCGTTGCCGAGTATACCATGGAACGATTTCAAAGTTGGGAGTACAAAAAATTTAAGGTTAATGTCCCTGAGATTAAAAAGATTAACGTATGTATGTTGGGTGACCTTTACGTCTCCTGCTATTGACTTTGCATAGAAAACTTGTTCGTTAGGCATTGCCTTTTTTACAAAGTTCGGTTGAATGTAATTTTTTGTAGATCCGGTGTCTATTAAAAGTTTGAGAATGTCTCCACTCTCCGTCTTGCACTGAATGTACGGTAGCGAAGAGTGCGTCAGCCTAAAAAATGTATGTCACTAGTGTCCAAATAGTTTGTCGTCATTGTCGGTGTTATATTGGAAATCGTCGGAATTGTTTTGGAAATCTTCGGGATCGTTTCGGTCAATGTAGTATTGCTCAGGTGGAGTTACCTGTTCTTCGATATAGGTTTCTGAATCTATGTGAAAGTTTCTTTGCATTTTTTGTGGCGGTAGTGGATTGTCAGTTGTGGGTCTTTTTCCCACAAATTCCTAAATCGCGTTTGTCCGCGTAGTGAAGGGTGAGGCATTTTGAAATGGCCTTCCACTCCAAAGGGGTATTGTACGACTCAAGGGCAATGTCTGCATTACCCACGATCTTGTTTCGTACTACATTAAGTATGCCATAATATTTGGGGCTTCCTCTTTGGGGCTCGTAGATCTGCAGAACGCGATCTACGCTTTTCTTCCAGGAGGTAGACTCTCCTGGTTGCCCTGAGAATTCTCTAATGCATCGGACAACGTCCGGGATTTTGTCTAGATCCGAGACATTATTCGAATGTCTTGGATCTATGGTAACGTCAGAGATGTCGGAAAAGTTGGAATTTGGATTCAGCGCGGCCTGTACGATGTTTCTTCCCTCTCGTTGAAAGATATTACTAACCACTCTGGTCACTACATCCGTCAACTGTGCCATATTTATTTCTGGGGTGTTAGGGATGTTAGGGACAGGAGGTGGGGTTGTATTTGTGTTTAAAACTGGGGGCCTGATTAAATTGTTAGGGTTAGACATTTTCCACTTTTACTAATTTTCACTTATTAATATTACTTTCCAATTATTAGTATAAATTTTAATTATTAATATTTTATTAATATTCAATTTTCCTTCTAAATTTCTTTTGATTTAATTCTCTTTAATTTTATTTTGATAAACTTAACCAATATTACTTTCCAATTATTAGTATTAATTTTAATTATTAATATTTTATTAATATTCAATTTTCCTTCTAAATTTCTTTTGATTTAATTCTCTTTAATTTTATTTTGATAAACTTAACTTTACTGCTTACGATATTATAATCGGGGTCAGCGACATCTCCTTTTTTGTTTGGGGGTCCTGTGGTGCGGGCAGAGCGGCTTGGCATTCGCTGCCGTCCTTTTCCTCTGCAGTTCGTCCTGCAGCTACTTAGGGGCCTCGTTCTCTACACCTGACCGGTTCCGCTTCTTTTTGATGGCGGCACTGCAGCTAATTTTTTGTAAGGTGGCTGGCCGTAATCAAACGTGTGTGTATTGCACCTAATTAAACGTCGTGGTACACTATTAGTTTTTCATGCGTATTAATTTTCGATTTAACACTGATTAAACGTCGCTGTATACTAGTAGTTTTTCACGCGTATTAATTTTCGGTTTAATACTTTTCACTTTTCGCGGAATTTAACCCGGTCCCTGCTCGGGCGCCAGTTAAATTTTTATTTATTAATTTTTGTTTTTAAAAAATATTGCGGAGCGAACTCCGTCTTTTTTATTCGAGCCTTTAACTAGAACTAAAGCTTATAATATTTTCTAAATTCTAAGCATACCCAAAAAGCAATGCCAATTTGACGATGTCACCTGCTTTGCCGCGTGACAGCGTTCCTGGAATTTTGTTTCGAAATAGTTCGCACGGTAAATAAGCAAACATAGTAGCGTCAGCATAATTGCAATAAAAGCGGATGCGCGTGCAACGGGTCGCTTACAGCGTATGCAGCGTTAACTTATATGAGTACGTTTGCCTTGTTTAGCTCTCTTTCTAATGAGCACAGCATTGTATACATTTGGATTCTCAATAATTGTTTTGTTTTGTTCTCTTTACTAATAAATATGTATTCATGAACATATTCCCAACGGGTGCTGCGAATTTGTTTCAAAATTTTGTTGTGATGGCAATAATGGATATGAATTGACAATTGACTTGAAATTTGTCAATTCACTTAAAACAACGGTAACAGTGCAAATTAGAAAGAGTTTTGGACAGACGCAAAATAGAATTTATTTTAAGAAAAAAGTACATCCATATTTAATTTTAAAATATGCCTAGAGGACGACCAAGAAGAGTTCGTAGAAGAGTTCCTACTTTAAGTGGAGGAATAGAGCAGATAAGTAAGTGATAAATGTTTAAAACGTAACGTATTAGATATGATTGGTAGAAGCATCCACTTTTGTTTTCGTTCATATATGGTGCAATTGAACTACAATATATAAACGTATGTATGTATTTAAACATTTTGTGTGCGTTTGATCCTTTTTGCAAAACTCAAAATTTTAAATAGTTTTAAAAAATGAGGAGAGAGAGACAAATTAGTTATTTATGTGATACTATTTCAAAGGTAAACTGTATTTGGGCTATTCTCAGACAAATTTTATAGTAATAGACGATGCCCAACGCCATTTAAAAGAACACTATTACCCATCAAATCAACGAACTTTTTGACACAGATATACATTTTTAAGTGTTTTTGTTTTTTCTTTGTATTGTATTCTATGTGTGTACTTGCATATTTTTATGTATGCAGCCATTATCAAATCATATATATTATTATATGAATATGAACTTCGAAAATTTTTTTTACCATTCTTCTTAAAATTTTTTAAAACGTAAAGATCTGTGGAAAAAAATTTTTACTTTTGCAAATCCAAGAAATTTTACGAATGGCAAAAACCAAAAATTGTATAATGTGTTGGTGAATGGCACACGACTTATCATAAAACAAATGCATCCGAATGGTTTGCACGCGGAAGTGTTATGCGGAGAGGCTCAGGGAAGGCGATTTCTATTGCCTCGTATAAATTTGCAGCCGAGCGAAACCACACTCCTTTTAGGTTGAAGCGCCGCCAATTTCCCACTACAATAGCCTTCGCCATAACAATAAATAAAGCCCAGGGGCAAACATTATCAAAGGTGGGCCTTCATTTAAAGGAGGATTGCTTTGCTCACGGCCAACTTTATGTTGCGTTAAGCCGGGTTAGATCCTGGAAAAATATACGAGTTCAAATGGGCAATAACGAAAACTTGACGTTGAATGTAGTTTATAATGAAGTAATTTAAAAACAAAAATTACTGATTTAACTGAAAAAAATTTAAAAATGTTATATGCATAAGTTCTTACATATTACATATGAATAAAAATATACACTTTTCTAATCATCATAACTTTTAATATATAAAAGTGTCACATATGCTGTTTACTTTCCGTGGGAAAAAAGCCCATCCGATTTTCGGGGGTTACATACTAGTTTTGATTTAATTTAAAAAAATACATTATAAAACGACCTCTCACATTTTGGTATGTGCGTTTTAGTAAATTTAAAACTAAACAAATTTGATGAAAATTTTTACTAATTTTTTGAGTCGAAATTAATCCATAGCATACGCGTGTTTTGGTATATCGACATACATATGTATTTACATTTGAATATGCATTTATTTGTTCCTTTGGCAAACCAAATTTTTTTCAATTTACATTTTATTACACGGTATAATAATATACATATGTACATATGTATGTATGCATTTTCTAGATAGTATAAAACTTTAAAATAAATAAAGGAAAGCTTCAAAGAAACGTATTTGCATATATAAGTTCAATTGCATCTTTATTAAATGCAGTGTTGCACGCATATGTGTGCACTGAAGCAACATGACCTACCTCACGAGCATCGCCTTATATTTCATGTAAATAACCTAATGATCAAATTCCTGCCTCACAAATGCTAAAACAAATTTCTTTTGAATATTCATGTACATATTTGTATGTGCGTATGTACACTTGGTGCCCATATCCCTTCAAACAAATCAAAAAATTCTGTATACAAAACGCTTCATTACCAGGCACACAGGAAGATGGCATATGCAAATATAAATATGTGAATTGAATTCAAGCAAAACAATGCTTATTAATATACACATATGCATGTGCATTAGGGTGGTTCGAATTCCAACAAATTTTTCAAATCAAATTCTAATAGTGCGGAAAAGTTGCTATGGAGTAACACAAGTATTTTGGTAAAAAAAAATTCAAATCGGTCAATATCTTCTGTTCGCGCAACTCATTTAAAGTTTTGAAAATTTTGTCGAAAAATGCATATTTCCTAATTTTTTTAGAATTATGTTTTAATGTCGTTTTCCAAAGTTTTACTTATTATTATGTTTAAATTTAATTATTTATAAGGATTAGTTTGTATTTAAACAGTTTATTCATGCATTCTATAAGGCTTTTCACGCTTAGCTTTCCCCAGGATCAACGACGAGGACGTGGTGAAAAATCTGATCCCACGTTTTTTTTTGTTTTTTTTTATATTTTATAATTTTTTTTTGTTTTTTTTAATATTTTATGTTTTTTTTGTTTTTTTTATATTTTATAATTTTTTTTTGTTTTTTTTAATATTTTATGTTTTTTTTGTTTTTTTAAATACTTTTTTTTTGTTTTTTAAATTTTTTGTTTGCTACTATCATTAAAAAAATTTACGATCGTGAAGATTTGTACAGTGAACTCTCTTTATGCGTTAATTACAAACTGGGATTTGTGATCAAATTTAGGCAAACTAGAACGAGAAAATAAAGTTGACCGTATGTGACCATCCCTATTTTGATAACCACATACCTTGTTCGAGGCTTCAGTGACAAGCTTAACAGTTCGCTCTACCGCTTGAGTGTGGCATGGAAAGCTTGACAAGTTCCATTGAGAGATAGATGGTTGGTTATCAATGGAAGATAACAGATCTGCATTTAAGACATTTCTTAGTACTGGAGGAGGTGATAGTATTGTAGAAGACCAGTCGATCATTTCATAGTAATTAGTGGCATTAAAGTTCAGTTTTGGCAAAATGAATGAGCGCACCGAATTCTTCGCAGTAGAAGTTGTCTCTCTGGCTTTTAAAATCCTTTGTACTTCAATCTTACGTACATTCCGATTTTCATCTGTGACCATATATAAAAGCAAATTTTCAGGATGCGCGAAATAAGCATTGTGTTGTATCACAGGATCAACTACTCTCAGAAGATGTTCTGGTAAGTACCGAGAATTTTTAATCATAGTGAAGACATGTCTCGCACCATCTGCAATTGAATCGTTCAGTTTTATTTGAAACCACATAGGTAAATACACTTCCATTATAAATGTAACTATGTGAACTAAGTTTTCAGAAGGGTCTTCACTTGATATGTATAATCTCAACGTTCTGTTTCCTAGAGTGAGCCAACGCGCGTGGGAGAGTTTTCCTGGATCTCGCAGAGACAGATCAGATGAACAATTACCTAAATGAATAGCTTGCCCAATGTCGTAAAGATATTTTTGATCTTTACTCAAATTGTCTCTGCATGTGACTTGTACTAAATCACACTCAATTTTATTGAAATTAACAACAGGCAAGTGTTCAACGCCCTGAAGTTGTTTTCCGATTGTACCTGAAAATGAATTCGGTCCACTTGTTTTTCCATCAAAATGTTGAAATACGTGTCGCAAAGGTAATTCATTTGCATGAAGCAAGCATATATTCCACTGAATTGGTCTGTTCAAGTATAATTCAATACGCCTAATAATACCACCTCTCCAGCCTGTATTAGTTGCTGTGCCATCACAACCAACTAGGAGAAGTTCACTAAAATCAAATTCCATTTCATTTAAGTGAGATATCATACTTTCAGTGATACCTTTGCTTGTACCAGAAATAGGCGTTACATGAGTTATATATTGAGAACCAGGTTCCATTATAATAGAGACATGTTCTTCCTTGCGTGTTTTGCGATAACGCTTGGAGCCTACTTCCTCCTGGTATAAGGTCTCATCTTTTCTCCCATCAAAATAAAAGGATGTAAGGGCTTCGGACATAGTTTTAGGTTCCTGTTGCAAGGCTTTTCTGATTTTAGATTTCTCCCTTCTGATTTTATTTTTATCTATAACAAAAGTCAAGTCTGTATCAGTAACGATTTGTAGGTCTTTCAGAACTGACGTCGCAATTGCAGAGGTTGCTCTTTCCGAAACACCAAATCGGTCACTAATTACTGCAGTTTCAGGAAGATTAATGCGCATTTGTGAGGTAGAAGGCTTTTGAAGGTATGATGTTGATGGGCTGAGAGCGAATGTTGGATCTTTGACATGTTCTTGTACTTCAGGCGAACGATTCTCAACGAACTCTTCAATGTTGTCATCCAAATCATCTGAAAAACTTTTGGCATTGTCAACAGAAGAAGTGTAAGTACTAGAGGATGCCATTTTATGTTTCGTTTTTTCATTTCTTTCAGCTCGACGAGTAAGTTTTGCAGTTTCAAGTACATCTATAGAACCAATCTTTCCGACTCTGGCAGTTCTTTGATCGAAAAGAAATTTACGTTCTATGACAGGAATTTTACGATCTTTTTCACATCCACAGTCAATAGAAATAGGGTTTGGACAAATACATAATGACAAAGGTTTACCGCAGTTACATTTGCATGAAGAAATGTCAAAAATTTTCTCTGCTTCGGTCTTGAATATTTCATGAGCTTTCTGAAACTTAGGATTTTCTTTATCTCTTTTGTAAGACTTTCTTTTTTTCCAATATTTGCATGGTATGCAGTGATCATTTGTTCAACCCTGGTTTGAGAAACTGTAGGGATAGATGCTGTCATATAAAGCATCTTAATTTTCTGAGCTACCACATTCGCTATTTCTGAAAAAGCAATTTTCTGTGAAGGTAATTCTGTTGATGATGACATTACGTATCTTTGTTCAAAACAACAAAGAATAACGTCAGCATAAGAGGGCAGATTTCTTAAAGAAAAATCCTTAGGAGCGCCAAATATTGGACAAACATGATCTTTCCGAGAAATATGAAACCGGGGTTTTTTTGTTTTTTCACTCATTTTAAGCAAAAGTAAATATACTACAACTACTGAATAACAATTAAAGAAAGTGATATAGCTTGGTAATAATTCGTAAAAAGTGCCAGTAAAAGTCAATATTATTTGACTTTTGAATATCGCGTACAAGAGTCACAGTCTCACTCTTTCACCTCCACTGGATCTTAAAAAATAATTGTCTCAAACAACATAAAGTTAATTATTATGAAAAAACTAACAATCTGACAGCATAAGTAACAAAATATTAATAAAAAATAACAATTAAATCTTACTTTCAAAAAGTTCAGAAAATGCACTATTTTCGACAAAATTTTCAAAACTTTAAGTGAGTTGCGCGAACAGAAGATATTAACCGATTTCAATTTTTTTTTACCAAAATACTTGTGTTACTCCATAGCAACTTTTCCGCACTATTAGAATTTGATTTGAAAAATTTGTTGGAATTCGAACCACCCTAATGTGCATACAACCGCACACACAGGGCACTCACTTTATTCCTCAAAATGCGTATGGCGTTCAAAGCTAAAATCCCATGCCTAGCGACTACAAGAACAAAATGCAGTTATAGACGCAGGCGTAGCGGCCATCATTCTAGTTGCCATAGCGCTGAATTGTCGCGGCGGCGCCGAACAGTTGCAACTCTTGTATTGTACAACAGAAACTCATCATCAAAAAATTCATTGATAAATTCGAGCTCATACTTCCAAGAGCAAGTACTTTCATTCATAAAACGAGCCGCCCATATGTCAATTTTCTCGACAATTCGAAAATAGTCAATATTGGAATATTTCGCGTAGAATTATTTGCCAATCACTACATATTATAAAACAAAGTCGCTTTTTCTGTCCCTATGTCCCCTTATACGCTTAAATCTTTAAAACTATGCAACGGATTTTGATGCGGTTTTTTTTTAAAGATAGATTGATTGAAGAGGAAGGTTTGTATCTATATAATGTGAAGAAATATATAAAGGGAGCGTGGCAATCGGTCAAAATGTGGCAAAAAAACATATTTTTTTTGTTTTCACGGCCATAAATCATAAACGAATCAACCAATTAAAATGAAACTTTCTTGAAGTTTAACTTTGAAATATTTACTTTCGTTCTGCATCAAAAAAAAAAATTGATTTATTTGTTATTTAACCAAAATTGTTTAAACAAAAGCAGCTCTTTTTCCAAAAAAAGCTGTTTGTGTGTGTGTTCGCTGTCAACCGAATGAAGCAATAGGCGTTAAGGATAATCTCACCACACCTCATTAATGTTGAATTACATCGTATGGTGACGTATGTATGTATGTATTTACGAATCGCTCGCATTATTTCATTTCGGACATATGTGCATATGTATCTACATATGTATGTACTGAATTCCATGTAATTATATGTACATACAATTTTACAGCGAAATAAAACGCTATTTTCAGGTTCTATATTAGTAAATCGCACATAATTATTGTAAAATACAGTTTTTGAATAGTTTTTATTGATTCGGAGCGCGTTTAGTTTGCTATCAATTCCATACAATAACATTTTTTGTCATTTACTTTTTACGACAACTAATAGCTTATTTTCGAAGCGATTTCAACAAATGGGTACAACATTAATCCTTATCCAATTAAATACCTTAAATACATTGTTGTTTTCATATAGATCTATGTATATGGCTCTTTAGAGCATATAATTAAAAACAATATTTTTCAAGATATTACAACAGTAATTAGTAATTGAGATCTACCGGAAAAATTGCGTTAGCTGTTGCGTCATCCGGCATTGCCGCTACTCTTTTGGAAAGAGGCCGAACCACACACTCTACAATGAAGCACCCGCTGAAAATCGCCACCGATGATGATAACAGCGTCTGTAGTGTTTCTAGACAGAGCAATACAGGAAAATTGATGCGTGACTGCTCATTAATAGTCTGGGACGAAGCTACCATGTCAAACAAGACGTCTGTGGAAGCACTGGATAGGACAATGCGCGATTTGCGCAACAAAAATGCACCTATGGGTGGATGTACAATTCTGTTCTCAGGAGATTTCCGTCAAATCCTACCAGTTGTGACTCGAGGAACACGTACTGACGAAATAAATGCTTCGCTAAAAAGATCCCACCTTTAGTCGTATGCCAATAAATTAGAGCTTAAAACTAATATGAGGATTTCGTCATCTTCACGTGAGAACAGGCTATTTCCAGAGATGCTGCTAAAAGTTGGCAATGGAGAATTAACACAAAGTGAGGGAAGGATTAACCTAGAAAACCTTTGTGTTTTGATAGACAACATCCAAGAGTTAGTCAACAATGTCTATCCAGACATTGATAACATAAGTTATAAGACAATATCTTGGTTTAAAGAAAGAGCTATTCTGTCACCAACTAACGAACAAGTAGATAAAGTAAATAACTTGATTATTTCAAAGATTGATGCGCCGACGAAAATATACTACTCGGTCGATACTGTTCTCGATTTGGAAGAAGCTGTTGAATTTCCTACAGAATTTCTAAACTCTTTGAAACCGTCTGGACTCCCTCCTCACAAAATGGAGCTGAAAATAGGTTATCCTGTTATTTTATTAAGAAACCTAAGTCCACCTAAACTTTGCAATGGCACGCGTTTGATGGTAAAATCACTGAAAACTTTCATAATAGAGTGCACAATACTCACAGGATGTGGTACCGGAGAAGATGTATTGATTCCCCGAATCCCTCTGATACCATCGGATCTACCATTCCAATTTAAACGCTTACAATTTCCGGTAAAGACATCTTTTGCAATGACCATTAATAAATCTCAGGGTCAAACCTTCAACGTTGCAGGCTTAGATTTGAGTGTTGACTGTTTTTCACATGGCCAACTGTATGTCGCTCTTTCAAGAGTAACCTCTAGAGAAAACATGTTTGTATTGTCTAATGACAAGAAGACTATGAACGTTGTATATAAAGACATTCTGTAATATAGTAATTGTTGTAAAAATAAAATAAATACATTTGTAAAAATGCAAAAAGTTAATATGCAAAAATGTAGGGTATGAATTTAGATATCCCAAAGATAGCAGGAAATCTTCATGCTATAAAGAAAGGGGAATTGTTTTACTCCAAATTTAACGCGTGCGGGCCACGGGCAATAATGAATAAGCCAAAACTACTGGATCGATTTTAATCATTTTTTCAGTGAGTGACATAGGGTATATATTTTATACCCGTGCGAAGCTGGGCGGGTTGCTAGTATTTGATAAATCTTGAATTTTTGTCAAGTCGAGTGCCCGCGGCATCGTACATATGTATGCATCAATATATGTATGTAAATATGTCTTTCTAAATGCTCGACAGCCGCAGCTGCTGTGCGTCAAGTGCGCGCATGAGCATACAGTAAGTTGCAGAAGAAAACAAGAAGCTTAAAAAAAAGGTCTGATTCGAACATTTTAATACTTAGAGAAAATTTGGAAACAATTATTTTATGTTAACTGATAGTAGGCAAATAGTTAATTAGTAGATTACTTTACGTATGTAGTTCTTGAATTGATAAAAAGTGCACAAAACCTAGGCATATATCTGCAAAGTTAGAAACTTACTCTGAAATCAGAGCATTTGAAGGTGCCTCTAAACATGTCAAGGTTACTGTGCATACAATGCTGTGCCTATGAATGTGCGCTGCGCCTTTGAATGCGCGCTGGATTTCTTGAGAAGTTTTACCGTTTTATTTTGAGCTGTGGCTGGTGAGCATATATACACACAGCATATACATATGCGCAAATGTACATATATAAATTCACAAATTTACATTTGCATATGCCATCTTCCTGTGCGCCTGGTAATGAAGCGTTTTCTATAGAGGATTTTGATTCAGTTGAAGCAGAGAATGTTAATGCAATGAGAAGGTGCAAATGTTACTGTGAGCTTTTTTTAGTACAATTGAGATTTGAAAGATTTGAAGTAAGGGAATTTAACACACCTCACTGACTTTTGCCCACACAAAAATTAGAAACACCACACATCTTTCACCTCAACACACTACACATTTCTCACCTCGACATTAAACCAATTAAATTTTTACTATTTTCGTATTTTTGAAATAATAAGGGAATACGTAAAATTTATAAAAAAAAGTTTGCGCCGGGAATCGAACTCGAGTCTAACATGTGGCGAGGAAAAATAGGATGTGCGTTTATTTCTTCGACTGCTTCTTTTTTACCATTTTGTTACTTTTGAAATGATAAGCGGATACATAAAATTTATTACAATTTTTTTTACGATTACATTAAAAAAAAAAATTTAAAACGAAAAAAAAAAAAATTTCCACCGAGAATTGATGGCGAGTCACGTGGGGAGGATAAATACGCAGAGCGTTTATTTCTGCGCCTGCGTTGTGAACAAAAGGTTTTGTGCATGCGCGCGACGCGAGTAAATTTTAATAAAGTTCTGAAAGTAATTCATGAAGTTTTTCATTACACACATATGTACATAAATGAACGTGTACTTTATATGTAAATAAATGATAGTATATGATAATATACATAAGTACATAATATGTATGTACATGTCAATAGGAGGTATTTGCATTCAGAAAAAAAGAACGACGGTTTAAGATAAATCAACACTTATTTTATATTGTAATATATGTCAATTTATAGTTTATGTATTCGACAGCATTTACATACAAATGTATATATGTATGTACATTTGTATATGAAAAATAATAATGCACAAGCGCAAGAACATCATCTTCCTTTCATACATATGTACATATGCATGTATGCCCAATAACCTTGACTTATGTACATATGTACACATGTCACAGCACATCACATTTTTACAAGAAATCAAATACACATACTCACTAGTGAACGAGTTTCTTCCTAACAAGTGCAAAAACAATTCTGCTCTATGTATGTATATATACCCACTTTATGTCCTAGCATATATACATACATATATACCTACTTGCCTTCTAAACTTCCTACAAAATAATTGTATTCATATGTTACTACATCCATGCACGTTCATACATTCATGCATATATGCGCGAGCACAGCGCTCCCTTCTTGCTTCCGTGTACTTTTGTCTTTCACCAGTCGATATTCCTAATATTATACTTACAAAAACACAATACTTTGATAGACGCAAAAGCAGCAGCAAGCGCAACGCGATGGCCGCTTTGCCACCACACATTCTAAAATGTTCTAGAACACAACAAAAACACATATCTCACATGCGCATGTCGCCCAAAGCTAAAATCTAAGCCTAGCGACTACAAAAACAAAATACATTGGTAGACGCAGTCGCAGCGGCCATGATTCTATCAGCGACGGCGCTGAACAATTTAGAACAAAAACAAAAAGTTCATTCATAAGTTAGAGCTCATATTTCAATTTCATTCATAAAACGAGCCGCCCATATGCCAATTTTCGCGACCATTCGAAAATAGTCAATATTGGAATATTTCGCGTGGAATTATTTGCCAATATTTGATAAATCTTAAATTTTTGTTTGGTTGAATGGACAAAGTTTTACCAGAGAATGTTAATGCAATGGGAAGGAGCAAATGTTAAATAAGCTTTTTTCGAGTTCTAATTTGTAGATTCATAATAAGGTAATTTCAAATTCAACTTTGCTCACGAGTGGGGAATTGCAGATATTTACCACGCGAGTGACGCGAGTGGAGGGTTTCTATATTTACCTACCACGCTAGGACAGCAATTCAGATTTTTTCTGCGTTTACCAAACTACTGAGGAAGTTCATAAGATTTTTCGGCACACTACTAAGGAAATCAACTTATTTCATGCCCACAGCGAAGCGAATAAATTTGCGATTAAGAAAGCCGTGCGGCAGTTAGTTTGTGGTGCAGAAGCTAAAGTCGGCGGAATTATTCGTTTTGGTTTTTGGCACGTATTTAATTCAGGTTCAAGTCCTGAAGTCATTTTTTTTTTCTTGCACATTTTTTTTACAATTCAAACCAGGAAAGTTTGGTAAAATTTTTGAGTTTATTTTAATTAAAATTTCTTTAAAATACTGTTTTTTTTTGTATTTTATAAATGAAAATTTCTTTTCGGTTCATACTGGATATTACTTGATTTTTATATAAATCAATCAAAACAGAAAATATGTACATATGTCTATAATCTATTTCATCAAATCCAAATTATATTGATGAGAAAATATCATTCTAATATCCGTCCAGAAAGCCAAACGCGCAAACACACATGCATATGCATATAATTACGCATACAAACTTTCAACTAACGCAGAATATGTGCATATAAAACTGCGAATCGAATAAATGAGTGATTTAGAAAAGTTCTTTAGTGATTATAGATTAGCGCAATCGTAAAAGACGTGTTGTGTGTGTGGTACATAGTCTCAAGTTTGACTCAGGTTCAAATCCTGTACGCGGTTTTTTGTTCGATATTTCATTTTTTATATTTGGTTTAATTAGAATTGATTTAAAATAGTGTATTCAGGTTTTTCTAATACCTGTTATTTAGAAATTTATTTTCTATATAACATTATTCATACGTCTTTTGAATTAATTTATATGTAAAACAGCCATAAAGGCAATCATATGAATATGCATTCCTATATTTAATCTCTTCAGTCAAATCTGAACTACTTACATACACATATTGATGAGAAAATATTCTAATATCCATGGATGCATCCAGAAAGCCAAACGCGCATACACGCATATGTATACAAATATATACAAACCTTCAACGAACGCAAAATGTATGGATATAAAAAACAGCAACTGCGACCGTCTTCTTGTCCGTCAGTGAAAAGATGGGATATGTATACCCTATGAGCAAAAAGAACCGGGAAGGTGATGTTGACTGTTTCCTTCGATTGCCAAGGCATAGTCCACCATGAGTACCTTCCATCGGACCAGACAGTCAATAGAGAATATTATTTATCCGTTTTGAAACCTTAGAGAGATGCTGTGTGTTGGAAACCCCCGGAAATGTGAGCAAACAATTCTCAGATTTTGCATGACGATAACGCGCCATCGCACTGATCAAAGAGAATACAAATCGGCCTGCCGGGATGTTTGGAGGACGTTGGCACATGTGTGTTGCTTCAGACGGGTCAAATTTTGAAGGAGATAATATAAATTTGCCTTAAATTTAACTCTGTTTTGTTTAATTTAAACATTCCCGGTACTTTCTGATCATAAGGTACATATATGCGGCTTTGCGGACAGCAATGTGTGATTCGCTGGAAGTCGCATTAACTCGCGACTGTCGCACAGTTAGAAGACGTATTTACATACATATAAGGGTGCATACATACATACGGAGGAGCGGCCACTCGACATGACAAAAATTTAAGATTTATCAAATAATTCCACGCGAAATATTCCAATATTGACTATTTTCGAATGGTCACGAAAATTGGCATATGGCGGGTCGTTTTATGAATGAAATTGAAATATGAGCTCGAACTTATGAATGAACTTTTTGTTTTTGTTCTAAATTGTTCAGCGCCGTCGCTGATAGAATCATGGCCGCTGCGACTGCGTCTACCAATGTATTTTGTTTTTGTAGTCGCTAGGCTTAGGGCGACATGCGCATGTGAGGTATGTATGTATGTATGTGTTTTTGTTGTGTTCTAGAACATTTAAAATGTGTGGTGGCAAAGCGGCCATCGCGTTGTGCTTGCTGTTGCTTTTGCGTCTATCAAAGTATTGTGTTTTTGTAAGTACAATATTAGGAATATCGACTGGTGAAAGACAAAAGTACACGGAAGCAAGAAGGGAGCGCTGTGCTCGCGCATATATGCATGAATGTACATTGTGTAAAATAAGTACACGGAATTTATAATTTAAACTCTCCCGGGAATACCTGACACTTCAAATTTGGTTTTTTCATGTTGGTACACATGTCCTTGAATGCACAAACCTTATTAGAACGGGATCTATTACTTAGTGTGTTTTATTCTGCAGTCATAGTGAGTTGATCTTTTGTTTACTTGGCGAATTTTACTATGGATTTTTGCAAAAAGAGCATCGGAAGGAGGTCTCTGAAGACATGGTTTCCCGAGCTAATACGGACCCTACGTTCATGAAACGCATAATAACTGGTGATGAGACATGGGTCTACGAGTACGATATGCAAACCAGTCAGCAGTCGTCTGAATGGCGCTTCGAGAACGAGCCGTATCCAAAAAAACCACGCCAAAGCCGGTCAAAAGTGAAGGTTATGCTCACGGTTTTCTTTGATTACCAAGGCGTGGTGCACTCTGAGTTCCTTCCAGAGGGCCAAACGGTTAATAAGGAATATTATTTATCCGTTTTAAGGCGTTTACGTGAAGCCATTCGCCGTAAACGGCCCGAATTGTGGAAGGACAATTCGTGGATTCTGCACGACGACAACGCGCCATCGCACCGAGCCTTGATTGTACGCGAATACAAGACCAAAAACTTAATAAATACTATCGAACAGCCACCGTATTCGCCAGATCTCGCACCCTGTGACTTTTTTCTCTTCCCAAAACTAAAATTGCCACTTCGGGGAAGGCGTTTTGAGTCGATTGAAGACATTAAAAAAAATTCGCTAAAGGAGCTGAAGGCCATCCCGGCGCCGGCCTACCAGCGGGCCATGGATGACTGGGTTGTTCGTTGGAATACTTGTATCGGCTCAAAAGGAGCCTATTTTGAAGGCGATCCAACAAATAATGATGAATAATATGAAAAAATGTGTTTTTTTTTTTAAATTCCGGGTACTTATTTTACACAATGTATGAACGTGCATGGATGTACCCAGCAAAACCTGCGTGCCCGAAACTCTAACACAATTACACTTTTTTATTTGTTACAAACACATATGCACGCAGGTTTTGCTGGGGCGTCACCGAAACTCTAACACAATCGACTTTTTTTTGATTCTCCGTCACCTTTGGAAAATGTGTAAGCAGTAAGCAAACTTCATTCATATATTTTTTCTCATTTTTGCATCTATAGAAAAAAAAACAAAAAAAAAAACGGCAAGTGGCTGTCAAAGCAATAAGTCAAAAAGATATCTTTTCTCTCTTTTTGATATCAAAGTAGGCCGAGAATCAAATTGTCAACCTTTGGCAAATGTGTAAGCAGTAAGCAAACTTCATTCAAATATTTTTCCTCATTTTTGCATCAGTCAAAGTAAACAAACGCCGTAGCCGAATGGGTTGGTGCGTGACTACTATTCAGAATTCACAGAGAGAACGTCGGTTCGAATCTCGGTGAAAGCACAATTAATAAAAACATTTTTCTAATAGCGGTCGCCCATCAGCAGGCAATGGCAAAACACGAGTGTATTTCTGCCATGAAAAAATTCTCCTCATAAACATATCATAAAACAAAATAAAATAAATGTATAAAAAAATTTTTTTTTGTGATTCGAACCGAGGATTTTGGATCGGAAGCCCGCATTGCTAGCCGCTAGGCTATCGCGCTGTGCTGCCGGCGCTGGCCTAAAAGTTATTTTGTTCGTCGCTACGTTTATATGAAACTGGCACTGGCAAACGAATCCATATGTATGAAAGGGATAAAAAATCACACGTACACAAAATTTTTGGCACGATTTTCCCAACGCTTTTAACAACGTGATTGTAATGGGGCGTGGTTAGTGACAGTTTAAGGCCACGCGTGGCGGTTACGTGAAGGGTAACCTGACCGCCACTCTTCTTGCTGGGTAGTAACATATGAATACAATTATTTTGTAGGAAGTTTAGAAGGCAAGTAGGTATATATGTATGTATGTATATATGCTAGGACATAAAGTCGGTATATATGCATACATAGAGCAGAATTGTTTTTGCACTTGTTAGGAAGAAACTCGTTCACTAGTGCGTATGTGTATTTGATTTTTTGTAAGAATGTGATGTGGTATGACATGAGTACATACATAAGTCAAGGTTATTTGGGCATACTTGCATATGTGATATGATGTTCTTGCGCTTGTGCATTATTGTTTTTCATATACAAATGTACATACATACATATGTATGTAAATGCTGTCGAATACATAAACTATTAATTGACATACAATATAAAATAAGTGTTGATTTATCTTAAACCGTTCTTTTTTTCTGAATGCAAATACCTCCTATTGACATGTACATACATATGTGTGTAATGAAAAACTTCATGAATTACTTTCAGAACTTTATTAAAATTTATTCGCGTCGCGCGCATGCACAAAACCTTTTGTTCACAACGCAGGCGCAGAAATAAACGCTCTGCGTATTTATCCTCCCCACGTGACTCGCCATCAATTCTCGGTGGAAATTTTTTTTTTCGTTTTTAATTTTTATTTTTTTAATGTAATCGTAAAAAAATTTGTAATAAATTTTATGTATCCGCTTATCATTTCAACAGTAACAAAATGGTAAAATAATAAGCAGTCGAAGAAATAAACGCACCGCCTATTTTTCCTCGCCACATGTTAGACTCGAGTTCAATTCCCGGCGCAAACTTTTTTTTATACATTTTTTTTTTTAAATCGTTTTTTTTTTAATGTAATTGAAAAAAAAAATATGTAATAAATTTTACGTATTCGCTTATTATTTCAAAAATACGAAAATAGTAAAAATTTAATTGGTTTAATGTCGAGGTGAGAAATGTGTTGTGTGTTGAGGTGAAAGATATGTGGTGTTTCTAATTTTTGTGTGGGCAAAAGTCAGTGAGGTGTCTATAAACTCGGTGTGCTAAATGACCGTATTACAAATCTTTCAAATCTCAATTGTACTAAAAAAAGCTCACAGTAACATTTGCACCTTCTCATTGCATTAACATTCTCTGGTGATAGTAACGACGTAAGCAGCGCAGTATGTTTTTGTGTTTCTACTGTATTAGCAGAGAATGTTAATGCAATGAGAAGGAGCAAATGTTAAATGAGCTTTTTTCGAGTTCTAATTTGTAGATTCAAACTAAGGTAATTTCAAATTCAACTTTGCTCACGAGTGGGGAATTGCAGATATTTACCATGCGAGTGACGCGAGTGGAGGGTTTCTATATTTACTTACCACGCTAGGACAGCAATTCAGATTTTTTCTGCGTTTACCAAACTACTGAGGAAGTTCATAAGATCTTTCGGCACACTACTAAGGAAATCGAAGCGAATAAATTTGCGATTAAGAAGGCCGCTCGGCAGTTAATTTGTGGTGCAGAAGCTAAAGTCGGCGGAGTTATTCGTTTTGTTTTTTGGCACGTATTTAATTCAGGTTCAAGTCCTGAAGTGAAGTCATATTTTTTTTCTTGCACATTTTTTTTTACAATTCAAACCAGGAAAGTTTGGTAAAATTTTTGAGTTTATTTTAATTAAAATTTCTTTAAAATACTGTTTTTTTTTGTATTTTATAAATGGAAATTTCTTTTCGGTTCATACTGGATATGACCTGATTTTTATATAAATCAATCAAAACAGAAAATATGTACATATGTCTATAATCTATTTCATCAAATCCAAATTATATTGATGAGAAAATATCATTCTAATATCCGTCCAGAAAGCCAAACGCGCAAACACACATGCATATGCATATAATTACGCATACAAACTTTCAACTAACGCAGAATATGTGCATATAAAACTGCGAATCGAATAAATGAGTGATTTAGAAAAGTTCTTTAGTGATTATAGATTAGCGCAATCGTAAAAGACGTGTTGTGTGTGTGGTACATAGTCTCAAGTTTGACTCAGGTTCAAATCCTGTACGCGGTTTTTTGTTCGATATTTCATTTTTTATATTTGGTTTAATTAGAATTGATTTAAAATAGTGTATTCAGGTTTTTTTAATACCTGTTATTTAGAAATTTATTTTCTATATAACATTATTCATACGTCTTTTGAATTAATTTATATGTAAAACAGCCATAAAGGCAATCATATGAATATGCATTCCTATATTTAATCTCTTCAGTCAAATCTGAACTACTTACATACACATATTGATGAGAAAATATTCTAATATCCATGGATGCATCCAGAAAGCCAAACGCGCATACACGCATATGTATACAAATATATACAAACCTTCAACGAACGCAAAATGTATGGATATAAAAAACAGCAACTGCGACCGTCTTCTTGTCCGTCAGTGAAAAGATGGGATATGTATACCCTATGAGCAAAAAGAACCGGGAAGGTGATGTTGACTGTTTCCTTCGATTGCCAAGGCATAGTCCACCATGAGTACCTTCCATCGGACCAGACAGTCAATAGAGAATATTATTTATCCGTTTTGAAACCTTAGAGAGATGCTGTGTGTTGGAAACCCCCGGAAATGTGAGCAAACAATTCTCAGATTTTGCATGACGATAACGCGCCATCGCACTGATCAAAGAGAATACAAATCGGCCTGCCGGGATGTTTGGAGGACGTTGGCACATGTGTGTTGCTTCAGACGGGTCAAATTTTGAAGGAGATAATATAAATTTGCCTTAAATTTAACTCTGTTTTGTTTAATTTAAACATTCCCGGTACTTTCTGATCATAAGGTACATATATGCGGCTTTGCGGACAGCAATGTGTGATTCGCTGGAAGTCGCATTAACTCGCGACTGTCGCACAGTTAGAATACATATTTACATACATATAAGGGTGCATACATACATACGGAGGAGCGGCCACTCGACATGACAAAAATTTAAGATTTATCAAATATTGGCAAATAATTCCACGCGAAATATTCCAATATTGACTATTTTCGAATGGTCGCGAAAATTGGCATATGGCGGGTCGTTTTATGAATGAAATTGAAATATGAGCTCGAACTTATGAATGAACTTTTTGTTTTTGTTCTAAATTGTTCAGCGCCGTCGCTGATAGAATCATGGCCGCTGCGACTGCGTCTACGAATGCATTTTGTTTTTGTAGTCGCTAGGCTTAGATTTTAGCTTCGGGCGACATGCGCATGTGAGGTATGTATGTGTTTTTGTTGTGTTCTAGAACATTTTAGAATGTGTGGTGGCAAAGCGGCCATCGCGTTGTGCTTGCTGTTGCTTTTGCGTCTATCAAAGTATTGTGTTTTTGTAAGTACAATATTAGGAATATCGACTGGTGAAAGACAAAAGTACACGGAAGCAAGAAGGGAGCGCTGTGCTCGCGCATATATGCATGAATGTATGAACGTGCATGGATGTAGTAACATATGAATGCAATTATTTTGTAGGAAGTTTAGAAGGCAAGTAGGTATATATGTATGTATATATGCTAGGACATAAAGTGGGTATATATACATACATAGAGCAGAATTGTTTTTGCACTTGTTAGGAAAAAACTCGTTCACTAGTGCGTATGTGTATTTGATTTCATGTAAGAATGTGATGTGCTTTGACATGTGTACATATGTACATAAGTCAAGGTCATTGGGCATACATGCATATGTACATATGTATGAAAGGAAGATGATGTTCTTATGCTTGTGCATTATTTATATTCATATACAAATGTACATATATACATATGAATGTAAATGCTGTCGAATACATAAACTATAAATTGACATACAATATAAAATAAGTGTTGATTTATCTTAAACCGTTTTATTTACTGAATGCCAATACCTCCTATTGACATGTACATACATATTATGTATATTGTCATATACCATCATTTATGTACAATACATATAGAGTATACGTTCATTTATGAATGTATGTAATGAAAAACTTCATGAATTACTTTCAGAATTTATTAAAACTTATTCGCGTCGCGCGCATACATATCTACGTAGACATCACAAACCTTTTGTTCACAACGCAGGCGCAGAAATAAACGCTCTGCGTATTTATCCTCCCCACGTGACTCGCCATCAATTCTCGGCGGAAATTTTTTTTTTTCGTTTTAAATTTTTTTTTTTTAATGTAATCGTAAAAAAATTTGTAATAAATTTTATGTATCCGCTTATCATTTCAAAAGGAACAAAATGGTAAAAAATTAAGCAGTCGAAGAAATAAACGCACCGCCTATTTTTCCTCGCCACATTTTAGACTCGATTTCAAATCCCGGCGCAAACTTTTTTTATTAATTTTTTTTTTTTTAATTCGTTTTTTTTTTATAATGTAATTTAAAAAAAAATTATGTAATAAATTTTACGTATTCGCTTATTATTTCAAAAATCCGAAAATAGTAAAAATTTAATTGGTTTAATGTCGAGGGGAGAAATGTGTTGTGTGTTGAGGTGAAAGATGTGTGGTGTTTCTAATTTTTGTGTGGGGAAAAGTCAGTGAGGTGTCTATAAACTCGGTGTGCTAAATTTGCTTATTACAAATCTTTCAAATCTCAATTGTACGAAAAAAAGCTCACAGTAACATTGCATTAACATTCTCTGCTACTACAACCTATCACAAAGTCAGTTTTTACTTTTGTGTGAGTAGTTAAGCGTCTAATACAGGGTTTGTTAACTTTTGTTAATCTAGGGTGATAATTTAAGTTACTTCAATTTCCTTCTAAAATATAGATTTCAAAAGATGCTAAATGTTATTAGTTGACAAATTATATAAATTATTAAAAAAATATTTTACAAATAAGCAAAAATTTAAAAAAAAACAAAGTTAATGCGACTAAAAACAACAATACTAGGCATTTGTTAATTAAGGGTTGTTTAAACAATGCTATGCATAAAAATTTATTAAAACAACTTCGACAAATATAATGTTTATAAAAATTGTTAATAACATTACATTTGTTTGTTTATAATAATTAGTTTCATTCATAATCACTGTTAGACTAAAAAAATTGAAAATCCAACTGAATTCAATAATTAAATATTCATAATTCGAGCAAAACAGCTTTTGTCCACTTATTTGTTTATAACAAATGTAATAAATTTTTTAACAATGCAACCAATATCAAAATTTATTTGTGAATAATTGTTTTAAATATTTTAAGCTTCCTTAAGACAATAATATTATTTTACAAGAAAATATACTTGTATAAAGTGGAAAAAATTTTTTTCTTCAATTTGAACATTAATTAAATTATTTAAAGTTTTTTTTTTCAAAAAACAAAAACGGTGGCGTTATGCGCTATTTTATCAGCTTTAAGTTAAAAACAAAAAGTTAGAAAAGAAGAAAAATTGTGACCTCTATCCACATTTGTCCACGGACACTTTTTTTGCCCCACTGTGCGGAGTAGGGATGAGAACGAAGCCGGTCTCCTGTTTCTCTCACACAATAAGACTTCTCTCACTCCCTACACAGTTGTCGGCCATCATTATTGTTTATGCGTCAAGTGTAGTAGTAACGTTGACAATTATTATTTTGCTATATCAGTGTAACTCTCATATTAACTATTAATTATTCCTATTTTATTAATAATAATAAAATTATTAATTTTGAGTGTATTTTGCACGATTTGTTAATCAAGTGATTTTCATAACCTCAAAAGTACTCAACACGTGGCACGAGCTCCCACGAACAACGGCTTTTGTGTTGTAAGTATACTTGTAAGTATACTTTATACTTTCGGTGGAAGTTAATTTTTATTAAAATTGGACAAACTGTTTTTTTGTATTCATTTTTTTTTTACCGTTTTTACCGTATGATTATGAAAAATATAATTTTTCGCTTTTGTAAATCAGTCTAATGTTTACATGAATATGTAAATGTATGTATTTACAACGAAATATTAAATACATTATAACTAGGGCCAGGATTTTTGCCGTGATTTCATTTTAACATTTTACAATTAATGCTCTCAAGTTTTTGACATTACGGCAAATATATTGATCGGATAAAAATTTAGTTTTAATTTAAGTTTATTAAAAAAATGTAATTTATCAATTAAAATTTTCATAATTTCCAAAGATTTGAAACAATCATTATGAATCTTTATTTTGAAATATCGATGGAAATACTGGTTGTATGAGAAAATTATAGCAGACAATTTTTTCGTAAAATTTAATTTTTTACAACTTTTGTTTGAAAATTTTTTTCATAGAACTTATATTTTTGCTATAATTTCATAAATTCCAACTAATAATTTCAAAACTGCGGCAAAAATCCTGGCTCTAATTATACCTTTAACATTTTTCATCATTAAGTAATTTCATTAATTCTATTTATTTGTGTTTTGTACAGTGAGCAATGCCCAGAAAACGCAAAGGGCCTGATTTGAGCCCACAAATAGGACATTTTAAAATCATGCATGTTATAGAACTGCAAGACTATGAATATACTATAAACCATTTAGAGACAGCAATAAACGAGCAACTACCAAACCACCTCCTAAAACCAATCCTCATATCGCTTGTAAATCAATCTAAAAATTATTTAAATAGAATTAGGAGAAATAATCACATTAGTAAGAGATCTTTGGACTTTATAGGATCTGCATGGAAATGGATTGCGGGATATCCAGACTATAGGGACTATAATATTCTCATGAAAAAAATGAACAATGTTTTTGGAAATTAACAACAGGCAAGTTGTTGTAAACAAATTAAGTAATCTATACTAATATTATAAAGAGGAAAACTTTGTTTGTTTGTTTGGTTGTATGTAATGAATAGGCTCAAAAACTACTGGACCGATTTTAAAAATTCTTTCACCATTCGAAAGCTACATTATCCACGAGTAACATGGATTGTATTTTATTTTGGAAAAAAATAGGGTTCCGTAAGATATTAGGATTTTTCGGACACAAACTGAAAAAAATCTTATATCTTATATATAAAATAAAGTCAACTTTTTGTGTGTGTTCGCTAACCGGCCGTGTCTTTGCACCGAATTAAACCAAACTTACACACATTGTTAAGTAGGTATTGAAGATGGTTTACGTATAGTTTGGATGCCTATTGGTGGATAGGGCTCGAGATATAGGTCAAAACGTGGACCCGGCTAACCTTCGGATGTGTATGTACAATATGGGTATCAGATGGAAGCTGTTGGTGAATGCTTTAGTTCAGAGTATTTTTCATGCCGCTCCGTGACTAGGGTCTCGAGATAGAGACCAACGCGTGGACCCTAGAATGTGTTTGTACAATATGGATATCAAATGGAAGCTGTTGGTGAATGCTTTAGTACAGAGTATTTTTCATGCCGCTCCGTGACTAGGGTGTCGAGATAGAGACCAACACGTGGACCCTAGAATATGTTTGTACAATATGGATATCAAATTGAAGCTGTTGGTGAATGCTTTAGTACAGAGTATTTTTCATGCCGCTCCGTGACTAGGGTCTTGAGATAGAGACCAAAACGTGGAGCCTGAATGTGTTTGTACAATATGGATATCAGATGGAAGCTGTTGGTGAATGCTTTAGTTCAGAGTATTTTTCATGCCGCTCCGTGACTAGGGTCTCGAGATAGAGACCAAAACGGGGAGCCTAGAATGTGTTTGTACAGTATGGATATCAGATGGAAGCTGTTGGTGAATGCTTTAGTTCAGAGTATTTTTCATGCCGCTCCGTGACTAGAGTCTCGAGATATAGGTCAAAACGTGGATATGGGCATCAAATGAAAGCTGTCGAGTGCTTTAATACGGGGTAATTTTCATACCTATTGATGACTAGGGTCTTGAAATATATGCTAAAACGTGGACCCGCCGTGTCTTTGCGCCGAATTAAACCAAACTTACACACATTGTTAACACTTGATGATCATGAAAAAAGAAGATTTTTTTTTTAATTTCAAATCAACGCAAATGAATAACTAAGAAACAATCGTCGAAAAGAAAAAAGAAATTTATTATTTTTTTAATTAACA
The DNA here is from genome assembly GCF_028408465.1 of Anastrepha ludens. Taxonomy (NCBI): domain Eukaryota; kingdom Metazoa; phylum Arthropoda; class Insecta; order Diptera; family Tephritidae; genus Anastrepha; species Anastrepha ludens. The sequence continues at coordinate 4,785,636 of NC_071503.1, read as the reverse complement.
ATCGCTCACGTGCTTATATTTTTCTTATACATTTAGGAATTTTCACGTGGTAAATTGGAATTAATTAATGTAAGTTTTCATCAAATTTAGTGGATTTATTTTTTCGGTTCATATGCGATAAACTACGTTGCACCATGAGTGAATCAAATGATAAAAAAAAAAAATAAAAAAACAAAAAATATAATCCACAAAATTTCAGAATACCATAATTACAATAATGTTTATTACAGTACAAATGCCAAGACAATCGCGTATTCATATTAGTCGCTCGACAAATAATAATAGGCGCATGAGAAATGCTCGGAATAACGCGACATCAGAAGAACGTCAAGAAGAAAATGAAGCAAATCGGCAACGAATGGCACGGTCCAGATCAAATCGACCAAGGGACATCAATTTGAACAAAGCTGCTATGTAACGGAACTAGACTTGTAGTCAAACGATTGATGAATAATGTTATCGAAGAAACTATTTTAATTGGCAAATTCAAGAATGAAGACGTTCTAATACCGAGAATTCCAATGATTCCACCTGAATTGCCATTTGAATTCAAGCGTTTGCAACTGCCCATTCGTTTAGCATTTGCAATAACTATCAATAAATCACAAGGGCAAACTTTAGAAATATGCGGGATGAATTTAGAAGAACCAGTATTCACCCATGGTCAACTATACGTTGGCTGTTCACGTGTTGGGAAGCCAACAGCATTATATATTTACTCAAAAACAAATAGAAAAACAAAAAATATTGTTTATGCCAAAGCGCTTGAATAAAGAATAAAGAAATAAATAATATGAAAACCATATATTTTCTGTTCTCAACCATATCTATTCTATTTTAGTGTGCCCAGCGAAGCGGGCGGGGTTTGCTAGTTGTAATATAAAATAAAGTCAACTTTTTGTGTGTGTTCGCTAACCGGCCGTGTCTTTCCACCGAATTAAACCAAACTTACACACATTGTTAAGAAGGTATTGAAGATGGTTTCTGTATAGTTTGGATACCTATTGGTGGATAGGGCCCGAGATATAGGTCAAAACGTGGACCCGAGTAACCTTCGGATGTGTATGTACAATATGGGTATCAAATGGAAGCTGTTGGTGAATGCTTTAGTTCAGAGTATTTTTCATACCGCTCTGTGACTAGGGTCTCGAGATAGAGACCAAAACGTGGACCCTAGAATGTGTTTGTACAATATGGATATCAAATTGAAGCTGTTGGTGAATGCTTTAGTACAGAGTATTTTTCATGCCGCTCCGTGACTGGGGTCTCGAGATATAGGTCAAAACGTGGACCCGGGTAACCTTTGGTTGTGTATGTACAATATGGGTATCAAATGAAAGCTGTTGATAAGTGCTTTAATACGGGGTAATCTTCATACCTATTGATGACTAGGGTCTCGAAATATATGCCAAAACGTGGACCCGCCGTGTCTTTGCACCAAATTAAACCAAACTTACGCACATTGTTAAGGAGGTATTTCAGATGGTTTCCGTATAGTTTGGATACCTATTGGTAGATAGGGTCCCGAGATATAGGTCAAAACGTGGACCCGGGTAACCTTCGGACGTGTATGTACAATATGGGTATCAAATGGAAGCTGTTGGTGAATGCTTTAGTTCAGAGTATTTCCATCCGCTCCGTGACTAGGGTCTCGAGATAGAGACCAAAACGTGGACCCTAGAATGTGTTTGTACAATATGGATATCAAATGAAAGCTGTTGATAAGTGCTTTAATACGGGGTAATTTTCATACCTATTGGTGACTAGGGTCTCGAAATATATGCCAAAACGTGGACCCGCCGTGTCTTTGAACCGAATTAAACCAAACTTACACACATTGTTAAGTAGGTATTGAAGATGATTTCCGTATAGTTTGAATACCTATTGGTAGATAGGGTCTCGAGATATAGGTCAAAACGTTGACCCGGGTAACCTTCGGACGTGCATGTACAATATGGGTATCAAATGGAAGTTGTTGGTGAATGCTTTAGTTCAGAGTATTTTTCATGCCACTCCGGAACTAGGGTCTCGAGATAGAGACCAAAACGTGGAGCCTAGAATGTGTTTATACAATATGGATATCAAATGGAAGCTGTTGGTGAATGCTTTAGTACAGAGTATTTTTCATGCCGCTCCGTGACTAGGGTCTCGAGATATAGGTCAAAACGTGGACCCGGGTAACCTTTGGTTGTGTATGTACAATATGGGTATCAAATGAAAGCTGTTGATATGTGCTTTAATACGGGGTAATTTTCATACCTATTGATGACTAGGGTCTCGAAATATATGCCAAAACGTGGACCCCCGTGTCTTTGCACCGAATTAAACCAAACTGACGCACATTGTTAAGTAAGTATTGAAAATGGGTTTCGTAAAGTGTGGTTGTAATTCGGAGCACTGGCAACGGGTACAGCGTTCTTTTGAACTAGCCATAATGTCGCTTACTTTTTTAACGCTTGGGGCGGAACTGAACTGTCAAATTGACAGTGTGAGTTACAATGTGTCAATATTTCTTTCTGATTTGGATGCCATAAGGAAAAAACGTAAGTGCATCATGTAAAAATTGTTTGTGCATTTTTTTGGAGTGGAATTTGGAACAGTGAATAATTTCTTACGAAATTTGAGAATTTAATGTGAAATCCGAATGAAATTATGTGTTCGTGCTCCAATGCTTAATAAAACATATAAATTGAAACGAAAAATTCATGGATGATCAGGAAAAAAGACGATTGTTTCTTAGTTATTCATATGCGTTGATTTGAAATTTAAAAACAATCTTCTTTTTTCCTGATTTTCAATTTATATTTTATATTTACTCAAAAACAAATAGAAAAACAAAAAATATTGTTTATGCCAAAGCGCTTGAATAAAGTATAAGGAAATAAATAATATGAAAACCATATATTTTCTGTTCTAAACCATATCTATTCTATTTTAGTGTGCCCAGCGAAGGGGGCCGGGTTTGCTAGTGAAAAAATAAATGAAGTTATTGAAAATATTAAGAAAATATCTAAATTCGGAAAGAAAGAAAAATAAATTGATAATGATCTTGTATTACAGATAAAATACAAATTAGAAATATTAAAAGAAGAACTTATTAATATACATAGCTTCTGCCATTCATGGGCAAAGTCGAATATAGTTAATTTAAACATTTTATCCGATAAGGAAATGGATATAACAAAAAACTTTTTAAAAAATGAAGATATACCCTTCATTAACTTAGACGGGGCACTAGAAGTTGTCGAAATAAAAATTGCTTCAAATAAAAAAAGCTTAATTTATGTAATAAGTTTGCCTACAACGGAAAAAAGTGATTGTAGAGCTTTAGAAATAAGACCTATAAAAATAGGAAATGTTGTTAACAAAATCGAATATAAGTCGAGTTTAATATGCGAAAATAAAATTTACGGGAAAAAAGAAAATTGTAAATCATATATGAATTTATCGATTTGTCCAAGAAATATTGTAAAAGACAGTACAAATGGCACGTGCATAGTACACCTGCTAAAAAGCAAAATAAATTGAACCAAAATAAATAATCAACATGTTAAATCAATCGAAATGATTTCAGATGATATAATTTTATTAAACAATTTTCATGGTGGTGCAAAATTTGACAACGAGAGTATAAAGCTCCAAGGTTCATCTATATATATAAAAATGAAATGATGTTCGTTTGTACGCATTTTTTTGGGCCGATACGAGGCCAATTTTATTCGTTCTTTTTTCATATTATAGGGATCCACTAGGGGAAGGTTTTTAGCAAAAAAAAATTTCTTTTAAATATTTTCTTCATATAAAAAAAGAAAAAATCAAAATATTGTACAAAACAAAACTTGCTCGATTCTTAGATTAAAGTAAGTTTCGAATCGACATTCATTTTATGTGTACAACTTTTTTTGAATTTTTCGTTATTGTATACAGAAATTTCAAATGATTCGAATGAAAATTTTTTTTTTTTTTTTATTTCTTCCATAAAATATTACACCTGTCGTTAGACAATAAGTAATTTGATTTTCAAAGAGATGGAATGAGAGTGATATTGAATGGCCAATGCCCCCAAGCTCATTTAGAAGAAATATATACATATTATTTAAAAACAAGTGGTTAACAAACAATGACATATACGATTAGTTGACAATTGATTACAAGGATTTTGCAAGATCTGTTGGTGTTTGACGGTTAAGCCGACTTTGGGTAGATTTTTCTTTATTTGGTAGTCTTCTCATCATAGGATTTGTATGCGTTAATAGTCTATTTATGTGTCTTCTGCTAGCGCTTTGTATTGTTTCATCAATAGTATCGATGTCAAGGTCGCGATGAATATCTGCGTTAGGTATGTACCAAGGTGCATTAGTTAAGGTCCTAAGTATTTATGAAAATAATGTTTCAATTCAATTGAGCAATGCTATCTTTGACCAATTCTATATGGAAATGAATGCGTTTGCAAACGATGTTTTCGGCTATGAACAAATGTTGGAATCGAATGAAAAAGGAAAGAAACGCGAAATGATAAAAAAAATTCTTGGAAAATTTAAAATGAATGGTGCTTCATTGGAAAAATTCAAAGGTAATAAGAACATACACAAGATAAAGTTAGAATTCGAATTTTTAGATTTATTTTGTTTATTTCTCATTTTTTTCAGAAGTACACCACACAACAACTCATTCCAACTCTGATTTTGAAATCCTGTTGGAATTGGTGATCGATAATTTTGTCACTATAATGGTCAATGGAAATTTGCGTGTATCAGACCCTGCATATTATTTACCATATCAACTTTTTATGGAACATATGGACCAAATGAACACAAAAAAATAATTTAGTTTTGTTTTGATTTTTTGCAACATTTTGGTTTTCAGTTAATACAATAAAAACAATACTGTTTTTTCGTGAACACAAAATTCTAAATTTATTACGTTGTTTGTTTAGAATTTTTTTAGAAAAAAAGTAAATTTTTTGGTTTTGAGGAAATTTGTTTATTGTTGCTATTTGTGAAAGCGTAGATATTTGTAAGTATTTGACTATAATCCTAAAAGTTAATGGAATACCACTATGACACATAGAAAACATTTTTTCAAAGGGGTGTTTTTCGAAAATTATAAAAAAAATTGTTTTCAAAAATTTTGAAGAAATAAAGTAAAATAATAAAATTTCGAAAGCATGAAATTTTTTCAAAACCAAATTTTCCTCAAAAAGATAAAAGAAATTTCTTCGAAGAGGTGTTTTTCTAAAATTACAAAAAAAAAAAATTTCAAAAATTTTAAACAAATAAAATAAAATAAAACTTTTTCAAGGGAATGAAATTTTTTCCAAACAAAATTTTCTGAAAACCAAAAAAAATTAAAAAAAAAAATGGTGTTTTCAAAGCATTTCATATTCCACTATTAATAGAGAATACATTTTTTCGAGGGGGTGTTTTTCAAAGCGGAAAAAAATCTTTTTTAACAAATCAATTTAAACTTTTACAAAAGTATGAAATTTTTTCAAGAACAAAATTTTCTCAAAAACGTTAAATTAAAAAAAAATAGTTTTTTCAAAATATTTAATTTTCAGCAATTAACTGAGAAGAAATTTGTTAGAGCGAAGTGTTTTTCAAAACTTCAAAAAACACTTTTTAACCAAAAAAAATAAACCTTTTTTCAAAAACAACAGGAATGATAACATTGCCTAACAATTTCTGCACTTTTGCACAGTCTAAAGAGGCATTGATACAGAGTGTATTTCCAAACATAGTTCAACATTACAAAAACTATGATTGACTCAGCGAAAGAGCAATTTTAGCTGGGAAAAATAAGGACGTCAATGATATAAATTCAGCTATTTTAGATCAAATACCTGGTGACATAGTTGCGTATAAGTCAATGGACACTATTACTGATCAAGATGAGGTCGTAAATTATCCAACTGAATTCTTAAACTCACTCGATTTGCCAGGCTTACCACCTCATAATTTACGATTAAAAATTGGAGCACCGATTATTATGCTGCGCAATAGTAATGTGCCCCGACTTTGCAACGGTACCAGACTCGCTGTGAAGAAGCTAATGGGTAACGTTATCGAAGCAACAATTTTGAAAGGGAAGTACAAAGGAGAAGACATTTTGATACCCTGAATTCCACTGATTCCGGCGGATTTACCATTCGATTTCAAACGTTTGCAGTTCCCTATCCGCCTTGCCTTCGCTATGAGAATTAATAAGGCGCAAGGACAGTCTCTACAAATGTGCGGTATTAATTTAGAATACCCAATTTTTTCTCATGGACAATTGTATGTAGCTTGCTCACGAGTTGGAAAAATCATCGTCATTATTCACGCGAAAGATGAAAAAACCAAAAACGTTGTCTACCAAAAAGTGTTACAATAAAGTTCGAATGAAATTGTATAAAAGAATTTGCTTTGTTTCGTATTAATTTTATTCTCTTTCAGCAAATCATTGAATTTATCGTCTAGCGAAGCGGGCGAGGGTACGCTAGTATTTAATAAAACATGTTAACACAAGTATTGAAATAAATAACAAAATATATTTTTCAAAGGAAATAACGATGAGGAAACCTTAACCGGCAATAGTACAGCCGAAACAACAAAATAGAAGAAATGTTATCTCTAGACTTAATTAAAGAACTTCAAGAAAATGGAGTAGAAGAAATATCGCTTCTAAGGAAGAAAAACTCCATATTTTTATCAGTTTATATAATATCTATAATAATCATTTTATTTATAAATATATTGTTAAAATTAAAACCACAAAGAATAAATAAAGAAACCCAACCAAATCGAAGTACAATAGAAATAGGAATCGAAGACGTACCAAAATTTTACGTTAACTCATCTACCGAGGACGCTCGATTTTGAGGGCGGAGGAGTTAACACATAAAGAATCATTTCCTTTTGCTTGCACTACAAAGCAATTTACATATTTACATACTTACAATTTTGATTCCCCATAAACAAATTAAACAGATTTACAAACAAATTAATGCTCATGGTCCAAATTAATATCAACAAAAGTTTAGCTTTCATTCCGTTATAACAAAGCGATCAACAATTTACATAATTACCTATTTGATTTCTCATAAACAAATTAACGCTGATAATTCAATTTAATATTAACTTCCGCAATCAGAATTTCCCACAGGTGAATTCTGCATAAGTTTTGCTAAATTACATTTTTGCATTTCCTGTCTCACAATCGAAGTTGCAACCAATTCCATGAATTGGCGCAACAAGCCATATATATATTTGTTATCATGTTAATGCACACGCATCCGGTAAAAAGCTATTGCTTCTGCTAAATGCTGACGCCTGCGTTTGTCGTATTTAGTGCAAGCAATTATTGTTGCTTTTAATAATTAAAATCTGTTTAAAAGGGGAAGAATTAGAAGTCAGTCCTCAGTCCACATTCTGTAGTGCATCGATCAGGTTAATTTGAAGAATAAATTTGCCTTATATTATTTTGCATACACGGAGGTCCACGCTCCTTAGGGAACGGACTGCTAAGCTACCGTGGGGGTCGGCAGGTTGCGGATAGCAGGAAAGCCTGTAGAAGTAGGCCAGTTGCGAAATAAATTTAAACGAATAAGCAAACCCCGACAATTGAGTGACCAGGAGCGGAGGATGCGGTATAAAAGCCAGCATAAATCTGATGAAGTTCTTGTGACAGTGGCGAGAAAACACCACCTCTTAGATATAGGTGTCGGCCTCCTCATGTGTAGACATGAGGAGTAATATAAAAAACCAGGCGAGGGCTCCATTATGGGTTGTGGGGAGCATTTATGCTACATTGCGTAAACTGAGAGTCTCTGCAACATTCACGACAGAGAAAACGAGGCGCAAATTAGTTCTCCAGCTAATTATGCCTCTCTTTACGTACTCTGAGGTGGTATACAGCAAACTAGACTCCACATCTTGCCATAAACTTAATGTGGCATTTAATAACGCCACGCGGCAGATATGACCATATCTCTGCGTGGCGATCAAGGTTACTGGGATGTTGCCTTAATAGTTATTTGTCTGCTGGAAATTGCATATTTTTATGCAAACTTACATTATTCAAGTCTCCGCCCTATCTGACAGAGAAGTTGATACCAGTAAAGTATCGCAGACACAACAAATTCATCGTTCCAAAATTTAATTACCTACCATCATCTAGATTATTTTTCATTAACGCTATTAAAGTGTGGAACTCATTACTCGACACTGTGAAGGCTGGACTTAACAGATTTAACTTCAGGGCACAAGTCTATAATTACTTTAAAAGTGTTTGATTGCATTAAATTAGGGCATTCAATTTCTCTCTACATTCTCTAATTACCTCTTTTTGTTCTTTCTTCTTAAATCCTTCTTTTCTTTTCCTATTGCTTCTTTCCTTCTTATTATTATGGTTAAGTTAAATATAATGGATTAATTCGTAAATGAACTGGTGTAAAATTTAGATTAAGAAACTTGTATGTTAAAAATATTCCAGTTGCTTATAATATTGTTGAAGTACCTTAGTCTTACTATGTACTATTTATATAAACAAATAAACAAACAAATGTTGAATACTTATGTTGGGACAATGTATGTACATAGATATTTTTACTCTGAGCAAAACATTGCATGTTTGTATATACATTTGTATGTACATAGAACCGCACACACACACACTTTATGTCTACACGGAGGTCCTGGTCAGCGTCTGTTCGCCATGTTAAGTGCGGCTATCAAACCATCAATAACGACATTAAGACTGAAAATGATTGGCTCGAGGTAGAGCTGTCAATTATTTCAACGCTTGGGCTATTAACTGCGGATGTCCACGGATAAACCATAGAGGGCAAGCCCTGCTGGAAGTTCGCCCTGCTAGATAAAGCCTTGATGAACACAGGAAATCAACAGACGTATCAAAAGGCAGAACGGGATCTATAATCGTTCTAACCTTCGTGAGTTCTAGTCTTGTTCGCGACACGAAATGGTTCGTCAGCCAGCATTACACTCGGAGCGATCAAGACGCAATAATTTGTGAAATAAGGAATCTCGACGAAGAAAGGTTCCCAAACAACTACGACACGCGGTACAAACTTAAAACAAAAGAGACTGAGATTATTGAAATCATGCTGGGAGATGTAATTCTCGTAGAAGATGTATCTGAAAAAACAACACAAACCATGAGACACCTAACAGAGGCATGCGACGCAGCCATGTCCAAAACTAAGCCCAACAAGCGCAACAGCGAGCCTGTCTACTGGTGGACAGCAGACATTGCAGAACTGCGAAGCGAATGTATAAGAGCAAGGCGAATCTACCAACGATCTAGGGGTACGGACAGTTTCCAAGAAAACCAGCTCCAATATAAGCAAAGAAGGAAGGCCCCTAAAAAAGGCAATTGAAAGCCCCGGTGTTTCTTACAGGCTTATTATAAAAAAACTCAAAGTTTTTGAGCCACTCCCAACAACATGCCCAGCTACACTGCGTAATGTAGTAGAAACTCTGTTCCCCGTGCAAGACACTATACGAGACCTCGAATGGCTAAGATTCTGTGAAAGCGACCAGAATTTGCAGCTAACAAACAAAGAAAAATGATGTTCATAAAACGGATCAAAAATAATAAAGCTCCAGGACCGGATTCAAAGTCGGACCGGCATTTTTGTAGATATCTACAATACATGTCTAAAGAAAGGTACATTTCCAACCCAGTGGAAGTTGCAGGAACTGGTTTTAATACCAAAAGGATTGAAGCCTGCGGAAGATCCTACAGGCTACCGCCCCCTGTACATGCTCGACACTGCAGGAAAAATCCTGGAACGACTGATTGCAGTTCGTCTGGAGGCTGCTATAGACGATGTAGGTGGTCTATCACCTCGACAATTCGGATTCCGGAAATCCCGTTCAACAACAGATGCTGTGTCTGCAGTCTAAGCCATTGCACAGAAGGCAATTGAAGGTACTCGATGGCTATACGGTAGCAAGGAGTATTGCCCAATTCCGACACTGGACGTTAAGAACGCCTTCAATACGGCGAATTGGAGCAAAATTCTGATGGCGCTTAATAATTTCCACATTCCAAGGTACATTCGTAGGATTGTCGCCAATTACCTTTCCTACAGAACCCTGCGCTATAAAACCGATGCTGGTGTAAAAGAGCACAAAGAAGCCATTCATTAAGTACCTGGGCGTAATAATTGACCGTAGGCTTAATGTCAAAGAGCACTGGGTGTACGCGAGCAGCAGGGCAGCAGAAGCAGTAACGCATTTAATGATGAATATTAGAAGCCCTAGGCAAGACAGCAAGAGACTACTTAATACTGTGGTCTCATCGATTTTGCTGTACGCAGCCCCAGCATGGGCGGAAGCCACAAATTACAGCTCATATGTGCCCCCAGAGTGTGCTGCGCGTTTCGCACGGTATCAGAAGACGCCATTATGGTTACAGCAGGACTATTCCCAATCAATCTAATGGCAACAGAGTATTCTGAAATCTACAAAAAAAGCTACTTCAGAACGATTGACAATACGCAAGATAATTTGCAAATGGACAGTTAGATTACTATCTGACCCAAATACTGACAGAACGTAGGAGCTTTAAATCCTACTTATTTAGGTTTAAGCACGAAGACGACCCGTACTGTTCTCATTGTGCACCAACTGCAGAAGACGCAGAACATGTTTTGTTTGTCTGTCCGCGATTTGCGTAGAAAGGGAGGAACTAATAGGCCGCTCCTCTCCCGTGAAGTACTAATTAACGGTTGTCCCGGGGAAATGGAGCTCGGGTGGGTTTTTAGTTCGTGAGCCGAAAGGCAAGTCTCACACTTTTCAGCTTTCAATGCTTTGTGCCACCTCCATAAAAAAAAACACATACACTTTATGCCTCTACATGCGTATGTTTCCAAAGCTTAAATTCCAAGTCTAGCGACTACAAGAACAATATACATTCATGGACGCAGCCGTGAAAGCCATAATTCGTAACGTAGCTGAAGAATTTCAAATATTGTAAGGAACAACAAAAACAAATTCATTAACACGGTCGAGCTCATATTTCTACAAGCAAAATACTTTCATTTTTAAAACGAACCGCCCATGTACCAATTTTTTTCAACGATGAAGAAATCCTCTAACTAAGATTGAAGGAATCACAGACGACCATTCGAAAATAGTCAATACTGAAATATTTTCCAATATTTGGTGAATCTTGAATTTTTGCCAGGTGGCCGCGGCTCCGTACAAATGTTTTTTTTTTTTTTTGATATGCGGACCTGGGAGATGGACTCTTCTAAAGATACGTATGAGCCGACTCATGCGTATGCCCGATTCACATGCGATATTCCCCGGCTCTGAGTTTCGTAGTACCTGCGGAATAAACCACCCATCGCATCGCTGCTCTGCTTTGGCTCGTGGTTCGTTATCATCATGTCTCAGCCTTCGCATAATTGTTGAGGCTATGTTACAACCATAGTTTCACGTTTCTTCAGATTCAAGCATATATTGTACTAGGCCAGCAGCTGACATGCTCTCGCCGATATTTGAGCCCCACATGCTTCGTACCCCATCAAATCTAGAACATTCTAACAGGGCATGGTCAGGAGTTTTATATTTTTCTTGGCAGTATAGGCAAAATGGGCGTTTTTTTTTCGTTTTTTTTATTCGAAGGCGGAATCTTACATAGATACCGTCAATATAGACGGCATGCAGGATTCATACTGATCGCTAAGGGTGCACCTCATTCGGGACCACGCACAGTCAGTATTACTACTAGACTGGACTTGCGGAACAGTACACCTACGTACTAAACACTAACTCCGACCTCTGTAGCTTTAGTTTGCCCTGCGGTACCGCCGTTTAAGCATTGCATCGTAGGGCCAAGCTAGCCAACATGGCTCTTCATTTATATTTCTGTCTCCGTCTACACTTCTTTGTCTTCTTTCTCTACTGCGTTCCCATTCCTTTTCCCGCAGTTCCTGTAACGCATTTGCGGACCATTCTCTCATCTTGGCTCACACCAACTTCGACTGCAGCATGTGATCTACAATGTTGCCTGGGGTTATTTTTCCTTTTATGATTTCTTCAATGCACTTTCTTTCAGATGCGTATCTCGGGCAGGAGAAAATGACATGTTCCACGTTCTCACTACCGTTGCCGCAGAACGAGCAGTCAGCTGCGTCCTCGTGGCCGAGTCTATGGAGATATTATCTATAGCATCCATGTCGCATCAGGAACTGTGTGAGGTAGTAGTCTGTGTCACCATGTCCTCTTTCAACCCAAGCCTGCACGCTTCTGATAAGTTTGTGTGTCCATCTCCCTTTTGTCGCTAGGTCCCAGTGATTTTGCCACTCAATTATGCTCCCCCGTCTTTCTTCTTTACGCTCTTCCGCCGTTAGTCGCCTGTTAAGGCTTTTGGCTTTGTCGTACACTCTACCCAGTTCAGAGGTCATTATATCTGGTGGCATGATACCCGATATGACACATACTGCTTCAAACGACACTGTCCTGAAAGCACAGGCAACTGTTAACGAAATAAGTCTAAAAACTATTTTCGCCTTCTTCGCGTATGTTTTCTGTATCAGGGCTTTACCCCATATGGGTGCTGCATACATGAGTGTAGACTGGGTAACTTTAGCCAGGAGCGCTCTTCTACTCTGAGTGGGACCACCGATGTTGGCCATAATTCCTGACAGTGCCGTCGTCACCATGGCTGCCTTTCCGCATGCTTTTTTAATGTGATTCCTGAAGCTTAGTCGAGCATCGATCATTACACCCAAATATCGTAGTGCCGATTGTGTTGTGACGTTAAACCCATCAATGTTTATTGTGGTCGTTTCTAACTTTTTTCTACTCGTAATGAGAACTGCTTCTGTTTTTTGTCCTGCTAGGAGGAGTTTAACCGCCGTTAGCCATTGTTTGACCTTCGTTGTTGCCTCGCTGCAGATACTCTGAATCTGAGGGATTGTTTTGGCGCCTATGGTCAACGCAATGTCGTCTGCGTATCCTATTATTTGCACTTCCCTCGGCATTGGGAGTTGCAGTACCCCATCATATAGTACATTCCATAGGATCGGGCCCAGTACAGATCCCTGTGGTACTCCGCCCGTCACTGCATATCTCTTAGGGCCTTCATCTGTATTGTACAGAAGTACTCTTTCCAACAGATAACTGTCTATAACCCGTACTAAGTATGCTGGCGTTTTTTTTTTCTTCAAGAGCCTTTATAATATGGGGCCAGTATGCCGAGTGGAAGGCGTTCTTGACATCCAGAGTGACAACTGCACAGTATTCTTTATCACCATGCATCCACCTGTCACCCTCAATAGCCTTGCTTGCAATGTTTGTCACCCTCCTGACGGCGTCGATGGTTGAACGACCTTTTCGGAAACCAAACTGATGCTCGGATAATTTAGCCGGCACTTTCTCCAGATGCTGTTCCAGGCGCGTGCAGATTAGTTTCTCCAAGATTTTATCCATAGTATCTATCATGCAAAGAAGCAGCTGACTGGCTACTTACTTGCGTAATAACTGTTGAGAAGGTAAATATTTACTCCGATAGCCAAGCGGCCATTAGGGCCCTAGGCTCTATTATGGTGCATTCGAAGCTGGTCAGGGATTCTCGATTGCATCAGAATTCTTCGACATAAAGATAATTTGGGTACCTGGTCACAGTGACATTGCAGGAAACTGCGAAGCCGACGAGCTGGCCAGACAGGGGACCTGTGAGGCAATGTGCCCGCGAAAGGAGAGGATCGGGATCCCCTTGACAACCTGCGCTCTACTCCTGGAAGGATGGGCTATGCACCAACTCAGCGAACGCTGGGCAAGTACACGAAAGTGTAGGGTCGCGAAGTCCTTCTGGCCACGTTTGGATAGGAGGCGTTCGAGGGATATCCTGGGAATGACAAAATGTCATCTCTCAAATTTCGTGGGCATCATCACGGGGCACTGTCCGCGAGGTACAAATGCCGTGAGACTCGGAATCACTTCGAGCCCTTGTTGCGTCAGCTGCATGGAGGATGAGGTGGAATCATCTCAGCATATGCTCCTTAGCTGCCCAGCCTTCGCGGGACTAAGATTCAAGTATCTTGGTTCTCATTTCTTTTCTGCGCCTGCTGATATAGCAGGTGTTGATAACAAAAATCTGATGAACTACATCAGCAGCATAATGAGGTTAACACAACCGCGGACTAGTCACCGTTCGTAGTCCACAAACACTCACCACTCCTCCATCCCTTCCCTTCCTCCCCCTTCTCTGTCCTTAAATGGTATCACAAAGGACGAACCAAACTATTTCGTCCAAGTGGGCCCTACTCTCTGGGCAACCATTATAACCTAACCTAACCTATCATGCAGAGTGGCCGATAGGAACTTGGGTCACCCGCTGGCTTATTTGGTTTCTGAAGTAGGACTAGTTGTTGCTTCTTCCATACTTTCGGAAATATGCCTTCATTTATACACTTGGTGAAGTGTTCTGCAAATGGCTATGCGTTGCGCCTGATAGCGATCTTCAGCGCCTTGTTCGGAATGCCGTCAGGTCCTGGGGCCTTAGCATCGCCGAAACTTTCCGTTGCAAAAATCACATCTGCTTCACTGATTGTGACACTGCTTTCTGCTGCGTGTAACTGGGTCTTGGTTGCATGTCTTGCTTTGGAAAGAGTATACGGAAAATCTTTTCTAAAAGAATGGGGCAAGTTGGTGCCTGTCCTCTGCCTCCTTTGACCTTGGCCATAACGAGTTTGTAGCCATCACCCCACGGGTTTTCGTCCACATTCTGGCACAGTTCTCTAAAGCTGGCTGCCTTGCTGCTTTTAATGGCTTTCTTTCATTGTTTCCGCTTCTTTTTATAGTTCTCGCGAAGCCTGTAGTGTTCTATCAACCCTTAACTCCTTTGGGAAAGGCGCCTTGCTTTTTTGCATTCGCTTCTTAGGGTGCTGATCTCCTCGTTCCACCAGTATAAAGGCTTTCTGGAAGCGCTCTGTCCTTTCCTGCACATAGCGGCATCGCAAGCTCTGCTAACATGTTTTACTAGCAGCTCCGCCTGTAGTTCCACATCTTTGGTGTTAGTCGGGTTCTCTTCTAGCATGATTTGGAACATTTCTTCATCGAGCGTCTCCACCCTCCAGCCCTTATTCTGTTTTTTTTTTGTACGGCCTCTTTTGCATGCGAAAAGTCCACCTTAATGGCAAGGTGGTCGCTGCCTGTTTAAAAATCACACACTTGCCAGCTTGCTGATCGTACTAGAGCCCAGCTGGCGTAAGTGATGTCTATTATTGGTGCATGAAGGTGTTTTTTCCCCCAGTGCTTAGCAGAACCGCATCAAGCAGTGAGAATGCCTTAATCAAGGCATCTCCCCTTTTATTGGTGGATTTTGCTACCCCATTCCAAGGCCCACGCATTGGAATTACCCGAAATCACGTTTGGTGTGGTACCACGAGCGTTTTGCACAAGTTCATCCAGTAGGTTTTCGAACTCTGCTTGCGTCAGTTTCGGTGGCGCGTAGCAGCTGTAGAAATATATGCCACATATTTTTTGCTCGAGTATAGTAATCACTGTCGGTGTGCGGTTTGTCCACCAGGGTATTTCCTCCACAGACTCAAATAGCAGCTTTACTTTTCCTGTCCGAGACCCACGTTAAGACGTTTAGGTTTTTATGCTAGTCGCTGACTAGCACAACATCCACCTTATTTTCGTATACCCTTTGTTTTAAGAGCTCTTGTGCAGCCTCGCAATGGTTTAGATTGATCTGCTCAATCCTCATTTTTTCGTTTTAGTATACGTCGCTTGATACAGGGGACATTTTCTGCTTCCAATCTGGTGGCTTGTATCTTCTCTTCAATTTCTCTTACAAGCTCCGCAGAAGGGCTTTTTCTCGCATACTTTCGCTTGGTGAATCTTTTCTCCACATTTGGTTTCTGTCGTCCTCGTTTTTACACGCCCTCGCTAGATGTCCATACTCCAGGCATCTGTAACATCGCCTGACTTGAGGCATTTCTCTTATTCGGCATACCGCCCAGCCGATTTTTAGTTTTTGCTTCTCAAGCAGTCGCCTTGCGTCCAGTGCTGGTAGGCTTATCACCGCTGTTTACGTGCCTGCATACGCCGCTCTAACGCTTTTTATTGCGTTTTCACTAAATAGGTTAAGCTTGTTAACTTGCGTTCGTATTGCCTCACCTATGTCCTCTTTGGTTGTGATTTCATCTAAATCACGGATCTCCACTAACATCTCGTGGGTTAGGACCTTGATTTGCGCCTGGTCACCTAGCACCTTGCCAATCTTCTTCTGGTATACTCCTGTATTGGCCATCTGCTGTTTTTTCAATTGAAGCAGGATTTCGCCTTTGGCCGTCTTTCTTATGCGCGTAACGTTTTCGCCGAGTTCTTGCCTGGCATCATCTTTTTTAACAACCCTGAGAATGTCACTGTACGTCATTGTTCCAGCACGCGCAATGACAATCGCATCCGGCCTCGGGAGTGGTTTATTTGTCACTTTCTTCTTGGCTGGTTTGCGCTTGACACTCATCCAGCCATTTTCCATAACCTCGTTTGTCCTCTTGGCATTACTCTCTTCTTTGAATTTCCTGTCTGCACTTGCTGACACTTTGTGTTCTTCTCCGTGTGTGGTTTTACTTTTCTTGGGTGGCGTTTTTCTGCCCGGCTGTTTATCGTCGCGTGGTCTTTTCGGTGTTCCTTCAGCCATTACACTTCCAAGAACGTTTCGCTTGGCTTCCTTGCTTTTCGCCTCTTTCTGAGCTCTCGAGTGTAGATTAGTGATCGTTTCGAGGAGTTCCCTTATATGGTTGTTAATCGAGAGTTGCGGTAGACGCATTGCCTCTGTCAACTTCCCAATCGTCTCACCAAGGAGCTTTAAGGTATCATTACCCGATTGTGCTGCTTTCTCATTGCTTTCTTGCAACGCAGGTGGCGACGATTTTGCTCTCTCAGGCCTTTCTACACTGAGCGTCTTGATAGGACTTCGTCTCAGCTTTGGTGCGCGCTTAAAAGGATCAGCCCCCGTGATTATACGGCCTTTGGGGGTCTTGTACTCCTCAGTTAGGTCCACTAGTAGATCACTCGATCCACTTGCACTTGGTACCTTTCTGTTAGCCTCTTCCCGGCTTTCATTTCCACTGCCCATAATGGCCCCATAAATGTTACCGCTGTTGTTTGTTGTATTTGTATTTCTCATTTTGTTTTCCACTCTTTTTTTGTTTACCAGCGCTTCGTAGGTGAAGGGGCGTTTCGAAATAAGCAGGAACGGCTATACCCTTGGCGACGGTGCCCCTACCCCAGTTCCCTAAGGCCTGTTCTTCACTTTACCGGTCCCGGAAAACACGGACGGACCGGAGCTCACCCGGCGCAACGCATACTACTACCTCCGCGTCCAATACACACTCCCTGACTAGGGCCCGAAGGGGCTGGTCACTGATACACCCCGCGGCTAACACCTCGGCAGAGCAAGCTCACATCACTCCCCTCACTTCAACAACGGAGATGGTTCTTAAAGTGATGAGATACTCCCAATGCGCCACGGCATATACCGGTCAGTTAGCAGCCCCACTTAACATGGTGAACAGGCGCTGAACAGGAAGCCGCCCATTATGGAAACCGCCGCGCCTGGATTTTTTTTCCTCTCCATAGCCTTGCATGATTAGGGAGACAGCTATTTCTCAGAGGCATTGACTTTGGGCCTCTGTCACCGGAAGCCTCATCGGATGGGCTGTCGTTTAGCCGCATTCTCCGCTTCTGGCTACTCATTGTCGGAGATTGCTTATTCGTTTAAACTTATTTCGCAACTAACCTGCTACCACAGGCCTTCCGGCTATCCGCAACCTGCCGACCCCCACGGTAGTTGAGAGCCCAGCTTAGTCGTTCAACCCCGTGGAGTGAACAACCCCGTGGAAATGGGGAGTCTGTGTGCTTGTATTTGTACAAATACCGCCTGAAATAGCCACGCCCAATTAAAAACTGTGTCAGCATGAAGTTAGCGTTTCCATGGGTTCTCCGGATCAATTTCTGTGTCTCGGGGATCAAAGAGAAAATGGTTCTTCCCTTCCCACTATCGTTTCATTTGGTCTGCTAGTTTTGCAGAGCGGTATCGATCCTCTCTAGGGCGTCCCTCAGTGAGGCTTTGTTGCAGGTACCCACGCATGTTTTGCATGCTGGTATTTTTGTTTCATGCATTTTACCGTTATATCGACCGTGATTCTGCCTGCCATTACCCCTGCTGCTTCGTCAGATATGGTCCTATAGCCTCTAATGATTCTCACATTGCATAATCTGTACACCTGTTTAGCCTGCTGAATTTATTACTATAATTACTATAATCTATATATATAAAAATGAATGCCATTTTTCGTTGAGACTTTATAACTCAAGAACGGGCTCACCTATCCCAACCAAATTTTTAGGCTTTGTTTGGACTATTCATGGTTTGTGTTTTGAAATTTTAAGAACCGGATACCAGGGTCTCGAGAAATAGGCCAAAACGTGAACCCGGGTAACCCTAGGATGTGTTTGTACAATATGGGTAGCAAATGGGAGCTGTTGATGATTTCTATAGTATAGAGTATTTTTCATACCGTTCCGTGACTAGGGTCTCGAGATATAATCAAAAACGTGGACCCGGGTAACCCTAGGATGTGTTTGTACAATATGGGTAGCAAAGGGAAGCTGCTGATGATTCTATAGTATAGAGTATTTTTGATGCCACTCCGTGACTAGGGTCTCGAGATATAGACCAAAACGTGGACCTGGATAACCCTAGGATGTGTTTGAACCACATGAGTATCCATTGTAAGTTGTTGATAAATGCTAATGAAAAGAGGACTTTTCTTTTCGCTGGGTAACTAAAGACTCCAGATATAGACCAATTGGGAACTCGCCTTCAGGTTAAGAGATTGCATTCTTATGTACTACAACCAGTTAAAATGGTATATTCAATCACATAACAATATATTCTTTTTACCTGAAGGCGAGTTCCCAATTGCAAAATCAGAAACAGAGAGTCGGCCGTTGGAATGTATCAAACAACTTTTTTATTGTACTTACCTTTCTACTTCCACTCATTTCGATGTAAGAATAAGCACAAAGTATTTTTATTTGAGAATGGCACATTTTGTTCGTGCTTACATTTTGTGTGAAGAGATATGCGCACGTAGACAAAAATGTTAATCAGCATGTTAAAAACAAATCAAAACAAACCTCATTACTTATTTCCTTCATGGTAAACGTTTCAAAAATTTCACCACACATATGTTACATTTTTTTTTTTATTTAACTGGTACCTACTTGAAAAGCTGAAAAGCGCTCAATGTATGGTGAAATTATTTTTAAAAACACACCAAAAACCTATTTGTTTGGTCAGATTCATCCCACTTAGCCAGCGGATTATACGTTTTCATATTAACATACATACATCAATAATAGTTTAATCATTTACTAAACGATTTGTTACCTACTTAGCTACGCTCTTTCGCTCTCAAAATTTATGAACTTTCGTCTTAACTAGCATACTTATTATTCCCACCTACAAACTTACTTGCATTATATTTATATCAACATGTAGGTAAGTATGTAGCAGGCAGATCGACAAACAAAGTAGGCTTTGAAAAGACATCGAACTATATTACGGTGCATTTATTTTGCATAGAGAAATACATGAATATTTTGTATAGATAGACCTTTGGCTCATAGCATTAAGAAAATTCAAATTAGGAGAATATATGACATTGGAGTGTAAACATCGCTGGAGCGTTTCCTTTGGCCCCATACGTTCAGTAGTGTCCGAAATGACCGCGGTGCAAAATTATTAGTTATTATAGTGTTTTTTTTTTAATAATTATTGAAGTTTGTGTGAATTTGTGAAAAGAAGAAATATAGCACAAAGCGAATTTCCGAGCAAACAACGGTAAGTTTTGAACTGTTGAAGTGAATTACACGAAATTACCGCGGTGCAAAATTATTAGTTATTATAGTGTTTTTTTTTAATAATTATTGAAGTTTGTGTGAATTTGTGAAAAGAAGAAATATAGCGCAAAGCGAATTTCCGAGCAAACAACGGTAAGTTTTGAACTGTTGAAGTGAATTACACGAATGCATGTGTTTCCTTATTTGAAAAAACATATGGTGTACCACTATTAATGTAGGCTTTTTTTTAAATTTAATTTATTTTTTTTTAATTGAAAGAAAAATGCCACGACCCACACGAGGAAATATAGGTCGACGAACGCGTCATGTAAATGCTACGACATTACAAAGGCGATCACAGACTCCAGATGAACGAGCACAGGCTAATGCATCGCAGCGTGAACGTAATGCACGAAATAGATCTGTTGTACCTGAAATTATGCGTGCTGCTTTTAATTACAACAACCAGATTAATTACAGTATGTACGGATATATTGGAATAATGGACGCAATATGTCCACATTGTGATGCGGCTAAATTTCCAGGTGAAACGCCCGGCATGTGTTGTACTAATGGCAAAGTGAGATTGCCACCATTAGAAACTCCACCCGAACCATTGTCTTCATTAATTTTTGGGACTTCTGAAAATTCGAAGCACTTTTTGAGTCATATTCAACAATACAATTCGGCATTTCAAATGACTTCTTTTGGTGCTACTAACATTATTAGAGATAATTTTATGCCGACGTTTAAGGTTAATACTTAAACAGGATTGTCCCAATCAATCTGAATCATAAAAGTATTCTATAGTTTTAAAAATTATTATGCAACATATACCTAAAATTGCATACATGTTGCAGATTCAGGGCCAAATTTATCATCAAGCAGGTTCGTTATTGCCATACCCCGATGCTGATTATCAATTTTTGCAAATTTATTTTATTGGTGATGAAAATCGGGAATTGGATCAACGTTGTGCAATTGCTTTGAATACAAGGCGAGCAATTATTTGTAAGCTACAAAGGGTTTTCCATCAACATAACGCATTAGTTCAATTGTTCAAAATTGCTCTCGATCGTATGCCATCTGATAATCACTAAATCGTAATAAGGGCTGATAGAACACCTTTTGGAGAGCATGAAAGGCGATTCAATGCACCGACAATTGATGAGGTTGCAATTGTAATTCGTGGTGATCAGTTTCAATCGCGTGATATTATACTTCATCGTAGAAATGAGCAATTGCAACGTGTTTCGGAACTTCATCGTAGTTACGACGCATTACAATACCCAATATTGCATTGGAAAGGTGACGATGGCTACCATATCAATATACCAATGATTGATCCACGAACAGGTAAATAATATTTTCAGTGTGTTGACATTTCATCACTTGTAGAAATTTCTTAAGTCACATTTTCCACTTATTTTCAGGTCTACATGTACAGAAAAAAGTTAGTGCCATGAATTTTTATTCTTATCGATTGATGGTTCGTCCACAAGAACAAAATTATATCTTGAGATGTCGTAAACTATATCATCAGTACATCGTTGATATGTATGCCAAAATAGAAACAGAACGTCTTAATTTTATTCGTTTCAACCAAGCAAAATTAAGATCTGAACAATATATTCATTTGCAAGATGCGATAGCGAACGATGCTAATATTAATGACATCGGACGTTTAACTATATTGCCTTCTTCGTATATTGGTAGCCCACGGAATATGAACGAATATGCACAAGACGCAATGTGTTATGTACGAAAATACGGTCGACCGGATCTGTTCATTACATTTACATGTAATCCGCAGTGGGATGACATCAAAAACAATTTATTTGCAGGACAGTCGACAACCGATCGTCATGACATTACTGCGCGTGTTTTTCGGCAAAAATGTAAAGCACTTATGGATTTAATTGTGAAATTATATGTATTTGGGGAGGTGCGTTGCCATATGTACTCCATCGAATGGCAGAAAAGGGGATTGCCGCACGCACATATACTAATTTGGCTGGTACATAAAATAACTCCGGATCAAATCGATAGCCTTATATCAGCTGAAATTCCTAACCACACTGCTGATCCTGAGTTATTTCAAGTTGTCGTTAAAAGCATGATACATGGACCGTGCGGTGAACTAAATGTGAATTCACCATGTATGATTGATGAAAAGTGTTCGAAACGATACCCAAGGCAATTTACTTCAGACACAATAACGGGCAATGACGGATATCCGTTGTATCGACGTAGATCACCTAATGATAATGGCAAAACGGCAATCATTAGAATGCATAACCAGGAAGTTGAAGTTGATAATCGTTGGGTGGTTCCGTATTGTCCATTATTATCGAAAATATTCAACGGTCATATAAATGTGGAATATTGTAATTCTGTCAAATCCATTAAATATATATTTGCAAGTATGTAAATAAAGGGAGCGATATGGCTATTTTCGGTGTTGCTGGTGATAATAGAAATGATGAAATTACTCAGTATCAAATGGGTCGCTATATTAGCAGCAATGAAGCTGTCTGGAGGATTATGTCGTTTCCAATGCACGAATGACATCCTGCGGTTGTTCACTTGGCTGTGCATCTTGAGAATGGCCAACGTGTTTATTTTAATGTAGCAAATTTATTGGAAAGAGCAGCGCATCCCCCAGCAACTACGTTCACAGCTTTTTTCAAATTATGCGAAACTGATACATTTGCGATAACTTTGTTATATTCTGAAGTGCCTCAGTATAACACATGGAATGTGTCTTCGAAAAAATTTCAAAGACGTAAACAAGGAACAGCAGTTCATGGGCATCCTGGCATTTTCCAAACAGATGCAATTGGCAGAATATATACAGTACATCCAAACAATGTTGAGGGTTTTTATTTGAGATTGTTATTAGTTAACGTGAATGGCCCAAAATCATTCCAAGAATTGAGAACAGTCAACGGTCATTTGTGTGAAACATACCGTGAAGCATGCCAACTTTTGCATTTGTTGGTGGATGATGCATATTGGGATTCAACACTTCATGATGCATCTATTTCGGCTCATCCTCAACAAATACGAATGCTGTTTGCCGTTATATTATCAACATGTATGCCATCAAATCCACTTGAATTATGGAACACATATAAACATAATATTGCAGAAGATATTTTAATTCGTATGCGTCATCATGCAAGAAATCCTGATTTGTTGATAACTTTGGAAGTGTACAACGAAGCTTTGATAATAATTGAAGATATGTGTCTACGGATTGCAAATAAAACATTAGTACAATTGGGTATGACCGCACCAAATCGTGACATGCATGATCTGTTTGATCCTGAATTGCAACGTGAGCAGGAATTCAATTCTAATGATTTGCGTTTATTTGTACAATCGAATATAACCAAAATGAATATTCAGCAAAAACATGTATCTGACACAATCATGCAAGCCATTTCCAATAATGCAGGTGGGTTATATTTCTTGGATGCACCTGGTGGTATATATAACGTTCGTTATATCACTGATTTTAGCCACTATTCGATCGGAACAGAAAATTGCATTGGCACTTGCATCTTCGGGAATTGCTGCCACATTATTAGAAGGTGGTCGAACAGTGCACTCTGCATTAAAATTGCTATTGAATGTACAGGTGATTGAAACTCCAACTTGCAATATTTCAAGAAATTCTGCTATGGCAAAAGTTCTGCGATTAACGTCAATTATTTTATGGGATGAGTGTACAATGGCGAATAAAAAATTACTAGAAGCATTTAATCGAACAATGCAAGATTTACGTGGTAATCAACAGCTTTTTGGTGGTGCTTTGATATTACTGTCAGGGGATTTTCGACAAACATTGCCTGCCATTCCTCGGTCAACTCCTGCTGATGAAATAAATGCCTGTTTGAAGTCATCAGTTCTTTGGAGATATGTATTGTACAAAAATTGACACTGAACATTAATATGTGTATTCACCTACAAAATGATCCAGCTGCCCATGAGTTTTCAAAACAATTGTTACAAATTGGTGATGGCAAAATACAAATCGACAGAACCTACGATTTGATCACTGTACCGAACAATTTTTGTACAATTACGAAATCGATAGATGAATTGATTGAATGTGTTTTTCCAAATATTCTTCAGAATTACAGAAATCATGATTGGTTGAGAGAACGCGCCATTTTAGCACCGAAGAACATTCATACCAATGCCATTAATTTTCAAATTCAAGCAAAACTACCAGGTGTAGTCACAACATATAAAACAATTGACAGTGCTATGAATCAAGATGAGGCAATGAATTATCCAACCGAATTTTTAAATTCATTAGAACCGGCTGGTATGCCACCGCATTGCTTGAATCTGAAAGTGGGTTCTTTGATTATATTATTGTGAAATATTAATCCACCAAAACTGTGTAATGGCATCAGATTGACAGTGAAAAATTTATTGTCAAATTTGATTGAAGCTACGATCTTAACTGGTAAATCAAAAGGAGAAGTTTGTTTAATACCGCGTATCCCTATGATTCCAACTGATATGCCATTTGAATTCAAACGATTACAATATCCTGTGCGTTTATCATTTGCGATGTCCATCAACAAAGCTCAAGGGCAAACACTTAACGTTTGTGGTGTGAATTTGGAGGAATCACGTTTTTCACATGGCCAACTTTATGTTGCCTGTTCCAGAGTCGGTACCCCCAGCCGTTTGTTTATTCATGCTCAAAATGGAAAAACAAAATATTTTGTTTATCCAAATGTTTTGGATTAAGTTTTCAAATAGCTAGCAAATAATTAAATATATTTTTTTTTATAAATGAGTTTGATTTAATATTTCACTTTATACGTAGCGAAGCACGTACCGGGCCGCTAGCTACTACTATAATTAGAAGAATTTATTACTAACTCAGACAAATCCTTAAGGAGTGGAATCAAAAAAATTGGATATCTAACTTATGTTATACACCGCCGTGAATCAAATTCCGAAGAATTTATAACAAACCCAGACAAATCCTTAAGGATTATAATCGAAAAATTGAACTAAAGTTAAACAAAATAATAAGCTAAATTCTGAAGAATTTACTGAAAAATATTTTTTAACTTCGGTTTTTTTTGGAACCAGCACTGAAGGCAAAACCTTTCCGAAGATTTGAGAGGAAAATATTGCTATACTGAAACAAAAGCAGAAAGAGTTGCTGGAAAAACAGCAAGAATTAGCACGTCATAACATGCGTCAACAACTATTAATGCTCAACAATTAGCCACTGAATATCTAATCCACCAACAACGATTAGAGCAACAAAAACAACAAGTGTTAAAACTAAGTCGCAGTAAAAAACAACCTCAACTCACAATCGCTGTAACAGAAGGGATCAAAGAAGCTTCAAGGATAAAAGTGTTTCGAGGTGACAAATCATATGACTTGTCAGCTTTCATCAGGGAGGTAGAAATTATCCTCCCACACTTCAACGAAAATGCTGCATTGCAAGAGTTTATATTTCAAAGATATATAAGGACGAAAATCCAAGGACCAGTACTTAACGCTATTAGGACATTGGGATACGCACCAACGTGGGACGCCATAAAACAGGAACTGATCAGAAATTTTGGCATCAAGGAAACATACCACAACCTGTACCATCAAGCAATTATCACCAGGAATAATAACGTAATTGATTATTTTATTACCCTTAGAAATATTTTAGATAAACTTGATACTAAGTATGAACAAGACGAAAATAAACCCTTTGAATTTTCTCCGAAAATTAATGAGTCGATAATTTTGAAGACATTTTTAAATGGCATAGATCCAAACCTTGCTAGCATAGTGTATAGCAACAATAGAAATTCACTACTAAGTATGAACAAGACGAAAATAAACCCTTTGAATTTTCTCCGAAAATTAATGAGTCGATAATTTTGAAGACATTTTTAAACGGCATAGAACCAAACCTTGCTAGCATAGTGTATAGCAGAAATAAAAATTCACTTAGAGATGCATTCTAAAAGAGTCAGGCATGCTTAGGAAATACGATAACAAAAATAAAAGGACAAATAGACTCACACAAAATAAACGGCAATAGAAATATTTTAGATAAACTTGATACTAAGTATGAACAAGACGAAAATAAACCCTTTGAATTTTCTCCGAAAATTAATGAGTCGATAATTTTGAAGACATTTTTAAATGGCATAGATCCAAACCTTGCTAGCATAGTGTATAGCAGAAATAGAAATTCACTACTAAGTATGAACAAGACGAAAATAAACCCTTTGAATTTTCTCCGAAAATTAATGAGTCGATAAGTTTGAAGACATTTTTAAACGGCATAGATCCAAACCTTGCTAGCATAGTGTATAGCAGAAATAAAAATTCACTTAGAGATGCATTCTAAAAGAGACAGGCATGCTTAGGAAATACGATAACAAAAATAAAAGGACAAATAGATTCACACAAAATAAACGGCAATACGAATCGACACAACATTCTTTTCAACAAGGAAATGGACAAAACATTTGGAATCAGGGACCAACAACTAGTCCTGACTCTTCAGGTCAATTTAGACAGACGAATGTCAATTCTGGGTAGTTCAATCGAAACTCCCAACAGAGTAGGCGATTCCAAAACAATACCACCAGTAGAAATTCCGGCCAATACAAATCAAACTAGGCTTAACCCATGGAAATAGACAATTTAGAAACTACTCATGAAGAGGGTGAAAATTTTCGGTCTCCGGCCAACACCACAACTTACCGTTAGTTAGATTGAACATCGGCAAAGACAAAATAGTGTGCCTTATCGACACAGGCTCAAACACATCCCTCCTTGGGTAAGACAAACTTCCAAAATATAAACGTCTAAAACTCACAAAACCTCTGAACTTTAGAACATTAGATGGAAACGTGAAAGTAAATACTGAAATTATCACACCACTACCAACAGAATTTAACGAAAACAATTTTATGAGTTGGAAGTTGGCAAACTTAAAAGACAGAAAATTCGACGGAATACTCGGACAAAATATATTAGAACCAATGGAAGCAATCATTAATCTTAAAGATGGGTACATCGAAATCCACAATGTAAGAACACAGTTCATCGGTACATGCCCACATTGGTACGAAAACATACACACACTCGAAACTACACAAATAGACAGTACAATTATGAAAAAAATATTGCGTGAAGAGATCAACGAGGAAGTTAAAAGCTTGCTTCATTCAATCGTAGACAACAACGCTGATCTATTTTTTCAAGAAGGACAAAAACTTTCTCATACACATGAAGTAAAACACGAAATCGTTACAACTACTGATAGGCCCGTATATTCTAAAATATATCGCTGCCCTCAAATTCACGAGGAAGAAATAAATAAACTAATGAAAGAAATGCTAGAACATGGCATCATTAGGGAAAGCTGTTCACCGTATTACTCTCCACTGCGGATCGTCCCGAAAAAAGTAGACAAATCTGGCAAAAAGAAATGGCGTATCGTTATAGACTATAGAGCCTTAAACGATATAACTGTTAGCGACAAATTTCCCATACCCAATATCGAAACTATTTTAGAAAAATTGGGAAGAGCCCAATCCAATCACTTGGATTTGGCTAAAGGTTTCCACCAGATCCTGATAAAAGAGGAAGACAGAGCGAAAACCGCATTTTCTACTCCACTGGGACATTACGAATTTGTCCTTATGCCCTTCGGACTGAAAAACGCTCCAGCCACTTTCCAGAGACTAATGAATTCGGTTTTGAGAGATTATATCAATAAGATTTGCGTCGTTTACTTGGACGACATCCTTATATTTAGTACCACAGCCCAAGAACACATGGATAACATTAGGAAAATTTTCGATAGACTTAGAAAACATAACCTACGAGTTCAGATTGACAAATGTAACTGTTTCGCTACAGCCACAGAATACATAGGACACATCTTAACTACAGAAGGTGTCAAACCGAGCCCCACTAAAGTGGAGACAATTCAAAAACTTAAGCTGCCGCAAGCAGCAAAACAGATAAAATCATTTCTGGGAGCAACTGGATACTACCGTAAATTCATAAAGATTTACGCCAAAATAGCTCAAGCTATGACTAAGTATGAAGTAAACGTTCATGCTACACAATACATGGACGCCTTTTATAAATTAAAAAATTATTAATCTCCCCACCGGTACTGAAGTATCCGGATTTTAACAAAAAATTTGAAATCACTACAGATGCAAGCGATTACGCTATAGGAGCTGCACTAATACAAGCAGGCCATCCTATATGCTACGCAAAAGAACCTTGAATGAGCACGAAAAAAAGTACTCAACCACGGAAAAGGAACTTCTTGCCATTGTATGGGCAGTCAACTATTTTAGGCCTTATATTTATGGCAGGATTTTCGATAGAAAATTTTATTGACGAACTAGAAAATTTAGCGAGGGATTCTAAACTGACCGAAAAAGAACAAATCCTTACACAGGAATTAGCGACACTTCGAACTAAACTTTATATTGTATATTACTACCACATAAACAAAAAAGAGGATTAATTAACATATTAGGTACAGCAATGAAATGGGTCTATGGGACTATGGACGACGATGATAGACAAAATATAGAAGAGCATCTCAAAGTTATTGATACGAACAACCATATTGCCATAGACACTATAAATAAGAATATTAAAATTAACGATAACTTTAACAAAACCTTCCAAAATATTCAGAAAGCTATAAAATCAGATAGAAGACACATTTCTGTTAAATTAAATTCGGTACAGCACGATAATCGAGACATACATAAACAACTTTTACATCTTGACATTTTAATGAGAATTAAAACCCTGAGCAATAGTATAGAGCACATTCAAAACAACTTAGCATCAGCTAGGCTAAATTTAATGCCCAGCAACATTCTAATCCCTGAAGAAATATACGTATACCATATCGACATATTTAAATAAGAGAATATTGAACTAGGAGCAGCAGCCTCCGCAAATAGTATAATATTTTCTCTGAAAATTCCGACAAATATAACTATAGCAAAACATATATTTATAAGCCATGTGCAAACAAAAATTAAGAAAAATTGCAATTGCAAAAAGAAATTAATAATACAAGATACACATTTTCAAAAAATTTATATCAGAAAAACCTGAAAGCCTCAAATTCATGTGTAATCAAGAAAAATTGTAAGAAAACAAAAAATACTAAAGAAGAAATTATGGAAATCGAGAAAGGCTTAATAATTGTTGTAAACTCAAAAGGAATCGAAATAAAAAGTACATGTAATGAAAGGACATTAAATTTAATTGGAACTCAGCTTATTTTATTCAATGATTGTGAAATTCATATTAAAAATGAAGCTTACAAAAATTTAAATAAATCATTTACACAAAAATAAGTAGTACGTTACCTTGAATCCAATATCAATCACACACAACTCGAACCTACATTTGACGAATTAATTATTAACCAAATTGAAAATGCTAAAAAAATTGATGAATTGACCTTCCACAAATTAACATTTGGCTAACAATTTCATTCATTGTAGTAACCACATTAGTTTTATTTATAAGTTTCATTCATTTTACAAAAAACATAAAGCCATTGAACTTAATCAAGGGAAGGGGGAGTTACGTCACCCGACCATTCTACTCCATAAATTGAAGTTGACCCAACCAAATAAGTGTCATTGCACCACTTCATTTCACAAGCTTGCAATGAAAGAATAGCAACGACACTTACGCAAATGTAGAAATGTAATATTAGTAATAAGAAATATTTCGTTGATTCATCAATTATTGTACAAGTGAATCAACCATTGCCAATAAGTATAATTTCGATGACGTAGGCATAAGATGACTATAAATGTTGTAAAGCATTGTATTATATACCATGGACAAATAAAGACGCAAATTGGTTTTTTTTAAGCCACGACTTGCACTTAAACTTATCTCGCGCGGTCACCGGATCACTTCAGGTCAACCGGTGCTTCCGGTCGAAAACACGCCATATATAGTTGATGAGAACTATCGATAAATCAATGATTATAAATATTTGTAAATTTTTATTAACTATTATATTATATTTTATGATTTTTTTCTAACCTATTCACTTTTTATTCAGTATTAATTTACTTAACAACACTTACCTGCCCATGTAATTGTAGAATGGTTAATGAAAATATACAAATTTTATTTGAATTTTAACCTAATTAATATTAATAACTTATTACATGATGAAAAAAAAAAATTAATTATGAATTAATCTTTTTATTAAAAAATATTATTCAATACATTTACTTTTATTAAAAGTAAAAAAATGGAATAAAGGATACAAAAACTACAATTTATAATTTTAATCATCTTCTTCCTCTTCATCGTCGTCTTCCGGCTGCTGGTATATTTCAAACTGGTCTTCATTATCCTCTTCAACAACATTTGTCTCAAGTTCTTCCATGATTTCGGGGTCAAAGGTTCCATCTTTATTAGGGTCGCTCTGATATGGTAGAGCATTGAGCCATGCTTGCCCAATACATTGGCCACAAGCTAAAGAGCATTGCAAGCCCGCTTTCCTGCAACCGCATCGCGAACTACAACCACTCGTGCTTAGCAGAAAATTGTATTTAGCAAATCTTCTGGAGCAGGTGGTAAAATTGTCATGATAGGCTCCAGAAAATCGTTTCGCATTGCCCAACCTCATACCTGGGGTTCCAAATCATGCCCTGACCAAGTTTGAACTAGATAATATACATGTTTGAAATGTTACTATAAGAAGCTGCGAATCCCAAACTAGATAAAATATCCAATAGTCTTTTAGATCTATATCTTCTGTGAAGAAATACAGAAAGGCTCAAAAGTAAGTGATGAAAAAGAACGTTCCCGTATGCAGCCATAATTGCATGGCTTTCGAAATACATTTTGTTTTTAAATGATCAACTTGTCCTTTTTTGTTTTTGACGATGACTTCTTCTAAGAAATGTAATAAAGTTCTTGGAATTTTTTGATTAACATTATCCAACATTTTACTAGGAGGTGGATACTATTTAGTTTCAACTATAGATGTTCGGATATCTTCTGTAATAAATCCTGCTGATGCTTTCCATTTCAATTCAACCGGGCTATTTGGGACATGTTCTTCGATTTCGATGTAACTCAAATATGTTGTTCTCTGGTCCAAATATTGAGACACGTATTTTTTTGGTCGCCCGAAAAAATATTTTTTCGGGATTTATCGGCAATTTGGGTTTTCGGCTCAAAATCGATTTTTTTTTAATTATATAAAAAATTTTTTTTTTTTAATTCTGATAACTTAATCAAAAATGAACCGATTTCAATGATTCTGGGTTCAAAATGATCGTCATTACTTGCACGAGCGACTTCATGCAGAAACAATTGCAAAAAAGTAGTTGA
Source organism: Anastrepha ludens (assembly GCF_028408465.1). Lineage (NCBI taxonomy): Eukaryota > Metazoa > Arthropoda > Insecta > Diptera > Tephritidae > Anastrepha > Anastrepha ludens. Next base: position 4,754,356 of record NC_071503.1, on the reverse strand, counting down.
AAATTTTTAGTTTGCCCAAAAAAAAAAATTCGAAATTTTTTCTTTACTTTTTCCAAATTAAGAGGACACCTCAAACTTCAATTGAGCTGAATGCCCAGCTAAAATGAGTTGTTGTTTTTGAGTAATTAATTTTTGAGTAAAAAACCTGTTTCGCACTTTTTGGTTTTTGCAAAATAAAAAAAATTCCAACTATCGTTTTGCAATTGTTTCTATATGAAGTCGCTTGTGTAAGAAATGACGATCATTTTGAACCCAGAATCATTAAAATCGGTTCATTTTTGACTAAGTTATGAGCAATTAAAAAAAATTTACATATGCATTTACTTTTAATGAAAATAATTCGAATATAAAGATAAAAATAAGTAAAAACACGCTTGTGAGTGTATATTTAAAGAATTTTACTGAAGTGTAAAAAAATATATAGTGTAATGTGCCAAATTATAGTGAAGTTCCCGAGGACATTTTGAAGACAAAAAATTATGAAATTATTATTTCCCGAATATTTTGGAGTTATAAAGCGGGTGTTCCTTAACACTTCACTAACATCTCCTCCAAGTTTCATTAATAAATACATTATAGTTTGTCAAAAATTGCCGAAAAGACATTATTGCGAATCCCAGCCCGGGCTGGGACTGAATCTTGGGTATATTCAGAAACGCATTATAATGCGCAGTAATTGCAGTGTTGGTAGCACTGCCAATGTGACAATTCATGCAATTGATAGATTTGCTGACGTTTTGCAAATAAATTTGCTGCAGTAACGCGCTCTGCAGTAAAATGGAATTATTACTAAGGTCAGTAGCCGACGATGCGTGTGAGTCAAAAACTGAGAGTTTTTTATTAAACTTAAGAAAAACAGCCGCGTAAAGCTTAAAAAAAAGACATAATTTGTAAGAGGTTTATTATTAGTTGGCACATTGATTGCGTGCCTGGTACCATATATCTCATCAAATTCCTTGTAGTGAAGCCATGATGTTGCTTCCCTACCAGATGCTTTATTTGAAAACTTTCGCTGGGCGATGTTCCTGTCGATCTTGATGTCTTTATTAACTTTTTATTTCTTCCACAACCTTATTCCAGAAGACGCTCTTCTTCCTCCTTCCCGAGGGGAACTCGCTTTCCATGCTCAGTCTTACTCTGAGCAGCAATTTCATTTCGGAAGTACTAAATTAATCGCTAAAACAAAGAAAAATATAATGAAATATACTGTAACTATCGTGTTTTTAATATATTTTTTCATAAAAAAAATTACTATTATACTAACTTTTCATCAGACATCGTTAAATGGTAGTCTTAAAATTTTTCTTGCTAATATTGCCCGACTTTTGACATTTGCGCGAAATGACATTTGAGAACGCGTTGCATTTGCAGTGCTGCCATATTTGCGTTTTTGAACGCTATGCTCATACTGCAAAACGTATGTTGCGCATTAAAATCGTTTCTGAATATTTCTCTTCTCTATGCATCTACGTTCTCTGATAACGCGAAAACAAGACTTGAAATTACCATAAAAGTTGAGTTTCGAATGATCATATTCATGGGTAGCTTTGTTAGAAAAATGAAATCAGTTAAAACGAATCGTATGATTTTTGTTAATATTGTATTCATTTATGGAGTAAAGTTTTGTTAATCTATGTTAGTTTTAAATAAACAATATATAATATTTGTGTATTTTTCTTAGAATATTATTTTAAATTACATGAATTTTTTTTTCAAGATACACCACTTGAATCTAAAATTAGTTGTTGTGTGAATAATTTTGTTCGTGTGTGTACATGTACGAGTATAATCGTAGAAAGGTATTGGAAACACGCAATAAAATGTCCCTTCTAATAAAAGCAAATTTCTTACGACTTATATGTTTCCAGTCAAAAAATATGTATGTATAAGCCAATGTTTTATTAGAGTTAATTATTCAGCAAAATCTTCATTGAGGTATAAATATGCAAAATTTTATAAAAAAAAAAGACGTTGTCTGTAAAGTCGGTTTACTGACGATAGTTTAACGTGACAACGTCATAAGAAAATACTGATGGAATGGTTGCATTTTTCAAAAAAGAATTTTAATTTTATTTGTTTGATAGATATTTTGTATGGATATACAGAAGGAGGTAAATGGAATCGCAATGGAATTGATCAAGTTACATTTACACAAACGTGAAAAATGACGAAACATTTATCAAATTCATGAAAGATATGTTCAATTTCGATTGTGCATCAGACGTTAATAAGTCAACAACACTAAGAGGCACCATCATCGATTTGACGTTTTCAAGACACATTACACTCGAAACACTCCCTTTCATTTCCTACTTTTCCTATCATCGTCCTATTCTCAACAGAGAAATTGTTCATTACCATGCACACAGGAAGAAGGCATATACAAATACAAATATGTGAATTTATATACATATGCGCATATATACACATATGTATGCTCATTGAAGTAGGAGGGAGCCCGATGTCGAACGTTGCCGAATGCGGGAGCCGATTGTGCCTCTTTGTCGTTCGTTCCGCGCTCTCGCTTGCAGTTAAAGCAAGGTAACGACGCATGAGCAAGATAACGCCGCATAAGCAATGTCATGCCGCATTTTTTGGTGGGTGCAGCAGGCTACATCGAATTATAAGACGTTATCACGTAAAAATGTATTTCCTTAATTCTAAATTGTTTATGCAATCCTAAATTTTTGTATTGAAAAATCTTATTTCACGTTTTATTCAAATGAAAGTATAAGTATAATTTACATCTATAACATTTCACCTAGTTAAAAAACAGTCAATTAAAAAAATTCAAGCTCAAAACATGCAATATTGAAAACTAAGCCTTGAGGTTTTCTCTTTTCATTCTTCTTGTAACATTCATCACTTACATATGTATGTATTACGGAAGCTTGTGCGTTAATGTATGTTTCTATCCTTTCTGTATATTTCATGGCAGAGAGATTGACGGAATCTGATACAGTTTGTATAGCTAAATCCTTGTGGATATCTTCATTGCGCAGGTACCAGGGAGCTTATGTATACGTATATGTATATACATGAAAAGAAATCGACACGAAACAAATGCCATATCGATTTGTCTTTGCATAACTGAGCAACCGTACCGTAGAGTGCCACGCAAGTATAAAAAAATGTAGTTTACATTAGCTTACATTTGCTTACGTACATACTCGTACATAAGAGATTTGTTCATTTGATATGTCCATATGATTTGTATGCATGTTTACAAATTAGATTTCCTCTTTTTGGTTTTTTTATGAAAATTGCGCTAAATTGTATGTATGCATGTTTATTATATTAGAAATAATGTTAGCGCTGTAGGCTAGCTAAAAACATACATGCTAAGATCAAAAGTGACTTAGAAAGAGCAAATCATCCAAAAATATATACATATATCATGTCTGTCTAAGGCATCTTCTGTAAAACTTTGTAGAATTCCCCTTGAACCAAATCAAATACTTCATACAGAATTAATTCATTACCGGGCACTGAGGAAGATAGCATACATATGCAAACTCAAATAAGTGAATTTATATTCATATGCGCATACCCTACAAGACAGTGCTGAGGGCTTTCGACAAAAACTCCAACACATTTACAAGTGTTTTATTAGTCTCAAATATTTCATTTGATATTCTTTTCCCCTGTTTGGTGTAAATTCTATCTCTCTGTTACCAATAGCAATTTCATATAGTGAATTTACACTTACAACTGCGCCTATGAATATATTTTGTTCATGTAGTCGCTAGACTTAGAATTTTAGTTTTGGAAACATACGCATGTAGAGGCATAAAGTGAGTATGTACATACATACATACATATCTATGTACAAATATGCATTGTTTTGCTTAGAATAGAAACATCTACGTACATACATTGTCCCAACATATGAGTTAAAGTTTTATTTTATAATTTATGTTTTTAAAAAATATTGCTCGGACAGGAGTCCACGTCTTTTCCTTTTATTGTCCACTTAAAAACTGAATTTACAAAATATTCTTACTTCTATATTACAACTACATTTTGGCCAGGTCACGTTGCATCTGCATGTGCTGGGAAAATTCCTTAGTTTGGTTAATGCATCATCATCACTTTATAGTAGCGCGTGTAGTCTCGTTTATCCGTGAGACACAACTTTGTGATATGTTCACAATATGATACATGATATGTGGCTACAAACATTTTCTATGTTTTCAACGCTGAATGTGTTAACTATCCCCCTCTTAAGAATGATCGTTCTCGATCATTAAAAGTAAGGTAGGTCATTGAATTTAATAAAAGTGGGGGGTATATTGCCATTACGAGGTAAGGTTGTTATACCAATATCTGATGGAACTTCCTGCTACTTCTCAACGTATTCGATCTTAATGGATTTACGTCTAAGAAGAGTGATTGATATCGCTATTAGTGCAATGAGTATTGCTATTGCAAATGTTCCAATGGACAATGTGGCATGCTTCAAAAATTCAATCCTCTGGGTGTTGTTAATATGTAGTTCTTGCAGTACTTCTAACGATAATAAATTTATGTGTTTATTTTCGGCTGGAGTTAGCTGCAGGACAGAGGGAATAGCTTCAAATGGTTGCGATGCAAAGTTTCTGTAAAGTCGGTTGTTAATTTTTATTGATGAATTATAGAATTTGATGACATGCGTCCCATTCATTTGTTGAGTAGCATCATTAATTTGTATTAGTCCGTTAAGGTTGTTTAAAAGTATTATGCCCGTTTGGATTTCTTCCACAGCAGTTAAGTTGTGACCTGACATCATTGAACAGCTGGAGTTCAAACTACTTAATAATCTAGCTATGCATTTATCTTGGCTTAAATCTATTAAATTATTCATATTACATATTGAACTATCATTATATTTTCCACATGGCTTACGAATGCCATATATTAAATTTCTTATTTTTAAAATTTCATTCAATTGAATGTTTATTACAATATTTTTCGTTTTTATAACAGGTCTTAAAATTATTTTTCTAAAGGTTTCGCTTTTCGTAAGTGGGATTTTAACCATATAAACAATTATCATATCTTTATTTAAGACATTTATTTTTGAAAATTATTACGCTTCCTCTGCGTTGTTAAAAGGCATTTCATCTTTTTTAAGTTCATCTAAAGGAATTTTAACTTCATTTTTATTTAATATTACAGTGTTTAAAATGTTTCCTTTTGCCCATTGTATGGCGTATTTGATATTTATTAACTCATTCTTAATTAGTCTTAGTTTGCTTTGTAAATCTATTACTACCTCATCTATTATATTATTACTTTTTTTTATAGCATTTCAAATTAAATTCGTTATAGAAGTTATATTATTTAACCTTTTACTAAACAGTTCATTTATTACTGTCTGTTTATTATTATTTTCATTTAAGTTCAGAAGGTTATTATTAATAATTTCTAGGTCATCGTGGTCTGGTGATCCTGCAAGATACTTCCACGCGGTGCCTAGTAAATTGATAGATCTTGGATTACGGGATTTACTTATTGGTTTAAGGGTTTCAAGGATTTCTAAGGTTTGGTTTGTTTCGTGTTCCAGGATTGGATACAGAAAACTGTCTTTAGGTAATTTTCCGGTTATATGGTTGTTAATGACGGTCAAAAGTGTTTCGTATTTATTTATGTCAATTAAGTGAATGAGTCTGAAGGTACCGTCTGTATTTTCGCAAGTCCATTACTGATGATCACCAAGTAGGAGTTGGAGTAGTCCAAGATTTCTACCTCGCCGTTAGTAGGTCGGAGGAGATGAATCCTGTAATTGGAAGGGATGACCTAACTTGTAAATTTATATCGTTGGCCTATGGCATTTTATAACGATTTTTTCCTATTATCTAAAGATCGAAAGCCTATGGCATTTATAACGATTTTTTCCTATTATCTAAAGATCGAAAGCCTATGGCATTCTTAACGATTTTTTTCCTATTATCTAAAGATCGAAAGCCTATGGCATTTTTAACGATTTTTTCCCTATTATCTAAAAATCGAACGCCTATGGCATTTTTAACGATGTTTTTTCTATTACCTATTATACTAATTATTTTTAAATTTAATGGAACTGAATTTAGTTGAAATTATATTAATTAAATTCGATAGATGTGAATTTTAATTAGTATGAAGAAATTCAGTTAAAACTTTGGTATAAACTCATATTTTTTATAATTAAAATAAAAATTTGTTTGTTTTAAGTGAACCAAGTTCGACTAACTTCTGATGTTACTTTTGTGTACTATTCTTCCAGATTCGGTCAGTATTGTTGTGCTTCTGTCTTCCTTGACTGTTTCCTTTTTGTATTTTGGGGATATCTTTGATCCTAATCTTTTGTCAATTTTAATAAATACAATGTCTCCTGGTAAATATGTTTTTATTGGTGCGCATTTTTTATTGTGTTGAGTCAAATCCTTAGTCTGTTTTTCTTTAAGTTTGCCAATGTTTTCCTGCCTAGCTCGTTCGAACTGTGATGGATCTGTGGTAACGTTTCGTCCAAAAAATACTTCTATGGGTATTTTTCCAGTTGGAAAATGGAGGGCGTATTTTTCAGCCCGAACGGGAGTCGTGTAAACTCATATTTGCCATTATTGACAGAAAAGGCTGTTTTCTCGATGTCGGATTCCTTTAAAGGAATTTGATGGAATCCGCTTTTGAGATCTAATAGAGAGAAATATTTAATATTTCCCAATTGCGCAATAATTTCGTTAATTTCTGGTATTAGGTATCTGTCAGTAATAGTTACGTGGTTTAATTTTATAGTCAATTACGAGTCTAAATTTTTTTTGTCTGGATGCGTCTAATTTCTTTGGAACTACCCATACAGGTGAATTGTGTGGGGACCGCGTTGGCAAATTCTCTCATTCCTACGGGATACGGATAGTATTTTGTATATACAGGGGTGTCTGAAGAAGTTCGTATCTCACCTATTACTGTTGTAGTGTAAGTTAACATTTCATTTGGGTCGGTAAATAGCTGTTTGTACTTGTGTGTAAATTGCTGCATTTTGAACTTCTGGGAAGGTGTCATATGTTCGGTTCTAACGTCGATTTTGTTTACTGTAGGGGAAAGCATTTGCTTAATTTTGACTTCTATGCCATTGCCGAATTTAATGATGTCATCATGAACATTAATGGTCGCATGAAGTTTCTTGAGGCTATCGTTGCCGACAATACCATCAAATGACTTCAAACCGGGTAAAATTTTAGGTTTGTGTTTCCGAACATGTTAATAATTGTATTGTGAGTTATTTCAATTTGGCCTGCTATCGAATTTGCGACAAAGGGTTTTTCGTTGGGGATGGGTTTTGCTACGAGCTGCGGTTGAATATAATTTTTACTTGATCCTGTGTCTATCAGAATTTTAAAAAAATCGCCCTTCTTCGTTTTAAATTCGATGTAAGGTAACGAAGAACTTTTCATCCTAAAAAATTTACGTCAATGTAGTCTTCTCGTTCTTCAGGATAATCTTGGGGCTGCTGATCGTATACCGTGTTCGTCATGTCATAATGGTACTCGTCCAAGTCCGGAGTGCATTCTGTCCTGTATTTTTGGTCGTCTTGGGCGCATTTCGGTTCTTCTGCTCCTGCTCTGATATGGAAGTTCTTCTGTTGTTTGAGGGGTACTTGGTGAGAAAAGTTTGATGTCCTTTTCTCAGGTGGTTTGTTGAACGTAGGTTTATTTATATAGTTCACGTTCCTACTATGAATAGATCGGTCGATGTCCATTGGTTGTGGACGGGGTTGTGACTTCAGAGCTACTGGCTGCGCTTGGCGGTAGTTTTGTCACGGTTGCTGGAAATTTTGATAATATTGGGGTGTTTTTTGATAATGTGGAGGTGCATGCGGTCCTGGTAAGTACGCTAATTGTGGGAAGAAAGGCTGAGGTTTATAAAGGGGTCTCCTTGGTGGGAGTGGTTGTGGGTTAACAACATTTGGCCTTCGAATGGCGTTTGGTTGAGTAAATGCGTAGCTGCTGCGAGCAACTTGTTTTTACAATTTAAGACACAAGTGTAGTGCATGAGGAAGATCTTCGGGTTCTTTCATTCCCAGGAGTCTAAGGAGGTCACCTTTGATGCCTCGTATAAATGTATCCAACGCTTTATGCCTATAAGTCTGGGTAAGCAATGCAAGAGATTCTTGACTTGTTTCCAGACCGTTCAACTTATTGAGGATTAGTGAAAGGTGCGTGTAAACGCTTTGGTAGAACTCTTGAATCGTTCTATTTCCTTGTATCATAGATGTCAATTGACATTCGAGAGTGGTGACATCTCTCTTGTCGGCATAGTGTAGAGTAAAGAATCTGGATATTGCCTTCCAGTCTAGGGGAGTGCTGTACGACTCCAACAATTTTGTTCCGCACAACGGACAGGATTGGGAAGTATTTTGGGGTACCTCTAAAGGATTCGTAAATTTTCAAAACCCTGTCTAAACTTTTCTTCCAGGAGCTGAATTCTCCTGGATTCCCATTAAATTCTCGCAGGCTACGGACTATGTCCGGTATTTTACCTACGTCGGAAAGTTGTCCGCGATGTTCTGGTCTTATCGTCTCGTCTGTTGAGTTTGTAAAGTCAGCATTGGGATTTAATACAGGATGAAGGTTTTGGCGTCCTTCATCCCTTAATACCCTAGTCACAATGGAGGTGATTAATTGCTCTAACTCAGGATTGCCGCTCGAAACTGGTCTGTCCGGATTAGAAGTAGATGGCGGGGGTGTTTGGGAAGATGGGTTTCCAAGGATGCTTGGTCTAATCATTTTTAAATTTTTATTTTTTATTATTTTTTTCTATATAAAATTTCTCTTGATTATTTAAAAATTTGTTTAGCTTGTTTTAAATCCTAGAAATTATTTAATAGATTTTATTTTTATTCTTTATTTGTTATTATTTGATATTTATGTAACCTCTTCTGGGAAGAGGGCCCTTTATACTCCGGAGGGTCCGTATAAGGATTCGCGGAATTAGGGTTATGTTATAAGTTTGAGGATCTCTTACGTGCCTCAACTTTGTTATATTTTGTTATGGTTTTACAATCTGTTATCGCTCTATTATTCTTATCCTTATTTTATTTAAAAACTTTCCTTATACTAGGATTTCCCTCAATCAGAGGCTATTTGTATTTATCTGGTTAGATTTGATCACTATCAATTCAATTAATTTCTTTATTTTTAAAACTTAATTTCAAAGGTTAAGTTAGTCCATTTAATAAAGTTTTATTTTTCTCACTTAATCACTATAACTCTTTTTTCAAAAAATCAATTTAATTAGTTTTCATCTTTTTTAATAAAAATTTTTTCTTAATCGTTTAACACTTTTCCTTTCTTTTGTTTTATTTTTAAAGATACTTAGTATATAATCTTAACTTTATTGCTTACAATATTAATATGTGTCGTATCATTTTCTCGGAACCAGTCGGCTAGTACTCGGATACTTCCTTTTTGCAGTCGCTATTTTAGTTGCTACTGCTACTGGGGGCCTCATTTACTGTTCCGTTTTCCTTGACCGGCTTTTCGCGTTGATCCACGTTGGCACTTCAGCTTTTTGTATTTTATTCCAAGGTGTCTGGCCACGATCACAAGTTAATCCAGTTAAACGTCACTGTTTAAAGTTTTTTTTTTCTTTATTGTTTAGAAACTTTTCTTTAGCGCGTACTAACTTTCGATTGAACTTCGAACGAACGCGAACTTTAAACCGGCCCCTGCTCGGGCGCCAGTTAAAGTTTTATTTTATAATTTACTAGCAACCCGCCCAGCTTCGCATGGGTATAAAATATATACCCTATGTCACTCACTGAAAAAATGATTAAAATCGATCCAGTAGTTTTGGCTTATTCATTATTGCCCGTGGCCCGCACGCGTTAAATTTGGAGTAAAACAATTCTCCTTTCTTTATAGCATGAAGATTTCCTGCTATCTTTGGGATATCTAAATTCATACCCTACATTTTTGCATATTAACTTTTTGCATTTTTACATATGTATTTATTTTATTTTTACAACAATTACTATATTACAGAATGTCTTTATATACAACGTTCATAGCCTTCTTGTCATTAGACAATACAAACATGTTTTCTCTAGAGGTTACTCTTGAAAGAGCGACATACAGTTGGCCATGTGAAAAACAGTCAACACTCAAATCTAAGCCTGCAACGTTGAAGGTTTGACCCTGAGATTTATTAATGGTCATTGCAAAAGATGTCTTTACCGGAAATTGTAAGCGTTTAAATTGGAATGGTAGATCCGATGGTATCAGAGGGATTCGGGGAATCAATACATCTTCTCCGGTACCACATCCTGTGAGTATTGTGCACTCTATTATGAAAGTTTTCAGTGATTTTACCATCAAACGCGTGCCATTGCAAAGTTTAGGTGGACTTAGGTTTCTTAATAAAATAACAGGATAACCTATTTTCAGCTCCATTTTGTGAGGAGGGAGTCCAGACGGTTTCAAAGAGTTTAGAAATTCTGTAGGAAATTCAACAGCTTCTTCCAAATCGAGAACAGTATCGACCGAGTAGTATATTTTCGTCGGCGCATCAATCTTTGAAATAATCAAGTTATTTACTTTATCTACTTGTTCGTTAGTTGGTGACAGAATAGCTCTTTCTTTAAACCAAGATATTGTCTTATAACTTATGTTATCAATGTCTGGATAGACATTGTTGACTAACTCTTGGATGTTGTCTATCAAAACACAAAGGTTTTCTAGGTTAATCCTTCCCTCACTTTGTGTTAATTCTCCATTGCCAACTTTTAGCAGCATCTCTGGAAATAGCCTGTTCTCACGTGAAGATGACGAAATCCTCATATTAGTTTTAAGCTCTAATTTATTGGCATACGACTAAAGGTGGGATCTTTTTAGCGAAGCATTTATTTCGTCAGTACGTGTTCCTCGAGTCACAACTGGTAGGATTTGACGGAAATCTCCTGAGAACAGAATTGTACATCCACCCATAGGTGCATTTTTGTTGCGCAAATCGCGCATTGTCCTATCCAGTGCTTCCACAGACGTCTTGTTTGACATGGTAGCTTCGTCCCAGACTATTAATGAGCAGTCACGCATCAATTTTCCTGTATTGCTCTGTCTAGAAACACTACAGACGCTGTTATCATCATCGGTGGCGATTTTCAGCGGGTGCTTCATTGTAGAGTGTGTGGTTCGGCCTCTTTCCAAAAGAGTAGCGGCAATGCCGGATGACGCAACAGCTAACGCAATTTTTCCGGTAGATCTCAATTACTAATTACTGTTGTAATATCTTGAAAAATATTGTTTTTAATTATATGCTCTAAAGAGCCATATACATAGATCTATATGAAAACAACAATGTATTTAAGGTATTTAATTGGATAAGGATTAATGTTGTACCCATTTGTTGAAATCGCTTCGAAAATAAGCTATTAGTTGTCGTAAAAAGTAAATGACAAAAAATGTTATTGTATGGAATTGATAGCAAACTAAACGCGCTCCGAATCAATAAAAACTATTCAAAAACTGTATTTTACAATAATTATGTGCGATTTACTAATATAGAACCTGAAAATAGCGTTTTATTTCGCTGTAAAATTGTATGTACATATAATTACATGGAATTCAGTACATACATAGATACATATGTACATATGTCCGAAATGAAATAATGCGAGCGATTCGTAAATACATACATACATACGTCACCATACGATGTAATTCAACATTAATGAGGTGTGGTGAGATTATCGCTTAACGCCTGCTGCTTCACTCGGTTGACAGCGAACACACACACAAACAGCTTTGTTTGGAAAAAGAGCTGCTTTTGTTTAAACAATTTTGGTTAAATAACAAATAAATCAATTATTTTTTTTGATGCAGAACGAAAGTATGTTATCTTAATCGATTTTCAGGTGTAGGAAAATTTCGAAACATGAAAATTTCAAAATGCGATATCTCTGCGAAAAAAAATGATATTTGAGCAAACAGAACGCCATTTGAAAAAAGAAGGCTTGTATTTAAAGATGTCATCCTTTAATTTTGGTGAAAGAAAACATCTGCAAGGCTACATAACCTCAAATATGGGCAAAAATGGTGTTTTTACACTTTTAGGTTAGGATATCTCGAAAACCAGAGCTGATAGAGCAATTCTGAGGCCAGATTTGGATTCAGCGCATCATAAACCTTCGGAAATATATAGTCTAGTTTCTGGGGCCGAATGTTGGTTAAATTTTGTCGGCCTGTGTAATCATGTACGCGCTTCGCTAATGTATTGGTTGCTTCGCTTAGCAGCTCAAAATCATACGACTAAATAAAGATAGCGGAAAAAACTTATAGATAAAAATGTTCACAAAACAATGCTCTATAAAAAAGCTCTGATGTATATTTTCCATAAAATCAATAAAAAAAAAGTTATTACGCTTTAAAACCATTCATCCCTTAATTTTTCGCGTAATTTTGTTTATAACTTTTTTATTATTAATTTTACAATAAAAAGTTTTGAATGAAAGTTGTAGATAACATTATTATCTACAAAAAAGTATTTTACAAAATTTTCGTAACTTTCGAAATTCACGAGATAATCGCAAAAACCAATTGCACCCTTATTTCCAAGATGGCGGCCGCGGGACACAACCCCCGACCCCGAAAACTCAAACTTAAGTTCACAGTGATGGGCTTTACATAATAAAACCATAAACTCGCATACTCCTAAAATTACTAAGTTAAATCTTCTTTTGACTGGACTATTCAAGAAAGTTTCATTTTAATTGGTTGATTCGTTTATGATTTATGGCCGTGAAAACAAAAAAATTATGTTTTTTTGCCACATTTTGACCGATTGCCACGCCCCCTTTATATATAAAGATTAGTATAAAGATAGTTTTAAAGATTTAAGCGTATAAGGGGACATAGGGACAGAAAAAGCGACTTTGTTTTATAATATGTAGTGATGTTTTTAAAAAATATTGCTCGGACAGGAGTCCACGTCTTTTCCTTTTATTGTCCACTTAAAAACTGAATTTACAAAATATTCTTACTTCTATATTACAACTACATTTTGGTCAGGTCACGTTGCATCTGCATGTGCTGGGAAAATTCCTTAGTTTGGTTAATGCATCATCATCATTTATAGTAGCGCGTGTAGTCTCGTTTATCCGTGAGACACAACTTTGTGATATGTTCACAATATGATACATGATATGTGGCTACAAACATTTTCTATGTTTTCAACTGAGAGTGATATTGAAGGGCCAATGCCCCCAAGCTCATTTAGAAGAAATATATACATATTATTTAAAAACAAGTGGTTAACAAACAATGATATATACGATTAGTTGACAATTGATTACAAGGATTTTGCAAGATCTGTTGGTGTTTGACGGTTAAGCCGACTTTGGGTAGATTTTTCTTTATTTGGTAGTCTTCTCATCATAGGATTTGTATGCGTTAATAGTCTATTTATGTGTCTTCTGCTAGCGCTTTGTATTGTTTCATCAATAGTATCGATGTCAAGGTCGCGATGAATATCTGCGTTAGGTATGTACCAAGGTGCATTAGTTAAGGTCCTAAGTATTTATGAAAATAATGTTTCAATTCAATTGAGCAATGCTATCTTTGACCAATTCTATATGGAAATGAATGCGTTTGCAAACGATGTTTTCGGCTATGAACAAATGTTGGAATCGAATGAAAAAGGAAAGAAACGCGAAATGATAAAAAAAATTCTTGGAAAATTTAAAATGAATGGTGCTTCATTGGAAAAATTCAAAGGTAATAAGAACATACACAAGATAAAGTTAGAATTCGAATTTTTAGATTTATTTTGTTTATTTCTCATTTTTTTCAGAAGTACACCACACAACAACTCATTCCAACTCTGATTTTGAAATCCTGTTGGAATTGGTGATCGATAATTTTGTCACTATAATGGTCAATGGAAATTTGCGTGTATCAGACCCTGCATATTATTTACCATATCAACTTTTTATGGAACATATGGACCAAATGAACACAAAAAAATAATTTAGTTTTGTTTTGATTTTTTGCAACATTTTGGTTTTCAGTTAATACAATAAAAACAATACTGTTTTTTCGTGAACACAAAATTCTAAATTTATTACGTTGTTTGTTTAGAATTTTTTTAGAAAAAAAGTAAATTTTTTGGTTTTGAGGAAATTTGTTTATTGTTGCTATTTGTGAAAGCGTAGATATTTGTAAGTATTTGACTATAATCCTAAAAGTTAATGGAATACCACTATGACACATAGAAAACATTTTTTCAAAGTGGTGTTTTTCGAAAATTATAAAAAAAATTGTTTTCAAAAATTTTGAAGAAATAAAGTAAAATAAAAAAATTTCGAAAGCATGAAATTTTTTCAAAACCAAATTTTTCTCAAAAAGATAAAAGAAATTTCTTCGAAGAGGTGTTTTTCTAAAATTACAAAAAAAAAATTTCAAAAATTTTAAACAAATAAAATAAAATAAAACTTTTTCAAGGGTATGAAATTTTTTCCAAACAAAATTTTCTGAAAACCAAAAAAAATTAAAAAAAAAAATGGTGTTTTCAAAGCATTTCATATTCCACTATTAATAGAGAATACATTTTTTCGAGGGGGTGTTTTTCAAAGCGGAAAAAAATCTTTTTTAGCAAATCAATTTAAACTTTTACAAAAGTATGAAGTTTTTTCAAGAACAAAATTTTCTCAAAAACGTTAAATTAAAAAAAATAGTTTTTTCAAAATATTTAATTTTCAGCAATTAACTGAGAAGAAATTTGTTAGAGCGAAGTGTTTTTCAAAACTTCAAAAAACACTTTTTAACCAAAAAAAAATAAACCTTTTTTCAAAAACAACAGGAATGATAACATTGCCTAACAATTTCTGCACTTTTGCACAGTCTAAAGAGGCACTGATACAGAGTGTATTTCCAAACATAGTTCAACATTACAAAAACCATGATTGACTCAGCGAAAGAGCAATTTTAGCTGAGAAAAATAAGGACGTCAATGATATAAATTCAGCTATTTTAGATCAAATACCTGGTGACATAGTTGCGTATAAGTCAATGGACACTATTACTGATCAAGATGAGGTCGTAAATTATCCAACTGAATTCTTAAACTCACTCGATTTGCCAGGCTTACCACCTCATAATTTACGATTAAAAATTGGAGCACCGATTATTATGCTGCGCAATAGTAATGTGCCCCGACTTTGCAACGGTACCAGACTCGCTGTGAAGAAGCTAATGGGTAACGTTATCGAAGCAACAATTTTGAAAGGGAAGTACAAAGGAGAAGACATTTTGATACCCTGAATTCCACTGATTCCGGCGGATTTACCATTCGATTTCAAACGTTTGCAGTTCCCTATTCGCCTTGCCTTCGTTATGAGAATTAATAAGGCGCAAGGACAGTCTCTACAAATGTGCGGTATTAATTTAGAATACCCAATTTTTTCTCATGGACAATTGTATGTAGCTTGCTCGAGTTGGCAAACCATCGTCATTATTCACGCGAAAGATGAAAAAACCAAAAACGTTGTCTACCAAAAAGTGTTACAATAAAGTTCGAATGAAATTGTATCAAAGAATTTGCTTTTTTTCGTATTAATTTTATTCTCTTTCAGCAAATCATTGAATTTATCGTCTAGCGAAGCGAGCGAGGGTACGCTAATTCCATATATTTCATTTTTGTCTTTTAATATCTCTTCAAAATCATGTTTAGTAATTTCTTTGTTTCTCTTAACTGATCTTATTATTATATTCTTATAAGTAATATTGTTTGTTAGTGGTATTTTTACCAAATATAAAATTCTTGATTCCTTAGTTATTACGTTAACTTTTGCATATTCCAATCCTTCTTTTACTGATGCGTATGGCATCTTTTAATTTCATGATTGTTATCTCAATTTCTTTTTTATTCAACAATATTGTATTCATAATTCTAATTTTAGCCCATTGAATGACGTACAGCAACAACGATATCAGCCTGGAGATCAAACGGAGAATCACTCTTGCTAATAGGTGTTACTATGGGCTAAGTAAGCAATTGAGTAGCCGAGCCCTCTCTCGCATGACCAAACTGACACTTTACAAGACGCTCATCATACCCGTGTTGCTTTATGGCGCAGAGGCATGGGTAGTGTCACAAAGCGATGCAGCCGCTCTTGGGGTGTTCGAGAGAAAAGTTCTTCGTAAAATCTTCGGTCCTGTGCGCGTTGGCGAAGACTACCGTTCAAGAATGAACCACGAGCTGTATGAGCTCTACGCCGACATTGACGTAGTTCAACGCATCGCCATCCAACGCCTGCGTTGGCTAGGGCATGTCGTGCGTATGGATGAAGAAGCTCCAGCAAAGAAGGTGTTCGAGGGCGAAGTCCAAGGGAGCCGACGCAGAGGAAGACCATTGCTCCGGTGGAAAGACCAGGTGGAGGAAACCCTATGCTCGCTTGGTGTACAGAATTGGAGAAGGCGCGCGCGGAGCAGAGGCGCCTGGAGAGAGCTAGTGAGGTCGGCCGTAACTCGGTAACGGGTTGTTATGGCCACCTAAGTAAGTAAGTAAGAATGACGTACTTAATGTTTATTAATTCCTCTTTAATAATTCTTATTTTACTTTTCAGATTCAGAGTTATTTCACTTATTACATAATTGTCTTTTCTTATCAAATTTAGTAAATGATTTCCTAATGTTTTTAAGTTGTTAATTCTTTCATTGAAAACATCATTAATCATTACTTGATCATTATTATTTTCCTTTAGTTTGTTTAGATCATTATTCAAAGCTTCATAATCTTCGCGGTCAGGAGTACCAGCAATGCACTTCCATGCCGTACCTAATGCATTTATTTGTCTCTTATTTCTAAATTCCATTTTTGGTTTTATGTTTGAAAGTATTTCTAAAGATATAGCTATCATTTTCTAATTCCAAAGGATTTGTTGATACTCTTCTTCCAAAAATAAATCGACTGGTTTTTGATTGGTTGTGGATTGAATTGTGTAGTTGTATTTGTGCATGGATTTTTCTAATAGGTCTTGAAATGAGCTATGGATTTTCTCGGCTTTTATGCATCTCATGATTCCTCCTATAGTTGAGTGGAATCTTTTTATTTGTCCATTGACAGTACAGGTATATGGGGGTGCTTTAAAAACTTCTATATTAAATTGATCTTGTATCAAATGTGTTGTTGGGTGTGAGCCCAAAGATTTTTCGTTATCAATGACTACTTTTTCGGGGATTCCGTAGCTTAAAAGGATTTCTCTCAAGGGTTGTACCTATTATATCTTGGGTTGCTCTAGAATTGACTCTTTTTGCTTGGGCTTACTTGGAGAATTTATCTATGGCTGTTAGTATTACTTTTTTGTGAGTATGGTAAATGTCGAGGTGAACTATTTGTCCTGGATATTGAAGAATAGGAGTTGATTGTAATAGTGGTTTCGTAGGACGTCGTTCGTATTTCTGTGCTTTGCGTATTTTACACTGTTTAATGATTCTATCGATTTTCGCTTGCATCTGTGGGAAGTAAAACTTTCTTAGAATTTGTGCTTTGTTTTCGCGACCATTTCTATGAGCGCGTTTGTGTTCTTTAACTATTTCTTTATTCTGTTTTGTTTCGTTAGGTTAGTCTTTTACTATGTTTGGTGCGAGTCTTACTCTGTGGTTGTTAAAATAAATTGGGTAAATTTCTTGGATTTTTCCTCAGGTGTTCTGGTCAGTATGAAGGCCATTAATAACCGATGGATTTAGATATTTTTTCAGAAGATTTATTAAATTTTGTTGGTCGAATTTAGTTTCAGTAATGATTTGCCTATGAGAAGTTCAAAATATAATTTGAAATTGATAAGATGACGCTTATTCTATTTTAAGAAAAATTTGATTCTTGAACACATTTATTGGTTCTTGGGCTACTGGTATCAAATGATGTGAAGAACTAATGTCGCTGTAGATAGTTTCGCTTAGTGAATTATTGTAATTTTCTGAATTTGCCAGATGGTTGATTTGGGGTAGTCTGGATAGGGCGTCTGCTACGACGTTTGCCTTTCCTGGTTTGAGGTATAATTCATAATAGTACTCTTCAAGGATGGTCTTCCATCGCTTCATTTTATTGTTATTATTCTTATTGCTGAGGGCGTAAGTTAAAGGCTGATGGTCCGTACAGATTTGAACTTTTCGTGACCCATAGATGTAATTACGTAAATTGTTTAATGACCAGATGATGTCTAACATCTCTTTCTCGTTGGTAGTGTAGTTCGCTTAATTTACGAGATATGAAAACGATAGGCTTGGCTTTAGATAGGAATGCTCTTATTGCATGGTTAGATGCGTCAGAAGTTAATTGAAATGGTTTCGTAAAACCAGAATAGTATAGTATTATATCTTCTGTAGTCAAAAAAGTTTGATTTTGCCGAATGCAATTAAGGCTTCTTCATTTAATGTGATATGAATATATTTTTACTTTTATTTAATAAAAATGATCTTAAGTCCTTCAAGGTTTTGGGGGCAGGAACATTTATTATTGGCTCTACGTTTTTGGGGGTTTTTTTGAGACCGTGACTCGATATAATAAATCCTTGGAATTCAACTTCAGGCTTTAGAAAATCACATTTATCCAATTGGACTTTTAAATTTGCTTTTGAAAGAGTATCGAAAATTATTTCAATGTCTTTAAAATGAGTTTCTTGATCTTTCCTAAAGATTATTATGTCATCGATATAGACATAACATCGAATGCCAATCTGGTTCCTTAAAATGTCATCAAGAGCTCTTTGGAAGATCGAAGGCGTATTCTTGAGACCGAAGGGTAAACGCGTAAATTCATATTTTCCGTTATTCATAGAAAATGCAGTCTTCTCTATATCGGATTCTTTCAATTGAATCTGATGGAAGCCGCTCTTAAGTTCAAGTACTGAGAAAATATTATTTTTGCCAAGTTGTGAAAGTACTTCATTAATGTCGGGTACAGTATCTAGGTTTAATTTGTGGTAATCTACTACCATTCTATATTTTTTTTACCTGATGCGTCTAACTTTTTCGGTACTACCTATACCGGTGAATTATATAGGGACCTGGAAGGTCGAGCAATACCATCTCGTAAGTATTCTTGAATTTGTTTTTCGACACGGTGTTTGAGACACATGGGATAGGAATCGTTTTTTGTATAGACTCGAGTTCCTGATATTGTTTTAATTTCGCTTTTTACAGAGGTTGTAAACGTCAGTTTTTCATCTGGATCGCCAAATAAAAATTTGTAATTCTCAGTTATTTTTCTCAACATTGAGTTTTGGATTGGGGTCAAATGTTCTGATCGTATATTGATTGAATTCACATTTTGTGAAATCTGTTCCTTTAGTTTTATTCAACAGTTTTTAATAGTCATATAATTATCCTTGGTGTATATTATTTCACAAATTTCTTTTAAAGAGTCGTTTCCTATGATGGCGTGAATTGATTTTAAACGGGGTAGGATAAAAAATTGTATATTGGATTTTTTTAATTTAAAGAGGTTTGCAAATGTGTGGTGGGTAACATCGATATATCCTTCTACTGAATTGGCTTTAAAAGGTGTTTAATTTCTAATTTTGTTTTACTAAACGAGGTTGAACGTAGTTCTTGTTAGAACCAGTATCTATCAAAATTTGTATTATCTCTATATCGCTCGCTTTGCTCTCAATGTATGGCAACGAAGAGACATTCATTCTAAAAAATGAATGTCTGTAAAATCAACGTCCTGAAATTGGTTCTTGAAATACGGTTGGTCGTTTTCTTTTATGTTATATTTTCTCATAGCGTCGACATATTCGGGTAATGGTGGAGTGTCTTCGTGGTATGGTGTGTTGGTTACATCCTCGGACTGTGTTTCTATATTAAAATTGCTTTGTCGTTTATCCTGTATGGGTGGTTCCATTGTTGCTGGCCTTTTTCCTTAGAAATTTTGATTCGATAGTGGCCGATTCATATAGTTTATTCTTCTTGTTTGTAGACTCTGGTCTACATCCATTGGCTCTGGTTTTTGCTAAGGGGTTTTGGTGCAAAATTTCGAGGTGGTGCGAATTGTGGACGATTATTATTGGTTTTTTTAACGAAGGGTCTTTGGAAATTATTATTATGGATAGCATTATTGTGTGATTGCGGGATGTACGCAAACTGGGGGTAAAATGTTTGTTGTCTTTGTGGGGTATGTTGGTTGAATCTTCTTGGTGGCACTAGTGGTGCTTGGTTCTGAAAACGTTTTCTATTTTGGTTTTTACAAGCGTAGTTCGTACGGTAATATTGGTTTTCGACTTTTAAACACAGGTGGAGTGCCTGTGGTAAGTCAACAGGTTCTCGCTTTCCGAGTAGGCGTGGAAGGTCTCCTCTTAGTCCACGAATGAACGTGTCGAAGGCTTTATCCGTATAAGTTTGTGTAAGGAGGCAAGTTGTGCATGGGATATGACCATAAATTCTATTTTATTTAGTATTAGTGATAGGTGTTTGTAAACTGTTTGGTAGTATTCTTGTATTGTTTAATTGCCTTGTACTAGGTTGGTCATTTGATATTCTACGGTGGATATGTCGCGTAATGAAATGTTAGACATTTAAATATGGATTTCCAATTTAATGGTGTATTGTTTGACTCCAAAATAGCATCAACTTCCCCGATAATTTTTTTTCGAATGACACTTAAAATGCCATAGAATTTGGGTGTTCCTACAGATGGTTCGTAGATCTTAAGGGTTCTTTCTACCAATTTCTTCCATGAATTAAATTCATCTTCTTTTCCGGAAAATTCCCTTATAGACCTGACAATGGCCGGTATTTTGTCTAGTTCGTTTAAATTATTAAGATGTTCAGGATTAATTATTTGGTCCGTCCCTATGGCTTCTCTGTCCGTGTTTCTTAGAACGTTCGTTACAATATTGGTAATAAATTCACTGAGTCCGGGTATAGTATTGGGATTTGGAGGGATTGGGAAAATGTTTTTCTAAATTTTCGGCATAACTTGAAGGGACTCCAAATTTTTAAACAACTTTTAACCTTTAATTTATTGTTTCATATAATACACTCTGTGCCGTTTGTATGTTTGTTACAGTTCCGGAAGTTCCGATCATCTGACAGTTGCGCTACTAGGAGACGTATACTTTGACAATTGTTTTAAGTTCTGTTGCGCGAAAACGTCTTTCTGTATATTTCATCTTACGAAAAATGCAGTGCCCGACTCGAAATAACTTTTGTTACGTTTGCTTATTCGCGCAAAAAATATTACGAAAACAGTGGTTAATTCGTTTCAGAAAATATTCAAGACTGCTTATGTTCCTTACATGTGGTATACTCCGGAAGTCGTGTGCGACTATTGCTATAGAAATTTATGCAAGTTTACTTATGGAAGGTCAACAATAAAGTACTCTGTACCAACAATTTGGCTACCACATACGGAGCACTGCAGTGAACTGTGTTACTTTTGCGTAACTTTTACTTAAACTAAAGGGTACCAATACTTTCGCCGCAACAAAATTCGGTACGCTAATGTAGAATCGGTTATTCTAGCGGTTCTGTACTCACCAGAAGAACGTATAGCGGCTTCAATGGAGATTTTTGATAATGTTCCCGAATTAAGGGATGGAGAACCAACAGTAGCACCAACAATGCTATCAACATTTCTTCCATCGAAAGCGAGATGCGGGTAACCAGAAGTATCGGAATTTGTACCAACACCCAGTGAACTTGGGACTGCAGTGCCGCATTTAGTAACGCAAGCCGACTTCAATGACCTTGTACGAGAAAGAAATTTGTCAAAGAGAACAGCCGAACTGTTTGCATCACGCTTTAAGCAGTGGAATATAGTGGCGGCTGAATTTAAAATAACAGCCGCTCGTGGTCGACGTAGCAGTATTCCATATGACGAATTTTTTAAATTGCACGAAGATTGATATTGATTCGAAGTTTGAAAAAATTTGTTACCCTCATATTTCAGAGGAGTGGCGACTTTTCATCGATGCATCGGTCAACAGCCTTAAAGTAGTACTGCTTCATATCGGTAACAAACATCCAGCTGTCCCGATCGCAGATGCCTCCAACCTCAAAGAAACATACGAAGGCATGGAATTAATATTACAGCTGAAAAACCACCAATGGGATTACTCATGGGTGTTAAGCGTGGATTTCCAACCCACCAGTGCTTTTTGTGTACATGGGAAGGTCGCGAAAGAGATCAGCATTACACTGAATGTAAGTGGAAGCCGCGAACATGCTACAAAGTAGGCGTAGAAAGTATAGAAAATCTACCATTAGTGCAGCCATCTCAAATCACATTAAACTCGGTGTCGTATCAAATTTTGTTAAAAAACTGGATCGTGAGGGCGAGGCGATTGCAAGTTTGCGCAATATTTTTCCAAAACTGAGCGGCGCAAAGATTCATTCAAGTATTTTTTTTACGAAGGCTTTTAGTAACTTTATTTTTTTAATGATGTGTATAATTTAAGGTGTTTTCAGTGGTCCGCAGATAAAAAAAATAGTTGCAAGTTATGAATTTTCATCAAAATTGAATGCTATCGAACAACGTGCATGGAAAGGCACAGTTGCCGTTATTGAGCAGTTCCTTGGCAACAATCGAGCTGACAATTATAAAAATATTGTTGCAGAAAAGATTTCGGCATATGGCGAAATAGGCATATTAATGTCGCTACAGATCAATTTCCTTCACAATCATTTAGATTGTTTCCCTGGCGATTTAGGAGCTTGTAGCGATGAACATGGCGAAAGGTTCCATCAGGACATTGCGGCGCTTTAAAGGACAAGACATTACGCATATGCTTGGCGAATACTGTTGGTCTATTTGTCGCGATATTGACACAAATGCTAACAAACGCAAAAATAAAAGGCCTAAGTTTCTTTAAAAGCATTAAAATTTTTAATGTAACAATTTTTAATTTTAATATTAAATATTATATAAAATTAATTAAAATTCGGGGTTTTATATCTCTATTGTAATGCGGAGTGAAATACCTTTCTTTTGAAACCCACATCGGCATATCTCATGCAATTTTGTTTTTTTAATTTCGAACAGGTGGCAACCCTGTGAAACATTGTCAGTGGCAACACCTAGGTGAAAAGTCTAGAAATGTGATACACTATCTGTGTGCCCAATTTCATTCAAATCCGTTAAGCTAATCCTGAGATCGTGTGGCTATACAGACATGCATACAAGAATTGCTCGTTTAAAGTTATAAAATACAAAAAAAAAATTGTTACGTTTACATGAAAATCGCCGATACAGGTGTATTTTTATTTTCTACCCACTTTCCGAAAAAGTATATTTGGTTCATAGAACAGAATGTGTGTAATGCGGTGTTATTACTACATTAATTTATTTAAAATTTTTTTTTATGGAGCAAGCTCCGTCTTTTTATCACAACTCTCAAATTTGAACTGAACTTTAAAAAATTTCTTAAAGCAAACTTATGCCCGAATTCTGTAAGCGAATCTCATCTCAAGTCACTAAAATTGAGATTATAAATTAGTGACTATTTTTGTGACTTGAGACGATTTTGCTATTCAATAAGGGCTGGGAATTCCGCTGAAACTTGTTAAGTGGTTTGAGATCTTGAATAGGTTCCCAGCAGAAGGATTTCGGGAATCTAAGAAACCTCCTGAAAACGTCTTTGTCCAGAGGAAATGGGTGTTTTGTGCTGCGTAAACTTGCCGGAATCCGTATACGCATATTTCTAAAACGTCAATAAATACACAATTATTCGTGTTCTTAAGAAATTTTTACCCAAAACATATTACTTCGCTTCATTTTCACGCTTTTTTTGCAATATATATAAAATAATTAATTCCTCTTCCATATTTCTCGTTTTGTGCGCTGCTCAGAAGTAGATCACTAATTAGTGACTTTTTTTTGAGACTTATGACGTGAGATTTCTTACTGAATTGCAACTAGTCTCAAAATCAAATTTCACCACGAAAAGTCTCAATTAGTGACTTGAGACTGCTTACAGAATTCGGGTATTAGTCTATGCATTCCCTTATTCACCTGTTATGCCGCGTGATCATATTCGCGGAATTTCGCTTGTTGCCATTCACACGGTTTATTGCAGACATAGCGTCAGCGAAAAGATCGAGCAACCGAAACGTGTGTAGTGGATAAACTTTCAACATAAGTAGCGTTAACTTACGTAATAATTTAAAAAGTACAACATATTGCTGAATACTAACCCTTGATGTAAATGTAGAGTAAGTTTTTTATGTGGATATTTTGAAATAATCTTGATAATACTCGTAATATTCATAGAATTTAGTTAATTATATACTTAAACTTTCACATCCATACATGCATCTATATGTATATATATATATATTATATATACAATCGGCGCGTACACCCTTTATGAGCGTTTGGCCGAGCTCCTCCTCCTATTTGTGGTGTGCGTCTGGATGTTGTTCCATAAATGGGACCTAAAGTTTCAAGCCGACTTCGAACGGCAGATATTTTTTATGAGGAGCTTTTTCATGGCAGAAATACACTCGGAGGTTTGCCATTGCCTGCCGAGAGCGACCCCTATTAGAAAAATGTTTTTCTTAATTTTGCTGTTTCACCGAGATTCGAACCTATGTTCCCTCTGTGAATTCCGAATGGTAGTCTCGCACCAACCCATTCGGCTACGGCCGCAAATATAATTGCTTTTCTTAAAAAAGTAAAGCTCACATAATATAAACATAAAAACTTGTTCCTTACTCCAGGTTTTGTGGAAAAAACGAGTGTAAAGGAGCGGCCGAAAAACTTTGTTGGAGCTTGTTTTGAGGAATTAAGTATTTTCTTAATCCTGTTAGTTATTTTTTCCGAGTGAAAAACAATGTGTGGATTTGTTCACGCACCAAGTAGAAGAGGGTGCAATGTATTTTCGCAACCTTATTTATAGTATCAAATCTGCAAAGCAGGCACTGTTAGCTTAACGAAAAATACAGATGGAAAAACAAATATGATAACAATATTATATGTATGTACATGCTAATTTTTGGTACGGTTACAGAGATCGGATGTTTCTACTGTTATTTTAGAAGGAATGCCTGTAGGTATAACAAAGAAAGAATGCCTGTAGGAATAATACAAAGTATTTTCTATAACTTAAACTAAATGGGGGTTTATGCAGATTCCTGCTGCATACATACTCCCCCCGTTGGAAGGTGTAGGCTTTCAACCAAATCTGTTTCAACCGGAAGTGCTGCAATCTTAGTTATAGCTCGTTTTACTGGCCCATTTGCTGTTTTAATGATCGCTGCTCTAACATATCCGTCAGCGCCACTGAAGGTGTGTTCAACCCGACCCAGACTCCATTTTAAAGGCGGTTGATTGTCATCCTTTAAAAGCACCATAGCACCTTGTTGTATGTTTGCCATAGGGTTTCGCCACTTACACCTCTCTTGCAGTAATGATAGATACGCAGTGCTCCACCTTTGCCAAAAGATTTGCTGCATCTGACAAATTCGCTGCCACCGGCTTAGACGGTTCATATTTAGATGCGTAACAATTGGTTCTTCTATGGCTGTAAATGACCCACCAATGAGAAAGTGCGCTGGTGTAAGCACGTCAAGATCGTCTGGATTTTCTGTAATTGGACAAAGGGGACGAGAATTTAAAATAGCAGAAATTTCACAAATGAGAGTGCGAAGCTCATCGAAGGTTAAAATAGAGACGCCAACGGTGCGATAGAAATGAAGTTTTGCGGACTTGACCGCAGCTTCCCATAAGCCGCCAAAATGGGGCGAGCGGGGAGGAATAAATTTCCAACCAATTTGATTTTCAATGCAAGCTTCAGCTACTGCTCTATTGTGATTTTGATCGGCGAATAGTTTTCGCAGCTCTTCTAGCTCATTTTTTGCCCCAAAAAAATTTGTAGCGTTATCAGACCAAATAGTGTTTGGCTTGCCTCTAATGCTGATAAATCGTTTGAGTGCAGCAATGAACGATGACGTCGATAAATCTTGGACAAGTTCAAGATGACATGCTTTCGTTGAAAAACAAACAAAGATACATACGTAGCATTTCACGGGTGGCCGGTTGCGCACCTCACATTTGTACTGGAGTGGTCCACAATAGTCAACACCTGTTGTAATAAAAGGTCTAGATGGTCTCACACGGTCTGTTGGAAGTTGACCCATAATTTGCTGCAGTACCCTGGGCTTAAGGCGGAAGCACCTCAAGCATTTATTAATGATTTTTGAAACTGTTTTGCGCCCACCAATAGGCCAAAACTGCTGACGAATTGATGCTAATAAGCTCTGCGGTCCTGCATGCAATAGTTTACGATGATAGAATTTAATGAGTGCGGAAGTGACTGGATGCTGTTTAGGTAGCAAAAGTGGGTGTTTTGCCTCGAATTCTAAATTCGAATTATAGAGCCGCCCTCCAACGCGTAATGAACCAAAGTCGTCGATAAATGGATTGAGTGACAGTAAATGGTTGCAGGAAGGCAACTGTTTGTTTTCTTTCAGTATTTTGTATTCTGATGCGAAGTGCACTTGCTGGATATGCCTGATTAGCAGCAGTGTACCGCCTTTAATGTCGTCGACTGTGAGAAATCCAGCTGATGGTAAAGTTCGTTTTGATTTAATGTGGCGAAATTTGTAAACGTACGCAAACACGCGCTGTAACTTGCTGAATGAATTTTGGAACTTGCAACCGTAAGTTTCGTCGATTTGAGTTGCAGCAATTAAAACATGGCGCCGTCTTTCTGGAAGATTAGATAAGAAATTCATATTGCTTGGCCAATGCGCTGAATCAAATTGGAGGAATGAAGGTCCATTAGCCCATAGGGTGTTATTTAGAAGCTCTTTTGGAGTGCAGCCGCGCGAAAGAATATCCGCAGGATTCAGTTCGGTTGGAACGTGATGCCAGGTCATACCTGATGTAAGCGATTGTATTTTAGCTACGCGATTTGATACGAATATGTTAAAATTACTGGGAGCAGATCGTAGCCACGACAATACAACCATTGAATCCGACCAACAATGGCACTCATATGATAGTTGGCTATTTTCCAAAATATTTGAAACCAATTCCGCTAACAACAACGCAGCAGACAACTCGAGTTTCGGAACCGTGATCGACTTCAAAGGTGCAACTCTGGACTTGGAACATAGAAGATGTATTTTGTTGACGCCGTGCTTTTCAACGCGTGTGTAAACACAAGCACCATAAGCGGATAGACTGGCATCACAAAAGGCATGAATTTGAACGCGGGCTTGCAGTGCAAGCACGTATCGTGGAAAATGAAGATTGCTAACGAATGAAAGTTGACCACACAAGTCCAACCAAATGGACTGTAGCGATTGCGGCAGGCTTTCGTCCCAAACCAGTTTTTCCTTCCATAAGGCTTGCATGAAGATCTTCAGCTTTGTGATAACTGGGCATATTAAGCCAAGTGGATCGTAGAACCGCGCTATGACTGAAAGAATAGATCGCTTTGTTATTTTCTGCGAATTCAAGATTGGTGTGAAACTGAATAGAAAGTTGTCTGAGATACGTTCCCACACAAGGCCAAGTGCCTTTGTCACATCTGTACCATCATGAAACTTTATGAATTTTTCGCAATTACTTTCGTCTTCATCTTTCAAAACATCAACTTCATTAGAACACCATTTTCGAATTGGAAAGCCTCCTCGTAGAAGTAGCTGTCTGATCTCTTGCTTCATTTGTATGACCTCCTCGATTGAATCGCCACCAGATATCAAATCATCCACGTAAAAATCTCTTCGAATGATTTTAGCGCCGACTGGAAATGATTCCTCCTCATCAAATGTAAGCTGATGCATAGCTCGAATAGCTAGGAAAGCAGCAGGCCTCGTTCCATATGTGACCGTGTTTAACTTGTATGTCTTGATTTGCTCAGATGGGTCATCGCGCCAAAGAATGCACTGCAACTGATCATCAGGGCTACTCATTTTAATGCAGCGATACATTTTACATATGTCGCCAAGTAGTGCAACTTTGAAAAGTCTAAAGCGAAGCAAGATGTTAAAAAGTTTTGGCTGAATGATTGGCCCTGGTAGCAACAAATCGTTTAGCGAATACCCTGAAGTAGTTTTAGCGGACCCATCAAAAACCACGCGCAGTTTTGTAGTGGTACTGTCTTGCTTTTTAACGCAGTGATGCGGTAAGTAGTAAACTGGTTTGTCTGCTTGAAATGATGCCAGCGACATATGACCAAGGTCCTTATACTCCTGCATAAATGCCGAATATAAAAGTTTTGTGGATTCATCCTTTTGGAGTTTTATTTCTAGCGCCCTGAATCTACGTAAAGCAAGATAATGCGATTCACCAAGAGCATCAAGATCGGATTTAGGTGGTAGTCTAACTGAGTAGTCCCCTGAAGGCAAACGAAGAAAATTTTGTATGAAATGCTGCTCACAAAAAGCGTCCTCTTCTGATAATGCTGGAGTAGAATCGAAACCATTTTCGATCTCCCAAAAGCGTTTAACAATGTTTGAAAGTGTATCAAAATTATCATGTGGAAGTGTTAATTTTCTGAATGCCGAAAGAGTTGTTAATTTATTACTGATATGTGATGCGCCTCCAGAAACTACCCAGCCCAACTTAGTTTTTTGCAGTGTTGGTAAGTGATCAGCAATTCTAAATTGTCCAACGCAAATTAAGTCGTAGAATAATTCCGCACCGATCAAAACATCAATACGGTTTGCTTTGAAGAATGATGGGTCAGCTAAATTAATGTTGTTTGGTATGTTCCACCCCTCAATGCTGATATCAAAATTCGGCTGATAGTCTGTTATGCTTTGTGTTATTAAAGCTGTGAAGGATGTCGAAAACCGACCATCATGCGCTTGGGCAAATATGTCGACGCATCTGTCTGCATTGAGACTCGATTCTCCAATGCCAGATACTAAAACTGGTGAATGATGAGACCGAAGTTGAAGTTGATTTGCTAACCGGGATGTAATGAAATTTAATTGAGACGCAGAGTCTAAAATAGCGCGACAAGGAATTAATGTGCCTGCACGATTTTTTACTAAAATGATGGCCGTTGCTAACAGCACACAATTGTTAGACACATTTTTCAAGGCTAAAGGTTTGGGACTTGCAACTAATGATGTTAATGCTGATTGCGATGTTGTAACCTGGCTATTTGGTACAGGCGATCCCACAATCGGTTTTGGTACACTATCTTGCTTGCCATTTAAATGCAGTAAAGTGTTATGTTTTGCTTGGCAATACCTGCAATTGCCAGATTTGCATTGCTTGATAGTGTGACCCTTGCGTAGGCAATTTAAGCACAAATGAAATTTTTTTGCTTCCTTATAACGCAAATTTGGAGAAAGATTCAAAAACGAAGTGCAACCAGTAATGAAATGCTCTTTGGAATCACAAAAAATACAGAGTGGAGTGGGCTTGCCACCACCTACAGTAACGAGTACGCTTGCTTTTGATTTTGCTTGAGATACAATATTTTTCACCTGTTTGCTAGGTGCCTGTATGACCATAGCGTTTTCCAAATTCTCCATCATGCGGCATCTTCTTTCCAAAAACGTTGACATATCAGTCCATGTAGGTAATTTGTGTGCAGATAAGTTCTCTTCCCATTTTTCGTGCGTTTGTCGATCCAGTTTGCTTGTGATGAGGTGAATGAGTAAGCCATTATATATATCTTCAGTAGTTGCTAAAGTTTGCAGCGCTCGAAGATGTGCATTTACTTGATCGCTTAATTTTCGTAACCCATCTGATGCGCCCATTTCCATACCTTGTAGCCCGAAAATTGCCTTTATGTGTGCCTGGAAATGAAGTAATTTATTATCAAAACGTACTTTTAATAAATCTAAAGCTTTGTCGTAATTCTCTTCACTGGGCTCGAGTGAGCGCACAGTGTCTAAAGCTGCATCACTGAGACTAGTGATCAAGTACTGCATTTTTTCTAATTTGGACATCTCCACGTCTTTGTCTATTGCTGAAGTAAACGTGCTGAAAAACGAGGGCCAGTCGAGATAGGAGCCACTAAAAACTGGAATTTTGAGCTCAGGTAGCCTGGATCGTCGTTGTAACTGCTGCGGCGTAATGTCGTCCCAAGAGAATTGTCGTAGTGTTGAAGAGTGCGCGCCAGATGACTTATGTTTTGTATTCAGCCAACGATTAATTTTTACCTCTACCTCAATATACACTTTGGAGAAATTTTCGTCAGCATCAGACTCAAATTCCTTGCGGTCCAATCGCCTAAGTGTTGATCGTGCATTTTCGAAGTTTGCCTGCAAACGCTCAGCATGTTTAAGTCGCGCAGAAAGTTCAGCCTCATCTAAGTTTTTTAGCTGCTCGTTCGTAAGGAAGCTATTGAGATTATCTAGCTGGCGTTGAAACGCATTGCCTTCCTTTTTGTAGAAAGCGATTTCACCTGCTACACCAGGATTCTCATCAGACGATTTACACTCTTTCGGCATTTTATAAATATATTTTCTTTTGTTGAGTTCTATTTACTTTTCACTGCACTAATTGTCTTTATGTTTGTACTAATCGTTAACAGTTAATAGAAAAAACACCAAATGTCTTTATTTTAAGCGAAAAACAACCTGTTTTGCCTTCGATAGCTGTACTTGTGTAAATGGGTATACAAACACTCACGGCCGCGACGAAAATGTACATACATATGTTTTAAACTATGTGCGTACAAATATGCGTACCGAAATTACTTCTACTTGGGATACGAAAATTCTAAAACGATACGGTTAATCAAATAATTATATATGTATATTATGATTTATTCGATCACGTCGGGGTCACCAATGTTTTGAGGAATTAAGTATTTTCTTAATCCTGTTAGTTATTTTTTCCGAGTGAAAAACAATGTGTGGATTTGTTCACGCACCAAGTAGAAGAGGGTGCAATGTATTTTCGCAACCTTATTTATAGTATCAAATCTGCAAAGCAGGCACTGTTAGCTTAACGAAAAATACAGATGGAAAAACAAATATGATAACAATATTATATGTATGTACATGCTAATTTTTGGTACGGTTACAGAGATCGGATGTTTCTACTGTTATTTTAGAAGGAATGCCTGTAGGTATAACAAAGAAAGAATGCCTGTAGGAATAATACAAAGTATTTTCTATAACTTAAACTAAATGGGGGTTTATGCAGATTCCTGCTGCATACAGAGCTCTAGACATTTGTGATGTTCAATTTATATTAACAAATAAATATGTATATCGATTTCATCAAATCGGCGCCACTTACGGTTGCATCCTGTTACGGTAGCATCAAGCGAACCGTCATTCTCCACTTTGCGAAGATTATAGACTTAACTGCGCAACAAAACAGAAGAAGAACTACTCAATGTATTAGCGCTACTGACTATCCACCTAGACATTGTAGTCACTACCCAAAATATACTTGATATTTTGGTTAAGAAGAAAAGGAGAATCGACATCTCGCACTGGGGTTTTTTTTTTGTCGGGACAACTAGCAAGTGCAGCACTCAGACATTGTACTACACTTGGATTCCCTTTTAATTTTCTTTAAATCTACCCGATCTCGGAAGATATCTGAGTAGATCTTGGTCGCTTCTTAACACATCAGTGCCAAAGACCTCAAACCTGATCCTCCTCGCCACACTGAAACTCAATGTACCTGTGGTCCGAGCACGAATCTTCGGCAAGGACTCTCCAGTTCTTGATTGACCACCCAAGTTTTGAGTTTGATAGGGTTAGATCAATCACCTCCTGCCTTCTAGCCGTTACAAACGTTGGCTGTGAACCCTTGTTATGTATGTCTAGGCAGGAGGACGCGATAAATTCGAATAGTCGAGAGCCCCGTCCATTGCACTTGCTGCTGCCCCAGATTGTATGCTGAGCATTAGCATCGCAACATAGGATGAGGCCCAGACTGCGCCGTTCACAGAACCTCACGAGACTAGTGGCCTTCCCGGGTGGTGGCCCTTCCAGAGCATCGTAAGGAAAATAAGCAGATGCAATCACAAACTTCGAAAATCCGCGTCTACCTCTGTAACACACCTCAGCCGCTACCAGGTCTTGGCAACAGAATTGCTCAATACCCGTCACAGTGAGATGGGATGATACTATAAGACCGGCCCTAGGTCTGCTAGAACTCCTGTCATATAATAACGTGGCCCCTTTCAGCTCACTTAAGCCACAGAGACGGCCCCTAAAGACCCAGGGCTCTTGCAGTGCTGTTATGTGGGGTAATGTGTGCAGCTGGGAAAGCCTTCTACTGAGTAGTGCAGTAGCGGCTTTGGAATGCTGCAAGTTAATTTGCGTCACCGTCAAGGGACGATAGCTACAGGAATCGTCCGAGTCAATCATTTGGGAAAGACATGGAAGCTGACCGTCCCAAAGAAGAGACTCAGATGGTTCCCGTACCGTGAGCCCATGACATCAACACTGGCCTCGTCCACTCGCACCACAAGAGCAGCGCCTTCCTTCCCTTCCCGGTTTTTGCTCTTGGTGTACGAGACGACTCGCCAAAGCCTCGTGTTGATGCCCGGATTCTGGGCACGTAGACAGGATAGGACATCCGCCGTAGACAGGTCTGGATCCAGAATCCAGCAGATGGCCTTCCTGAGGGGTACACTCTCCTCGCTGTAGACTGCGAAGCGAGTGGTCCCCATAAGGGGCACGTTATTGACCACAGTCCTGATCCACTCGAAGTTGGCCAGAGACGCGCACGTCACCTTTATGGTGCCGCCCTTTGTCTCATAGCCCTTCGCGTTGGCTTTCGGACCGGAGGCAATAACCCGACGCATCAGTTGACTTTTGTAGTATTTGATTTCTGCATCCGTCAGCTGATGGTCAGGTCCCAGTTTTCCAATCACAGCCACAGGCCGTGGGCCAGCAGCCTTCTCGCTATAGGATGGCTTGGCCGCACCCTTGGATGTGCTTGGGCGAAGGTCCAGCTCCCGATCCTCCACTGACGAAGATTTCGCCGGGCAGACAACTGTGCTGGACATTTTGTCGAGGCGCCGATAGGGACGTGGCTCAGCAGAACCTTTTCCCGCCACATTGACGCCAAGACAGCGCTCGTACCTTGGGCAGACGCAGAAGGGCCGGCAGAGCCACATGAGGATTTCTCCCGCATGAGCCTTGCCCGCCGCTTTCTTCTCTTCCGCCTTGCCACGCTCTTCGATTTCCCTGCTTCTTTGGGAGGTCGTGCAGCCATCGAAGAGACCTCACAACTCAGGCCCTCAGAAGCAGGGAAACATTTTTCAGACTCTGAAGGAGAGGAGATTGCGATAGCAACCCCCGTCTCCTCCAGGATGCGCTCTCGCTCGTAGAGCTGAGAGACTTGGGTAATGGTTGGGGCCTCCAGAATCCATGCCCCTGCCGCCGAAGCGGGTGGATTGCCGCTTGTGTGGATTCCACCTGGAGTAAAAATACCATTGTTTTCCATTACCATTGGTTTTTTTCGGGACTCCTCCCTAGCCAGTTTGGTTCGCGGATGCACCCTGATTCTATGCCAACTTTGAGTCATCACACGAGTGTTGATCCCACCCCATCAGGGAAGGCCACTCTTGTGATGCCAGGGCTTCCCCATCCACCACCTGGGACGCGCCCGATGGGAGATCAGGCAACTCCACACAGGATTGTGATTACTTAGTTCACAGAAAAGTAATTATTCCCCAAATTTGTAATGTATATGATGCCGAATACTTACTTCAACACTTCAGTTCAACTTGTAAACTTATATATACAACTATAGTTTACTTATAACAGGAAATATAACATTGCATTGAGATATTAATATATATATATATATATATATAATTGGCGCGTACACTTCTTGTTAGGTGTTTGGCCGAGCTCCTCCTCCTATTTGTGGTGTGCGTGTTGATGTTGTTCCACAAATGGAGGGACCTACAGTTTCAAGCCGACTCCGAACGGCAGATATTTTTATGAGGAGCTTTTTCATGGCAGAAATACACTCGGAGGTTTGCCATTGCCTGCCGAGGGTCGACCGCTATTAGAAAAATGTTTTTATTCATTTTGCTTTGACCGAGATTCGAACCAACGACCTCTCTGTGAATTCCGAATGGTAATCACGCACCTACCCATTCGGCCACGGCGGCCGCCAATAATATATAGGGTGGTTAAATTTCACACCTAAACGTCAACGACACCGTTGGCCTTCTTTCTTTGGGGTTATTTGAAAGAAAAGGTGTACGTCAATAAGCCAGCAACAATTTAAGAGCTAAAGGATGAGATAATTCGGCACATTAACGGCATAGAACCTCAATTATGCCTCAGCGTCATCGAAGACCATCGGATGGAGGTGTGCCGCCAAGACCTTGGCGGCCATTTGGTCACAATTTTGTTCCATACATAATTGAGTCATACCAGTATTATCATAATAAAGAGAAATGACAATAAGTTAAAATAAAAAATTGTATTTTATTCAAAATCAGCACCGGCCCTTGAAACTTAATTACCCTTTATGCGGTGATCTATGATTACTATAAGTTTCTTAGAATTTGTGATGCTAACGTTACAGTAAGAATTTTTAGCAATTGGCATTATATATATGATGGTACGCGCAATATAGCAATTTATATTTTGAGCGATACATTTAGAACTTTCAAAGTGTTCAATATGTCCTTTGATCAATATTTGTTGAATAAAATAAGCAAAACTTATATTTCAATTCATAACTAGTTATCAATTTAATAAGAAAATTTCTTGCACAAACATCAGGTCCTCATTGCAATATCATTCCAAATAGCATCCGAAGATCAAAGAAAGAAAAAACCAAACGCGCATACATAAATGAATATCCACAAATACAATCTGTCAAAAAACTATCGGGAATTGCTCATTTAAAAAACGCGCGTTACACATACTTACGTCTAATTTTTTTTTGCTGGAATGTTAGTACAACTGTCTTCTATAGTGTAGCAGAGTTTGAGCCTGATCTGTCAATTAGCTTGTTTTTGGCATTTAATTATATCAGTCAACCGCAGGTGTACTCACTATAGATAAAAATATGGAACAAAGAATTTGTCTTAAATTTTGTGTTTTGAACGGGATTACGTGTGCCGAATCGTTGAAAATGTTGCAGAAAGCCGGTGAGTGTGCTTTATCAAAAACGGGTCTACGAGTGGTATAAGGCTCATTTAAGTTTGAGGGAGGTAGCTCGTGATCTTAAGGTGTCTCACGAGTAAATTCGCAACATTTTACATCATCAATTGGGCATGAGACGCGTGGCTGCTCGACTCGTTCCAAGAGAGTTGAAATTCTTAAAACAAAATTCATCGGAAGAAGGTGGCTGAAGACATGCTTGAGCATGTGAATTCGGACCCAACGTTTATCCAGCGCATCATAACAGGCGATCAGACGTGGGTATTTGAAATACAAACCATTCAACAGGCGGCTGAATCCAAATGAGCCGAAAGCCAGAAAAAACCACGTCAAAGTCGGCCAAAATAAATTTTGATGATTAAACAACTATTTTGCGTTTTATTGAACAATTACCGGTACTTTTTTGACAGAGTGTACATATTTTAGTCGAAGGCACCACATATGTACATACGTGTCGTGCGTGGACTATCACATATAACACATAATCTATTTTGCTCTCAGTCAAATTCGTTGCCACAACGAAACCATTGTGACAGACCTATAACACAGAATTCGGATGCTTCTGCGCGCACTTAACAACCACTATTCGCTGTGACAATATTTTCTTTGCCCCATACCCACATAAAAAAACAGGCATACACCAAATTCGGTAAATTTGTATGTATATATACCTATATGGCGAAGATAGCAATTTTTTCGAGTGGTCGTCAATGATTTCAACGCGAATTTGTTATATATGATAACATTCGCGTATAAGCAAAAACATACATTTATGTATGTATATTGTTTATGCTTTTTGAATTCCATCATGTTAAAATCAGCCAGTGGTGTTCATGACGAATTACTTGTGCAAAGAAAATTAGAGACGTAAATAAAGGGCGAAACTATTAAATATTCCTTGGCGATGAGAAAAAAGTATCCGTAACTGTAATAACAAAGGGTTTTAGATTGTTATTAATTGCAAATGGAGAAATTTCTCGGACAGAAGTATAAAAGTACATTTCGTGTTTTATTGATGTCTTGTAGATACAAATTCTACATGCAAACATCATCAGCAGCAATTTACGAGATGAACAGCGTAGTCTGCATAGTATCTCAAACATGATATCATCATTTATGAATCTGATTTTAACCAAGCAAATTGCATTTGCAAGATGCCAGCATTGGTAACAAACTACTCTGGCCAATGATGTACTTTTGCTTGTGTTGCGGTGATGTGCAATCAGCGCTACGTTGTATGTAAATCCAGGTAAGCAATATTCCAATCAAATAATATTTCCTTCTATTTGCAGCAAGGGCTATGAAGATTTCATACAAGTACTTAAACAAAAGATTCAATTCAATTGGAAGGTCCCTTCAGACTATATTATTGGAAAAAGACCTGTTGCTGGCATAGCTACTGAAGAGCTAGTGAACAAAGCGATGCTATCAAAATGTTCGACTTTGCTTAGGTAAGCGCCAAACTAATTTAAGAGAAAGATATATACACATGTATTTTCGATATATTTTTTCATTTTGTAATCACTTTATAGATACAAAGCCAATTTACTTGACATTATTCTTTCTCAAGTTGTATAACAAAGTTTAAAAGGACTCCCTGCGTGAAAGTTTGACATTATGACAGTAGATTTCAAGGAAGGTATGCAATGTAAAATCATTTATACTGAACTTTGAAGCTTGTACTTATTACATACGTATACATGCTTTTCCCTGAAGGCAATTGCATTTAGTGAAACGCAAGTCATATCCACCTTTATTTTACTCGTGTACTTGCTTCATCATATTATCATGAGCAGAATCATAAATTTGCATTGGCATAATACGTTGAGGTATGCCAGTGAGTGCGGACGTGTTTTTTTTCGCTCCACAGTTATCGTACTTACTAAGCTGTAATTGTATATTTCAACAGTTTATAATTTGAAAATTTGTGTGTATGTGACAGTGGATCTGTTTTTTTAAAAAGCTATTTGAATAAAATCATGAAATGCCTTGTTTGTGTGAGCTAAAGGTTGATCGCAACTCAGCCAAAATTCAATGTGCCCGGTGCAGTGAACTTTTTCATTTGGGCAGTGCGTGCATTTCTGCTGCTTGTGTGGAATTTCTAATCAGCTGTAATCAAAAACTCTTCTCTGTAAATTTTACTGCTATCCGTCGGTGCTCTATCCGTTCTCCTCCTCCACGTCTGTTCACTTTGAAAGGAAGAATGCAAGTGACGTTTGCTGCTAATAATGCTGCTAATCATACATTACATCTTCCCCTTTTTATTTCTAAAATCTAATGATTGGTAACAATCAATTGGTTTTGCACGGCGTTCGCTCCTGCGTAAGGAATCAGATATCGCTAATTGATTGTCACCACTTACAATTACATCTTCATGTTTTTCGATTTCTTTGTTTTTATAAAAATCATCCTGAATACAACTTTCACAATCATGCTGAGATCTCACATTTTCCTTTAAATTTACAAATTTTTTTGAAGTTTTCTTTTTTCGTATTTGGTTTACATGAATATAACGAATATGATTATTTACTCTTATTAAGTACCTTAAGTTAGATATCTTTTTTTCAATGACAGCAGGTATCCATTTAACAAATTCTTTGAAATGGTTTAAATAATATACTATTTCCCCTACTTTATAATCATGATTTGCTCTTTTTACTTTGGATTGTGTATTATTCTTATTTGATTTACAATTTCTTTTGTTAGTGTTCTTAAGCTTAAGTTTTTTTCACTTTTCAACAAATCTAATACAATTCTAGGCTTGTATGCGAACAACATTGCTGAAGGTGACTGACCGGTTGCTGTAGTTGGTGTATTACGATAGTAAAGCAAGAACTTTTTTACTTTTTGTTCCATGGATAGTGAACTTTCTTTACTCAAGCAATATTTTTTGAAAACTGCTTTTATCGTACGAACACAGCGTTCCGCTAATCCGTTTGACTCTGGATGATACGGTGGACTCTTACACACATTAATACCATTGTTTCTACAAAACTAAATGAATTCTCTACTTTGAAATGGTGGACCATTATCACTAACTATATTTTTAGGATAACCAAAGTATTCAAATACACTGACTAATTGATCTATGACGCGTGATGCTATGGTAGTACTCATCATTTTTATTTCACAAAATTTCGTAAATGAGTCTACTGAAGCGTTTTTCAGTAAGAGCGCTTCAACTTTTTTTTTGAATAAAACACAAACGGTTTGACTTTTTTAACTATTTTTTTTTTTTATTATCGAGTTTGAATATATAACTTTTCTAATTTTTGCCGTTCTCTATTAAACTCCAATCTCAACTTTCGACCGTTCTTTATTAAACTCCAATCTCAACTAAAAACTATATTCTTACAATCTACCCTAAATCCCTACTTGCGGTGTAGCTATTGAGTTTGTGTTGGTGTAGTTGCGCCGGCAGCTTTGTTTGTATGTTGGTACGAATGCATTCTCAGCTGCATTCCTCAAGCTGCCAAAAGTCACGTACGTAAATTGATGATCAGCTTGACCGCTGTAAGATTTGTTTATTTGCAAAATCCAAAAGACGGGCAGGCGTAGGAGTAAGCTGTGCGATCTAATTACGAACAGCCAGTAGCGTGGGAGTGATTCAAGGGAATCATCAAATCTCTGTTTTAGCTTTGCAAGTGTGCAATGCGCTAACTTATACATTTAAGTATGAAATTCGATTTCTTTTGCATGACCACCGCGTGCACGTTTTACGAAGTCCAATCGTTGAACCCAATTTTCGACCACTCTTTTGCATAAATCGGGCGAAATTCCAGCAATTTCGCGTTCAATATTGGCTCTGAGCTCACAAATCGTCGCCGGCTTGTTACTGTAGACCAATGACTTCACATAACCCCAAAGAAAATAGTCTAGAGGCGTCAAATCACACGAGCGCGGCGGCCATTCGACCGGTTCATTTCTGGAAATAATGCGCTCATCGAACTTACTCTTCAACAAATCAATTGTAGCGTGTGCTGTGTGGCTTGTGGCCCCGTCCTGTTGAAACCACATGTCGTCTAAGTCCTTACCATTCAATTGCGGCCAAAAATAATCGTTTATCATGTCGCGGTATCGATTTCTATTCACATTAACGTGGCGATCGTTCTCGTCAACGAAAAAATATGGGCCAATTACGCCGCCGGCATGTAAACCGCACCAAACAGTGATTTTTTCGGGATGCAACGGTGCCTCATGAATCACGTGTGGATTGCTTTCTGCCCAGTAGCGCATATTTTGCTTGTTGACAAAGCCATTGAGCCAAAAGTGAGCTTCATCACTGAAGATGATTTTTTGGAAAATTTATAAATTTTCATAAAAAATTTGCACGATTTGCAATCGTTGCTCAAGTGTGTAGCGTTCCATGATGAAATGTATACTAATGAAGTTTACAAATGACAAGCGAAAAATAAAAAATATTGCGTCGTTCGCCCTCCCTATATGAAAAAAGTTGAAGCGCACCTATTGAAAAACGCCTTATTAAGAAAAATTTTTTCCTGCGAAATCAAAAAAGTCAATATGGATTCTCTCAAATGGAAATTCAGATTTTTTCCAAAGTGTTTCTGTTTTGAGTTTATTTGGAGTTCTAGTTTGTTGACATACTTGGCAATTGCTAACATATTTCTCGATGTCTTTATCGCAATTATTCCACCAAACATAAGATCTTGCTACCATTTTCATACGAATAATGCCCATGTGACTCTCATGAAGCATTTTCAACATACGATTTCGCAAACATTCTGGAATAATTACTCTTGAAAAGTAGAACAGACAATTGTCTTCAATTGACAA
Organism: Anastrepha ludens; assembly: GCF_028408465.1. Lineage (NCBI taxonomy): Eukaryota > Metazoa > Arthropoda > Insecta > Diptera > Tephritidae > Anastrepha > Anastrepha ludens. The sequence continues at coordinate 4,714,544 of NC_071503.1, read as the reverse complement.
TCTGGATCTATT